>NC_088603.1:136816725-137147802 GCF_036013475.1 Columba livia
GTGTTGTGATTGTTGTCTCTGTTGTCACAAGTATGAATATCAGTAATGGGTACCATTCATTTTTGTAGTTAGTAGTTTTCCTGGGGAGCTAGTGACAGGAGAAATGTATGCATTAAAACAGGCGTGATGGAAAGCAGCTCTCTTTATAATTTCAGTCCAGCTGCTGTATTGATGGATACAATCTTTACCACATGCTCCAGGTGGCTTCTAATGCCTGACTCCCTGCAGAAACCTCTATTTGCACATCTTAAACCACTTATTGGATTTGAACAGGATTTTTCAGCCTGAGTGCAGTAACAGTGTTCGCTTATGTAATATTTGTAAATCCTGGCTTTACATTTCACTCACCAGACTCTCTTCAGAGGTATTCAACAGGGCCTTTATGTGGTCTGATTCTTGCTTTTTAGTGAGATCCTGTCAACTTGTATGGCTACAAAGCACATTGCTAAATTTATTTTCTATCATTGTCAGGGGTTTACAATGAAGTGTAACTCAATTAATCAGCCCTTGTTGAATAGTGCTTTTCTTTGTCACCAGATTTCATATAAAATTCATCTGAAAGCTTTGTATTCAAAGTTCACAAAGGTTAACTTTTATTCAGGGCATGCATCTCCAAAGGCTCTAATCAACTTGTCTACTGTTGTTTAAAACTTCACTTACTACTGTACCAGTTGCTTTGAATTATTGTGCTTGAGACCTTTATTTGGTGCCTGAGTAACTGAACTGGCACACTGAAGGCTGCAAAATAAAGGGCTTTTATAATTACGGATGGGTAGAGCTACTACTAAAGGATATATATTCCATCTTGTCTCATGCATTACAACTGTCCACCACCCAGATATTTATGGTACACTTTGTAGCTGTGCAATAAAACTTCAAGTGTTCTCCTTCCCCCAGTAATTCTGTGCACAGTCCAGATTTTGTATAATGTTTAAGTGACTTAATAATAAGTTAGTGTACTAATTAGTGAAGACAACAGCAGACACCCATGATTTATAGCAAATGCCCAACAGATGATTACACTGCTGAACCACAAGTAAATCTTTCAGCAATGAGTCTTTACAATTAATTGCACATCAGTATACTTATTTTGCTCCTTTATATTAAAGAAAAAGGGAAAAGATGAAAATGTTCCCTTTGAAAGGTGAACCTTATGGTGGCTGCAGGTGTTTCTGCTGATAGAAGGTATTGGTATGCAGAAACTGAACCATTTTCAGATAGGATAAAATTCTATTCCTGTCCTCCTTTGTTTAATATGAAATATTATTCTCCAATTGAGTGATGTTTGCATTCCTTTCCAACACAGTTGGTTTGATTTGTGACCTGAATACAACGACATACATACCAATGATCCATTACATGAACTAACATATTTGGAATTCTTGAAGGTGGAAGTGCAAGGGGACAGCAACCTGACTACATCATTTCTTTGAATTTTCATGTAAATTGTAGATCCTTATTTAATTTTTTTTTTTTTTTTGTACTAGAATCTCATAAAGATATGAATCCCATAAAAATATGAATGCAAGGCAGCTGGACTGACATCATAGATCTAAGAAAACAGTAGTGCTCAGATTATTGACCCAAAAGGCTATAAGAAGGATTAGCAAGACAGACTGTAACAGCTCCTCCCGAGCCTTTACAGTCTGCTGGATCCAAAGTCCACTTCGCACAGTCTCCCAAGCAGAGAATGATCTCCAAATTAACATGTTTTCTAAAATACCTACTAAGCTACAAACCACACTCTAATAGAGCTGTTGGGGTCTATCCAATGAGGATTAGGCAAACGAGAATACAGAACAGAAGCCAGAAAATAGTAGGCTTTAAAATGCATCATCAAAACACTAAATGCACTGGAATGCAAATATAACAAAAGTATTTACTTGAAATATTGGCCAAACCTGAGGTAAATGATACACAGAGTACAGATTCTAATTCACATTGAAAGATTATTTTGGGCTAATGACTATTAGCTTTAATGTTGATTTCTTTTCTAATTATTATGATATAAAACAAGAATAAGTTTCATCTCTCTACGTTAAACAATAACTAGCTAGAGGAGAATTCAAATTAGTCATCTGGCCTCTCATGGCATCACTGATTTTTTCTTCAGTCTCACTGATGTAAAAATGTCCATGCCTTTGTCTTAAATAAAGCAAACTTGGCATTTTAAAGCAGCTTTTTTCTTCCCATCTGGACCTTCTTCCAGAACAAAGATGGCCATTACACTTCCTAAAGATAAGAGGAAATTAAAAGTAGTCTTAACCTTTCTTCTTCTAGCTTGCACTTTTTTGTTGTTTGTTTGGGGGGTTTTGTTTGTTTGTTCATTTGTTTTATTGTTTGTTTGGTTGTTTTTTCTCATTTTAGTTGCAATATTCCAAATATTATTTGAGGGAAGCTGAAATCTGAGGGAGGGGACAAGAGGAGACATGGAATCTTAAAAGCTGAACATAAAGGAAAATCTGTAGCATCTTTCTTTTTTGCAAAAAAAATATATTCCTCCTTCAGAGAATTAGGTTTTTCCATTAATGCATTGGAAAACTGAAGACTATCCATGAAAACCATTTTTCAACCAACACTACTTTAATCACAGGACTGCTAATGACATGCTGCATAACTTCAGGGCAAATCAATTAATCTGAACATCAATATCTCCATCTGTGATATGAATATAATAATTCCTTCCTTTTTCTTAATTAATTTGTAATGTTCCCTCTCCTTACTTGCCAAGTGTCCATAGCATTCATTGTTGAGGACTCATTCCAGGGAGCCGGAGGAGGTGACCAACAGAGAGGCCATGAACCCATGGGCAGAGGTCTGATCCAAAGCATTCACAGACAGTAGGGATGTCCCCAAGAAGGTCTCTGTCCTGCTTACCGTAGGGTGATGCTATCCCAGGGAGTCCTGGGGAGGAGATCTCTCACCACAGCATGCAGGGAGCCCAGTCCAAATGTGTGTTTTAGCCATCCACCCACATTGTCTGCATTTGGTTTGAGGAAAACTTGCTCATGAGCCTATGTCTAGAGTCAGCTCCCTTGCCATGGTGTGACTCTGATCAGGTATCAAAATAGTTTATCCAGGATGGACCTAGGGGTTGCCAGACGCACAGCAAAAAGTTGGTTTGGCCTCTCATGAGGTACCAACTAAAAGCCCACCTGAAAGCTGATGGGCAGTGCTGTCAGTGCAAATAGGGTCTGCAGCACTTCAAAACTATTAAAGCCAATTTTAATTGGGATTCATCTTTTCTAGGAGTTACTTATCAGTCACTCTGCTGGCACGTTGCAGTCACATTGCTATTACAGCCTAGTCACAACCCCTGTTACATGACAGTTGCTTTAAAGTACAGAGCAATCCCATTGCACTTACTTTATATTGACAGTTGTATGATGCCACTGTCATATCACAGATATTTCCTTGTCATAATTCAGCAACATTGCAGTCACACGACAGATACATTTTTAAAGTACACTGAATCTTTTGCATGGAAAACTTTGATAATGACAGTCACTGCTTAGTTATCTCTTACCTGTAGCTACGACAAAAACGTTTTGTGGTGGTGACTTACACTAGGTACTTTGACTGTCACACAAAGAGCCACAGAAAAGTTGCTGTTGCTCACTACAGACCAAGTCCTGGGTCCTTCGAACCACTTTAATGTCAAATTAAAGCAAGAACTGTTTAAATTTGCAGCCAATTCCATATTTTATAGATGCTTCTCAATCTTATTCAAATAGTGTAAGCATTTCATCTGGATTTTTAATTGTTATCTTTATTAAAACTATGTGAATAATTAAACATACAATTCTATTTGCATCTTTTCACAAACAATTCTTTTTTTTCAAAAATATCTGTCATCAAGTTTCTCATTATAATTCCATTATTCTTTGTAGCTGCTCTATTGCATGTATTTAATGAGCAACATGTAAGTTGTGTATTGATACAGTTCAAATGGTGTATTGCTGTTCACTCATTGACTAATGAGTCCAAAGAGAAGCCATCACCCCTGTTAATGTTGCTTCAGGTTTTTTGAGTAACGTGTTGCAGTGGAAACTGAAACTGTTTTTAAGAGACATACATCTACATTACTTTAAAAAGTAATTATTTTTCAGATATTATATCCAATTTAGTGAAGGAAAGAACTTACATATGAGATAAGTGGGAAAGTTTAAACCTCTGTATAAATAGAGATTTTGCAGTATTGCCATTACTGTACATTTATCTGAATATTATAAAAGCTTCTTTTCCCTAGATCTCCATAAGTACACATCAGAAATTAAATTCTGTCCTAATTCAAGTCTGCATCAAAACTCAGAACCTTGAAGTTATTCCAGCCTAGGACCAAATAATCAATGCAAGTCTCTTCTATAGTCATATAAAATTTCCCAGTGCAGAAGAAACAATAAGAATAAAAAAAACCACCCACCCCCAAATGATTTTCTTTGTCTGTCTTTGATGCTGTAATGAACTATTGATTCTATGAATAAGTGTTACATATTTGTGTCCAAAGAATCTTGGGACTCATTATATGAAGACTGGCCCTTGTCCCAAGTTCCCAGCACTCCAGTTGGAGTTCATTACAGATCCTACACATCATAGGGGCTGATATTTCCCTTCAAGTACTGAGTTGGATGTAGCAGAATAATTTCTTGTTAGCTGTTGGCAAATTTTACTGAAGACAACTTTATGTCTCTGAATTGTAAGATGTGAGGAAAAAAACCTGATTTTAGGTCTCACTTTTAACAACTTCCTTATAAAAGAGAACTATAGCTAGCCCTTCCTTTAAGTTTTGTTGATTTCAACATTTTTGCCATCTTGATTTCTCAAAGAGTAATTTGTTTTCTTTAAATCTTCTCAAAGACAGGTGCTGTTCCTCCTTGGGGCTTGTTTGTGTATACTCAGAGAGGAAGATCGCCACCATGGATGTCGTACCATAACATGACTGTTCTGGGAGGGAGACTGGTTTTTAGTACAGGCTGTTACATTGATTCTCTTTCCTGTATGTTGCATTGTGGCATTATCTTCTAATTATTCACTTGGTACATTTAAGATGGTAATATGGACCTTGCTGAACTTGGCCTTGAAGCACAAATTTTAAAATTATGATCCCTTTGATTTTGACAGGGATCAGACTTGAGTATGACAATGTCCGTGGTATGAAAACTAGGGTATTTTTAGAGGAAAAAAAGATTTTTTACATGCAAATCCAGCACAAACTGAACAGGTTTTGTATCTGGATACTTTATAGACTGTCTAGTTGTGTGAGTGCTTAAAAATGACATACGTATATGATGTACCAGTGTAAAACCACATTGAACAAGAAGCCTGATGTTCTGCCGATAATCTAACACTTATTCTAATGGATACCCTTAACACTTATACTCGTTTTCAGCACTGCATTACTAGAGTCTTTTGAAACAAAATTGAAAATGAAATAAAATTGAAAATTAAATAATCTTAGTGCAAAGTCAAATTAGAAAAGAATCAATAAGTATTAACATTTTAAGAAATAACCAGCGGAAAGCTAGCAAATTATCCCACGGAAAAGAAATGATATGAATACAAATGAATAAGAAGCTAATCAAGAAGAGGAATCTGAACACCCACAGAGGAGTTCGCAAGCTGTCCTAGGTTTATTTCATTATTATGAATATACAGATAATATCTGATGAAAAATGAACACAAAAATCTAAAATCTACTTGTACTGCTATATGACTAAAATCATAAGCAGCCAGATTATGCAGACCTGTCTAGTGAAGGCTTCCAGTCATTTTCCTCCTCACAGCACATCACATTCTTATACCACAGAAGGACTCAGCATGGAGCAGATCTGCAGCCGTTCAGTGGCCTCCAGCTTCAAGATTTCTCACTGAAAGCAAGATGCAACAGATGTACATACAGTCTTGTTTTGAGGCTTTACATTGTGAGGCAGATTTTTCACTAAACAAAACCCATGTTTTTTTAGGCATCAAATGCTTATCTCCAAAATTCAGACCTGAGCTTATGAACTCCAATGTGGTCTATGCCAACTCCAAATAAATTGTTTAGGAAGCAGAGGATCTTTTCAGAATGGTCCATCCCTATATATAATTTTTCTAGCACCTCAAAACATACATGTATTTTTTCTCACTTTGGAGGAAAATGGGTTGAAAGCATCTGTTTTTCATGCCGTCACACTTTTTTAATTTAAAGAGCAAACCTAGAAATATATAGTGGAGTTAATATGGACCACAGTCTTTTTACACTTATATGTACTATCTGTGACTGGAGCAATAAAACCTTCAAAAACAAATGACCTTTTTTATGTCCACTTTTATTTGTCTACTGTTCAAATAATAAAGAAAGTCTATAAAACAGTTCTACTCTGTAACTAGTGAAGTTAAATCCAACTCACCAAAATAATGAAGGAACTATGTTATTTTAAAAATACATCCTGTTAGAGTTTAATTAAAGAAGTTAAATACATTCCATTGCTATGAGGCACTTCACAGCAACACACAATTAATTATCTGGAATTAGCACCTGGGTGAAAAAATAAAGCCTTAAGTTCAGTGCTTACTGTTATGGAAAAAAGGTAGTAGAAGTGTAGGATGCTACCAGTTTATTTTGTTGTTTTTTTTAAACCATGCTAGTGGTTAGTTTTAAGCAATTATATGCCAAGAAAAAGGGTTTTTTGCTTGGACTTTTTAATAATGTAGAACATTTAATTGTATTTATTCTATGCATTTCAAAATATAAAATATATGGTAAGATACTTCAAGTCAGTATCTTTCATTGTTAAGATGTTATTTCTGAATAGTTTCCTTTGTGATCTGAAAATATGTTGCATGTGGGTTGTAATGAGCAGTATTTTACCTATCATCTGACATTACACGGTTTGTCTATACAGTATTTATTGTATATCACTCGGGAGAATTGTCTACGTAGAAGGCAAATATAATTATCATATAGTCTACAGCAAGGAAATAACAGGCAAGAGACTTGATATCCCTCTCTAGGTGCACAAACACTAAATGAAATGGATGTCTGGGCAGTGCACCAGAGGTATATGTGCACCAATGTGGCATCAGGTCTGACCATAGCCAAGGATTATTGCTCATCCAATCTCTGCCACTGTCAGAGAGCACAGGCTGTGTCTGTGGGACTAGATGGCCAAAAAAAGATGATTTTCCAGGTCATGTGGTATGCAGACCTGGTTTACATAGTTTAATAAATGCAATTGGCTATTCTTGAATGCATACACAGACTACGTTGATGGTTTCCTGACTACCAAAAACTGCTGATTAAATATGACCACAGTTCCAGCAACATCAAACAACATTCTGTTTGCCCAAAAACAAGATTAGGGGGTTTTGTCCAAAAATTTATCTTAAAAATTGGAGGTTGTCTTATGATACCATGGTTGTGCACTGTGGAATGTTCCTTACTTATGTGCATGAATACAGCCAAAGTATCCCAATTTTTGAACAAGACAATGGAGCGATTTACTGTTGATTTTCTCATTCACTAGGGAAGAAGTGTGGGTTGGGTCAGAGAATTCTCCCACGGGTTTTTTTAATCATTTCAGGTGAATTGTGAAATAGCAAAACATCTGGAGATAAGAAGGACAAGTGCAACAGGGAACATACCAAAGGTATAAGCAGGAGTTACAATGCAGATTTCAAACTCACAGTGGTAGTATATGCAGGAAAACTAGCTGTTGAGAGTCCAAGAAGAAATATAATGTTACTGAGGCAAATGTGCCAAGATGGAAATAATCAAAACAGAAGCTGTTGTGCACTAACTCAATGCAGAAATCATTCAGTGCCTGAAAAAGTACACTTCCACGACCTATCACAGAATCATAGAGAGGCTGGAAGGGACCTTTGGAAGTCATCTAATCCAGGCTTTCTGCTGAAGTGGAACAATAAGTTTCAGAATTTATGCACTAAAAATCAAAAAAGGTTAGAATTCTATTTACACAGGAAATCATTAAACTGAAATCTCAAGAAACAGCACAAGCATGACAAATTACATGGCAAAAATTCAAGACCAGTAATGACTGGTGCATACAGATGATATGTCATAATGGTTTTTGCCTACAGAGAAGGACTTCACGTTGCCAACATTTACCTTCCAACTTCACCAAAAAATTCATTGCATTCCAGCAATACATGATTGGATTGTGTAAAGGTCACGATTATCTGCTGATCCAAATGGGAAATGCAGATGAGACACCAGTTTCCTTTGATGAGCCATCCAATAACATCATTGAAGAAATAGGCACAAAATCCGTCATCATCAAAACTTTGGGAAATGAGAAAGTGTGCATTACAGTAATGCTGGCAGTGTTAGCAGATGGCATAAAATTGCCACCGTATGTGATCTTGAAGCGGAAAACAATACTGAAGGACCAGCTGCCTACTGGAATAATTGTTAGGTGTCAAAACCAAGGATGGATGTCTACAGACTTAATGAAGGATTGGCTGAACATCATTCAGAACAGCAGACCAGGTGTGTTGGTATGTGAAAGGAGAATGCTTGTCCTAGATACAGTCAAAGGGTGTCTAACACCAGCAATGAAGAATATAATTGGAGAAATGAATGCATCTCTTGCAGTCATACCAGGATGTCACAACTGCAGGTGCCTGATGTAGTAGAGAAAAGCCCTTTAAAGAGGGTTTGTAGCCCTTATGGATCCTGGCAGGGGATCCTGCTGTAACTCCTACAGGGAAGATAAAGAAGTCCTAGTGCAGCACTGCTTTGTCATCAGATTAAGACAGCATCGGATCAGATAAATCCAGAAGTTGTCACTGAAAAGTTTAGAAAATACTGTATTTCAAAATCCATAAGAGGAGATAATGATGATTTGAGTTCAAAGAAGAAGCTGAGAGTGGTGAAGATAATAAAAGTGGGGAAGAAGCTGAAGATTGGGATAGAGTGACAGTGATGGAAATTATGAAGGTGTGCCAGATGAAATATCTAAGCTGCAATAATAATAACGCATAAGAGAAGAAAATAGACTAAATTCAGGCAAACCATTAGTGAAAAGTTTATATCCTTATTTATAGTGGTTACAGATATATAATAAAGATACTTGGTTTATAACTTTTTTTTAGGGATGTTGTTTTAAATTCAACATAATTGTGCCTGGGTAATATGAGATATTGCCTATAACTTGAAAATGCAAGAGAATAAGTTTAATTGGCTGTATTCTGAGAAAGCAGTATTAGATGAGGAAATCTGAAGAGCTAGGGAAAGCTATTTCTCTCCAAACTATTTACCAATCTGTTATGTAAATAGAACATTTGTCAAATTATTAAAAAAACAACAACACAAAACCAACCAACCAAACAAAATAACAACAACAACAAAAACAACAAAAACCAAACAACAAAGCCACAAAAAACCCCCACACTTTTCAATTGGTGCTGCTACTGAACTGAGTGATAAATTTCTCAAGCTCAGAGAAGACAAGGAAGAGGACCTGTTGTGAATAAGGTTTCAAAGTCTGGCCCATTGTTTTTATTTCAGTGTTGACATTCAGCAAAACCCACAAAAATAGCCTGAATATTACTTTAGCAACATTTAAAGTCAGACACAAAAAAGCGAGCCAGCCTGGCTCCCCCCACCCAACCCCAAAACCAACAGAGCTGACCTTGAACACCTCTGTCTATGAAAGTCTGAAGATATGGAGAATCACAGACCAGGCTGCTTCAGAGGTTCGTTGGTACCTTGCCAGAAGAGTTGCAGCCCTTGTCTCTTAATTTACTGCAAATGGGCTGTTGTTCACAAGGAGTGAATGTGGAAGGTTAGAGCTGTAAGCTGTGAACCTCTGTCCTTGGAAATCAATAGCCAAGGCATGTCCCAAAGCTGTGCTGTAGGAAAGTTTGAAAAGTCAGCGGCCAACTTGAAACTCAATGCATATCTGTGCTGGGAAAGGATTGTGAGGCGGCCTCCTGCAGTGGAGAGCACTGTGCAGTTGTCTGGGCTGGAGAAAGCGAGAAGCAGAGATACCAGCAACAAGGTCAAGAAAAGACAGGCATGAGCCAGTGGTCATTCCACTGACTTCAGTGGGTTTTGGATCAGGTCTCATGCAAACACTCACTATCTCAAAGGTCAGCAATGGAAAATTTTGTGGGATTTTTTTGTATTTTTTTTTTAATTCTCTCAAGCTAAAGATTTCCAGGCATGCAATGCTTTTCTACTTACTGTGTGGAGGAGACCAGCAGTCTTTTGCAGTGAAGTACACTTGTGTTCTGACTGGCTTTCCAGCACATTCATCTCTTCAACTATATATTGCCTTATTTATCCATTCCTATCAGCTTTTTATTTGTTTTCTTCTAAACATTGGTGCTGACTATACAGAAGCCAAGAAAATTCAAGTCAGTTTCCAAAGCCGATAATTTTTTCTTTCCTTTTGTAATGAAGACTCCAAACCAGCACTGATTATTTCAAAATGTATGTCTATGGTCTGTAAGCAAATCGACTTCCCTGCTATTCTGTGATGAAGCCTTAGAAATCATACAATGCCTGTCACTGTTTTTCAGATACTTAATAAATCTGGTTCAATGATTTTCTGACAATTTTCCACCAAAATTATTCAGGCAGCCTGAGTCCCTTTAAAAAAAAAAAAAAAAGTCAAAAACAATGCTGTATGGATTCCATTTCAAGTCAATAAATTGTTGATTAATCTGGCTCATGGTGTGTATAAACTCAGGCTTAGCTCTAATGGTAATCATCTCCAGAGTGCCATACAGCTGCATGCTTTCATTTCACACCAAGGGAGCAAGGATTAAATCCCTAATGGAGAAGACATATAAACAGTTTTAGTCTGTGCGACAAGCACAGCCCCCATGGCAGCATAGTTGTGTATACAGCATGTGAACGTGTGGAGAAGATGGAAGGACAATAATAATCTTCACAAAGAGAATGGTGCAACATGTATGACAACACAAATGAGTGAGGGAGACATCTTAAGTGGAGCAGGGCAGTAAGTTTAGCAGGGCGCATTGCTGTTTGTGAGGCACCTACACCAGCCACACTAAGGTGGTGTAGCATAAAATGTCTCTCCAGCTCTGAGTGACAACATATGTACAGTGACAGTCTGAGACAGTGAGCCATTATGTGCAGGCTGCTGATAGCCGTAAACTCCTAACAGCTATGCGTATTCATTAGTATGCCGCCCTGACCATTAAGTGGTTCTGTAAAATGTGGTTTCACCCAGACCCTTATTTTCCACCATATAATCTTCCCAAAGCTGTTGCAAAATCTCTAATATAGCAGTGTTAAACATAATGTATTTGTAAAGCTTACTTTTTTTCATAGAGAATTTTAATCCCATTTATTGGTAACCAGCTTTTTAAAGTGACATTTTTCCTTGCTGCATTTAGCTTAGTCCAAGGGGAAAAAAAAAAATAAAAAAAAAAATGCCAGATGTCACGGGGCCAATAAGCAGGTGGGCCGAAGCTTCTGTACCAATTCAAACTGGCACCGCATCAAACCTGGTGGGTATAACCTTTAATTCAGTGCTTCCCTGGCACCAGATCTAGTGCCATCTGCTTAGCTTTGCTAAGCTGTGCTTGTTTCTGTGCAGGGACGATGCCAACAATGCAAACTGTCTCCTACATGTGCAGGGAATCATCGGTGCAACTAGTTTTTCAAGACCCATATGGTGGCATCTGCAAATGTACACTGTCAGCACTGCTACTTGTACCACCCTTCGTGTTTAAGAATGGAAGGAGAGAGCCCTGCTTTGCAATTCACATCAAGCTGAAGGGATATTCTCTTCTCTGAGCTCCTGTTCTTAAAGGCCAACTCTGGAACGAAGGGAACACACAGATTTTAAAGAGGAAGCAGTTTGGAAATCAGGCGTGGGAACAAGAGGAAATCAAGTAGCAGTTACGAAAAACTGATGATTTTGTTGAAACCCTCTATACTCATTGCCTGAAAGCTCCCTCGATGTAGTTAAAGCCAAAAAATCACTGTAACTTGGCTCTTGAGGCTATGAAATGGTTATATTTGCCAGCACTCACACCAAGATATGGGTATTTCCACTTGGTGGGAGTGGGTGCTGTCCTATCACCTGTTCTCCATGGCATGGGACCATCAAGAAGAGTACAAGTCAGAGGGACAGGGTAGGTAGAGGCTGGCTCCAACCCAGTTATTTTGGTGCTTATTCCAAGCATTAAGAATGGCTACTGACACTGAGGAGGTGGTGAAATGTTAAACCTATGTGCAATGATGAGCAAACCCAGAGCTAATAAAGCTAACTTCAAGATCTCCAATTTAAGTTTCTCTTTGTTAGAGAGCAGCCATACCTCCTTCCAAGTGCAAGGGGAAGTGCCTGGGGCCACAGCCAGACGATGCCTCCTTCTTCCCTCTCCCTGCCTGCCAGCACATCCTGGGAAGCCCAGGCTTCTCAAGCACTTTGCAGAACTGGCAGGTGTGTGTGGCAGTTTGGAGAGGAAGGGCAGAGAGGAAGGGCACCATCCTTGCTCACACCTCTGAGCATTGGCTTGGCATTTTCCACTCCTTCATAATTTGGCTGCTCAGACATTCCCACTGATTCTGATATGTTACCACCTATCACCAACGTCAGCGAGCAAGATCCTGACAAGTTGCTCTGCCAACCATCATCAAAACACCTCCGTGTGGTCAGGAAAAGTACATTGACCACAATGAGCAGCTCTCCTTGCTGCAAAATAATTAATCGCTCTCACAGAAGGCCAGAAAAATTTGCACTGAAGAGTTTGAACAAAGCCGCTTTCTTTGGATTGCAGACGCTGTGGTGGAATGGATAAATACAAACAAAAGGGTTTTTTTCAGTGGAATAATTTTCCACATTTGATTTCATTGAGATTTGCTATTAAACTCACAGTCTTCAAAAAAATCACATTTATATAGAGAGCATAGCTCTACCTGACAGAGCGGCTTTAAAGCAAATCCTTCTTCCCTTGCTCCATGTTCCTCTGATCCTCAAATAGTTCTGTAACATTTTTAAACAAGGAAAAGATTAACCCAGCAGATTGGGAATTATGAAGCCTGCTGCCATCTTCCTTTGAACCTCAAGCAATTCTCTATTCCTATAATAACATGGGCTCCCCTCTCCTTCTCCTTCAGTGTCATTGCCTTCCCACTGCAGAAGCAGTGTAGCCCCCTATGGGTCAAATTCTGCTTATAGGTCAAAGAGGGGGTAAAAAATATTCTTAATGTGCAGGAAAGTTATGAACCTTCACTAATTCATGGCTTAGTTTCAAGATGTTTGGATAGAACTCATAACAAACTATGCCAATATTATTAATATTATTATTTTTAATTTTAATTCTACCAACCAGGTTGTCTTCTCTTTCTTTAGTGTGAGATAACTGATTGGCACCAAACACAGCTGCAAGTCACGTCACTGCTAATGAATGAAGACTTTTTTGTTGCTGTTATGAACTTGCAGATAGCTTTAAACTGTGACCTTTAAATCACACTAGTCCAAAACCGCCTTTTTTTTGTTTTTACACTCCACAAGTTCCTTTCCTTGACATGCTGCCTTCTGAAAAACTACAATTAAAGCTTATAACTAATAGAAATAAAAGACACCTTCATGGAAAGGTAGTCTCTTTTGGGCAGAAAGATACAAGTAGGAGAAAGATTTATATATTTCTTTGATACATTAACAAAGAATTTATGCCACAGTAATCTGGCTCTGAGTGTTAGACTACGATTTCTTCCTTTAAAACACTTCACCATGATTGGTGTACAATCTTCATGGAATTTCCAAAGGTCTCCTGGTCATGTGCACTTCCACGAATAGACAAACAAGAAAAAATTTGCACTTGTTGCAAGTTTTGTATGGATGCTGTTGGTGCATTGCAGAAAACAGTTAATTGCCCAAATTCACTGCTTGCAGTGTTAAGCAGCATTTTTGTTTTTACAAGGAAAGATTACTTGCAAATACTCCCTCTTGTGATCAAAGCTAGAAAACCAATTTTTCACTGGTTCAAATCCTTCTGACTGACATTGTTCAGGTGTTACAAATAGCCTGTGAACAGGACTTTGAGGCCCTTCCATTCTTTGGTCCAGAAAAAGTGATGGCTGCTTTTCAGAGGCACTCAGAGAAGTTCCTCAATGCCTCATCTGCTGATGAGGCATTGCATGTGCTGAACTTCATATTTCATTTCACTACTCATGTGAAGAGGACATATTTAAAAGGATGTATTCGTTTCTCCTTTCCCAGTTGATATGACAATATTTTAAAATTGCATACTTTGGTGAGTCTTCAAGGACATAAAGCAGTGTTTGAAACAACAACAGCATAAAATTATTTTTTTCTTTTCATCTTAATGTCTTCACTAAGTTAAAAAAAATACTTATTTTTAATAGAAGACCTTAAGCCTTGAATTTCACCCATTGACTAAGGGTAGCTGCTGGACATTATGAGGTTAACAATGTATCACCTGCCTTAGACTTTCCAGAAGATTGATTAAAATGCATACAAATGTCTAAAAAATAAAACCAAACTACATAAACCATGTTTTAAGGGGTTGTTGAGCTGCCCTTTTCTGGTTAGCTAAAAAGAGATACTGACCTTAGAAAAATCAATTTTAAACCCAAGAAATGTCACCTGGGTACTCATTCAGAAAATCCAAGTTTGTGAAAACCCAGCTGTACATCTTAGCTGATATTTATTTTTCACAAAAATGTTAATTAGGCTTCTAGGTGTGTCCTGTGCAGATTTAAGTCTTAAATTCAATGTATTAATATTTGTCTGAGAGTTTACAATTAGCGTGTTACTCATTTGTCTTGCTGCCTACTAGACACGCTCCACCATCAATTTGTTCTGTCAGTTGCTGTGGAAGAGGAATAGCACTTCACAAATCAAGTATTAGGCAGGATAGATCACAGAGTTTTAATGAAGAGAATATGTTTGTTAGAGGCAAAATTGGTTAAGGAAACTAGAAACCAAACACCCAAACTTTGACACAATTGTGTGGTTTTACAGAGCTCTGGTTGCCCTCTCAAGTTACCCAAGACGAATGGAAAGAACTCACGATTGCTTAGGCATTTCTATGTGTTGACCAAAAAACATGAATGCACCTGTATTTACTCCTGTCTCTAATAATTACCACACAAAATGTACATATGTGCATCCTTGCACAGTTAGTAGAGAACCTCTACCCTTAGCTCTGGTGGACCAGATCTCCAGAGGATCCCAGTCCTACTTGTCACTGTAAGACTGAGATCTTGCAAGAGTTTCTGTTCATACTCCAGTGACCTACAACATAAACTGCTTCCAAAACTTCACACAGATTGCTCATTGCTATTTACTGAGCATCTCCTCAAATGCTTGTTTTTTTCCCCCAAAACATTTTTATTTATTGTTTTAGTTTGATTGTGTATTCCACGCTCATCTCCTTGCACTCCAGAGATTTCTCTGTTCTTTGTTCTACTGAGATTGCTCCTGAACTTTCTTCTGGATGCTGTTACACATACTGCTGAAATGCTCGAAGCAATGAAAAGCTTTCTTATGCTATTTTATTCATACATACATATCTACACCACCCCAATAACAACCTGTATCTAAACCTGTGGAGTAACACTCATGGCTTCGCTGCTTTGCTCCCAGGGTCCTTGAGGCTCAGTAACAATATGTTGCATGCTTAAGAGTAAGAAATGATCAATAGAATGTGCCTGCGGTATTTTTGTTCATCTTATTTTATTATGTCAAAACATTCATTTCAAATTGTTATTTTTTTCTTTTATGTCAGCTACAGCCTAACCTTGAGTTGTCTTAGCTTACAAATGAAAAAAGCCCATAGAAACCAAGTAGAACAGAGCAGACAAGGAAAGGCCCCTCAGCCCAAGCTGTGCTAGTGCACCAGACCAGCATTTTGCAGTAAACAATGGCCAGGGCAAAACCCTTTAGTGTTTTTCACACTTCGCTGGATGCTGCTCTAGTGCACTTTCTTCAGGGCTGTTATAAAGCACATGCAAGAAACAGTTTCTGGGTTTTGCGAGTCCTGAGGATGTTGGGGCTGGCTCCTTGCGAGTGGAGTTGACCTTTCTAAAGAATTTATTCTGGCATACCAGGGGCTGAATAATCTGAGAGACAGACTTAGAGCTCATATAAATAAATGAATCACACAGAGGAATATGAAAATTCCCATGCAGGATATGCCTTTTGCAACATGTTAACCCTTTCTGCAGAGAATTTATGGACAAAGAAGTTGTGTTGATAGTTTCAGTCATCTGTGCTAACTCTGCCATAACTTCATCCATGTGGAGTGAACTATGTCTTCAGCAATGTCTGGAATGTTCCCACATCCACTTAATTTATTTCAGAAATGCCAGCAGTGTCACAAAAGCGTTCATCTACACAGGCTTGTACAGGGTCTCAAGCTCTAATAAATATTACTACTTATTAATCAGTGGCATTCATTTTTGTATGTTTAAACCAATTAAACACAATGAACAACAGAGACAAGAAAAGTATAATCCCCACTGCCATTACATTCCCACTTAAACAGATGTTTCTTTTCCTTGTTTCATAGACTGGAAGAAGTAAATTAGTTGCAGAGTTTGACAACACATTTTTTACAGCAGCTTACAAACTATTTAAAGTCACTAAGCAGGAGTATTAGCATTGCATTTGCTCTGGGGCTACCATGCTGGTGCAACAGGCTTACAGGCACTTCCCTAAAGCCTATGAATGATTCAAACCCACTTTATATGCAAAATCATATATACATGCCTTCTCTCAGATATTACATTTTATGCCTATCTGTAAGAAGGAATACCCACCAGCATCTAAAGTATAGTCTTTATTTTTATTGAGTAGAATTCCAGCTCTGAATGGGAACAGTTGCCAACCACTGTAGAAACATATAATCTCTGTTCTCCAAGAATTTATACTAGGATTGTCAATCAAAAGGCAAAAGGAAGATAGAGCCAACAAACAAGAGTATGAGAAAACCAGGAGAGGCTGTAATGTTCTATTACATGAGACGTTTAACCACTGACAATTTTTAGACAACTGAGCATACATTGATCTTATCAGTGTCTGAATACACTTTTACATGATTCCTGGCTGGCAAATCCAGTCCCCACCCATTCAGTTCATAACGATGCCTCACACTGGCATGCTTTCTGTCCCTGCCCCAAAAGAATAATGGCTATCAAACCAGCCTGGGAAACCAGATATTAGCAGAAAAATATTTATCTGGTATGAGGAATGAATGTCACAAAGAAATTTTTACAGACAATCATTGGAAAGTAGAGACTGAGCATATTTATATACAAGGTAGATTTCCATTCTTTCAAACACACATCTTTCAAAGAGGAATACACAGAAGTTTGAATTTAATTCCTGGCCCCACAAGCAGCACATGCTGGGCTAGGTTGTGTAGCAAACTTTGAAGATGAAGGCACATGAGTATATATAGAAATGCCAGACCAATCAGAAGGAGTTTGCACAGAAGCAAATGACTGATTTCTGATATGCATGAACAGGGAGAGATTTGGGTTGAGGAAACAGTGAGATACAGTTATGTTGGAGATCATTGAAGTAAGGTGACAAATTAACACTCTCCCTCTGTTCCTGCAAGCTATGCCCACATGACCTCTGGTGAAGCAAGTGAAGGGAAACTTTAACCTGTTGCAATGACAAAATCTTTGCTGTGTAGCAGCACTCACATGGTGGCAAGGATGAGGAGCTGGTCTATCACCATACTCACCCCTAGGATCCAGATGAAAAGTCTGATACACCAGATACAAAACAGAAAGTCAACAGCATTTTGGTCAAGCTGAAGTCTGTAGAACAGAAATTCAGAAGAGCATGCAGGAGAAGAATACCATTTTAAGAGGGAGAATTGATGAAAAGCGTGGTTGAAATTACAACAGGAACACAGGGTCAGGAAAATACCAGCCCAGCTGGTGTTCACTGCTGCATTGGTAAATCTGCCTTCATCATTACCAACTCTGGATTTGAACTTGATATTACATCTAAAAGAAAGGTAAAGTATAAATAGCATTTCATTGGTTTAAATTAAAATATAATACTCAGGAAATGAAAATTGAAATCTGACTAAAAAAACTAACTGTCCCACAAAAGAATAAATATAGATCACATACCTGCAATTTAAATTACAACCCCCAAAGAGATTCTAGCGTTGCCAGCACAGGGCCTGAGAAACCCACAGTGCAGCTAGGGGCTCTATGCAAACCTCTCCCACAGCTCTGTAAATTCCCATCCAAAGAGAAGTAACAACAGGAGGAAAAGAAAACTGGAGTATGCTGTGAGTGTAGTTCCAAGACAGGGCCAAAAAATCACCTATGAAAGATTAAAAAAGAAAAAAAAAAAAAAGAAAAGAAACAAAACAATGATAATTACAAAACAGGAAAAGAAATTGAAAAGCAGTTAAGTAGTGCACTCTGAAAAGTCTCCACTGAATTATGATAAGTATGTATTAGCTGCAGTATGTTTATCTGTGTCCACAAGAGAGGATTAGCTGCAAACATTCTTCTGAGATAAACCAGAACTGTTTGGTGCTGGCACTGTTAAATTTTTGTGATATGCAGGTGTTTGGAGTATGTGTGCAGCTTCCTCATTGGTTTTGATCCAGGTATTTCCACTGAGATTATTTTTACACACTAAATGTGACGAGGTACATAGAATAATGGTAAACACTCCATGTATCTAGCAAAAAGAGTTTTATTTACATTGAATCTTGAAATAGTTTCAGGTGATAAGGGCCATTAATGTAATTACTCACTTTGTCAGAAAAACTTGGGGCCAGTGAATTTCACCCACTCCTAGTTGGCAGGCATCCCCACAGGCTGAGCAGCACAGGGCTTCTTAGACATGGGTGACAGCAGAGCTACCCTGTTTCTGACAGCAGAGAGGTCACGGTGTGAGCAGGGATTTGGGGTGGCTGGGACAAGGAGTCCTGCGCACAAGGGTGGGTGAAGAGTCCTCCGCAAAGTCTGGTATCATTGCAACGTACCCGTGCTGGACCAGAGCTCTTCACACCAGCCCACCCCTCTTTCCCTCCTGCTCTAAATGGCCTTGTTCTGGATCCAGATCTGCCATTTGTCAACTTCCACCTCATCTTGTTCCCAAGCTTTTCAGCTCTGCTCTCCTGCAAGAGCCCAACTTTCCTGACCCTCTTGATTAAACAGGCCAGTAAGATTTCTTTAGCAACTTTGAAAGGTACCCACATCTTTCTGTTTGAAGTCTTTTCAGACATCCACTGCATCCTTACTGCCCTAAATGTAGTAGCTGTAAATTAGCAGTAATTTTGGTGTTTATTTCAGAAGTGGAGCTCTATGTGACATTCAAAATCTAGGCACAATTTTGATAACCAAATTCAGCAGACAGGATGTCAAATCAGACATCTGAAGAGGACACTAAGTTACACAAAACCCCAACTGCACATTTTTAACTTCTCCAGTTTTCACTGAAAGGCAACATTTTCCAGTTAAAGGATCTTTCCAAATAACTCATTTCCAATGTCAGCAAACCTAATTCCTCCTATCACTTAGCAGCATTCCATTCTGTCAAATGACTTATTGTAAATTGTGCTTCTCCTGCAGTTCCTGCTGTCCCATAACCCCTCAATCCATGCTACACTTACCTAAGATGTGGGGGCAGCTCTGCACCTTCAGACTGATTCATGTGGAAGGCCACTAGATATTTTTACCTAGGGATCACTGCATGGTTTTAATCTCGTTGCTCTTGTCTGCAAAAAGCAACATTCTAAGCCCTTATGCAGTGTAACCTATGGTTTACATGACATTTCCAGTGTTTCAGATCTTTTTGTTTTGAAATCTTCATGTCAGTGTTCCAATTTCCACAATCTATCATTGTGTTTTATGGCATAACAAAGCATCTTGAAGTCTCCAACTATTTAACTACATCTATTCTTCTCCACTGCAAATGCCTTCTAACACAGGTTACTTCCACTGAAATCTTGTATTATCCATGAGATCTAGTTGGTATTTCACGGCTTGTAACCATGAAAATGCATTTCATTTTTGCTTTCTTCAAATCCCACATTTAAATTCTCATTCCAGTTGTGCAACCTTCAGCTGAAGTCATCAAGGATTTTTTGGCACTAACCTTGAGATGAAAGGAGAGTATTTCCAAACACTAAAGATTACAAGTTATTTATAGGTTCCAGTGGAGTATGGACCTATCCCCATACCACTTGAGTTAACAGGATTTTTACTTCTGGCTGCAGTTTGATGTCTGTATGGCTTTCATTCACTGTAAGCCTGGAAGCATTAAAAATTCAGAATAATAATTTCTATTGCATAATACACCTAGTCAAAGTGGACAAAGATTAATCTTCACTAATTACACAGCAAGAATATCTATATATTATCACATGAAGATAGAAGTCCAATACACTTAATCTGCTCATAATTAAAGGAGTAGATTTTCCAGTGCTGCCAGAAACTGGAAAGAACTATAGTCATGCCACAAAGAGGACTTATATCTTGCTGACTTTTGTGCTGAATTCTGTAAATAACAACAAAAACATAGACTGTAAATGCACCATACAAAAATACAGCATTAAAATATTCTGCTATGCATCTTAACATTGCACCAAAAAAATTACACCCCCCAAAAAATAGTTAAGCAAAACTTAGCAGCACAAACACCTCTGTAGTCCTAATTCTGCAAACTATTTCAGCATAACCTTTAGCCTTTCCACACTAAGCACAGCGTTTTAGCCAGAAATTAACTATAGGCCTTTGCCAAGTACTTCAGTGAATAGGAATGGATATCTAGATTGAGATCTGATATAACAAAACAACAAAAGGAAACCAGGAGATACTCTGCACAAGACCTTGGGACTACAGTTTTAAAAACCTTTAAAACTTAATTTACATATATTTTTTATTTTTTTACTCTTATACTGTCATGATGACTCTCAAGTTCCAGGAAATTTCAAGACTTTATTCTGTTATAACCAGAAAACTTTCCATTCCCAGTTCTACCTTCATGTATGGCCTGGTCTACTCATAACTATTAGTCTTTCAACAGTTTTGTTGTATTCCCAGAAAGACCTTTCTCTTGCTGTTTTTTATTCCCCTGCTAGACAGCCACATGTTCCTTCACAGTCTTTTTTCCCCATGAGGTAGACAAACTAAGATCTTCTAATCTCTTCTCATACAAGCAACCTATCCTTTCCCCCAACAACCATTATTTCAGCTGACTCACCTTTCTTAATATAGATGATCATAGCTGCGAAAACCTCTTTATGCTCATATTAACATCTGTAGGCTGAGACATAGGCTTGTCTGAGAACTGGGCTTATCACCTTCTCAGAAGCATCTCTTGGATGGCTCAGATGCACCCTGGAACTGACAAGGCTGCCTTGGTTCCTCTCCTCTGCCATTTCCTGCCACTGAGTTTATCAGAGAAGTTCTTTCCAGTTGCCCCGCTGAGTGACCTTGCACATTTTGCTATTGAATTACAGCTCTTTTCTACTATTTCAGTCCTCTAGGTAACACAGATCTTCCTGCATTATGCTTCGATCCTCTCCATATTGACAAAACCTCCAATTTTGTCTCATTACCACACTGCCACTTTTTATGCCTTTTTCATTACTAAAGCTATTAAGGAAAGGGATGGGCAGAGGAACTGGTTACCAAAGGGAAAGCCAGAACTCATCATTTACTGTGCAGCAGCTGCCCACATGCACCCTCCTACCTTCGCTGAGAGAGAGGAGATGTCTCCTATTTTTCAAGGGGTGCCAAGGGACATGTGTGTACAGAGAAACAACTACTGCACTTAAGCTGTAAACTCACACTCTAGCCCATGACAGTCATGGCAATTGATTAGGTCTCCTTAATCAGTCCCTAATGATCCCTCAAGTCTTCAGGGTACCTCTTTCCAGCCTGATGATCCCCTTTAAGCACAAGCCATTGCATAATTATCTTGCCCTCAGTTAGTTCTTTACCTAATTTAGAAGTTCCCCACTAATCCCCATCCTCTCTAGCGCAATTAGTAAATTCCAGTGGAGCGCTACATTAGATGTCCTATTGAAGTCCAAGCGGATTTGACCTACCTTTCTTCCTAGTTAAGTCAGTCAGTTATTTTCCTGAATAATGATATCAAGGCAGTTCTGGTAAATATAAATTGCATTTTAGCTCATGTAGCTTCATACATTTGTTTTTACTTTCCTTCCAAATTTATTCTAAATTACATGCACTTTTTAGGCAGAACTCATGAAACTGTGCTTGTCCAGAACACTTTTTCTCTTTTCTTAAAATAGATTTATGTTTTTTGTGCTCCAGTCAAATTCTCAAGCTTATTTTAAAATAATATGTAAAAATCATAGCTAACAAACTCTGATTATTTCATGCTGCACTGATGATTATATGTTTTCTCCCTATGCATGATGACATTAAACTTTTTTGGATTTTGATTCTATCTCAAATGTGGAGATTACAGATTCTCTTTTTCTTTATCTTGGGTAGCTTGATCTGTTTAGCTAGACAATAATTGCTCAACATATTTATTCTTGGCAAAAACTGGAAAAAAAACCTGATGATTTTGCTTCTGAGTCATTGCTAAATCTTAACCTGACCCCGCTGCGTAGAAGTATAGCTTCCTTCATTGTTCTTTTGTTAGTTTTACTACCGACAAACCTTCTGCTATCTGTTTATTTGTTTTTATTTTCTCTGGGATGCCTAATTCAGTCTGACTTAAGGTATTTCTCTCTATTTCCCCACAGTTTTTCACCTTTATAGTATCTTGCCTTCTTGATCAATACTTTTTCCATTCCTTGTGTGTTCGCTGTTTATTCCCTAAGTCTCTTTTGAGACTTATTTTAAGTTAAATGTATTTTGACATGATATATTTCTACACTTCTCTGCTTCAAATTTTTAGAAAGATTTCACAGTTTTGTATTTAAAATATTCCAGAGCTCATCCATATTCAAGAAACTCAACTTTTCAATCCAGCTGACTCCATTAATTGGGTTCCGTAATGTCTTAAAGAGTAAAGAAACCTTACTTAAGCACCGTTTTTTATTTAGTTTCCATTTAATTTAAAAAGAAACCACTGCTGATTGGGATAGAAGACTATTCTCTGAAACCATTGTTTTTGTGATGTTCTCATTACTCACACCAATTCATAACTTCTTGTTGGTCCAGTGGTTACATGGCAATCAGACAGCTACCACATCCAGAAAGAGCTGCACCAGGTAAAGTGCTTCACGTAAGACTGGATCCTTTAGCTGCAGCTGAAGTCTCTCTTAATGGCACAGTGCTGTGGTTCCCGGCAATAATTCCTCTGCTTGATAACCTGTTTGTCCATTCTCAATCTAAGCGTGCTGATTACCACTTTTACTATTACTGTCACGTGGAAAATAAGGTGTTCATTAGCCTTCTCAAAACCATGTTTATTCCAAATGTGTTATTTTGTGCTCTCTATTCTTTCCTAACAGTTTAACACATTGTTAGTATCCAAAGTTTTGCACTACCTTTATTTTCATTTTATTTTTTAAATTTTCCTTGAACAATTTTTCATCTACTCCCACGGATTACCTCATTCTTATCCAGGTTCTCTTTGACCAGGTTTCCTTTATCTCTGCACTCTCTGCTTTCACAGTCTGTGCCAGGAAAATATATTTCTAAAGGTTCCTGGACAGGTACTTGCATTTATGATGAAATAATTATTTCTCATAAAAGCACACATTTTCCATGCCAAATAGTCAATACTGTATTGGCCGCCCAGCTACTTCATCTGCATAAGTGCTCCCTTTCTTCTTAGTGTCCATTGTTCTAAAACCTGGCGTTTCTTTATCTATACATTCAAGAGACCTATGTGTCCATGACAAGGGCTTTTATTTTGGAACTTGTAGAAATAGCAGGAAGCCACTGGGATTTCTTTTTCATAGGTGGGGTTGATCCATCAGCAAATCAGTTTCCTTGTGTATCCACTCATGAAAGTATTTGCTGAATGACTTTTTGTTTTGAATAAATTACTACAACACTGTTTATTGTAAAACATCTCCACATTTGATATACAGTTCCATAGTCTAAAGAACAAATTCTTATGATAAGAAACCCTTGCTCCAAAGCCAGATTTTATTTTCACCAGATGAATTAGTTATTTGTCATTAGTATTGCCAGCAAACTAAATACACTAGTACAGCAGCTGAACATAAGAAAGAAAATTTTAATTAAAAAAATAAAAATATTGAAAATGTTTTCAGAAGCATTTTCTTAGATCTGATACTTTTATATTTATCTCTTTTGATCCAGCAGACATCCAGAATGCACTGACACTCAGAAACAGTAATGAGAAAATTAAATTCAGCAGCTAAAAACCCAAACATCTAATCTGTTCAGGAGGAATGGTGTTTTTAAGAAAGATACTGGAGTTAGAATCTATATTCTGTTTATTTTCTCTAAATGAATTGGACACATAATAAAATCATGCAGTTTTTCTCTATTAAATTAATTTAGTAAATTAATTATAAAACAATTATCTGAGTTTTAATGTCAGGCAGAAAGTGTCATTTATATGCCAGTTGTATGCAAAGAAAGAAAAGGTTGCCCTCTTAATTTATTGTAATGCATGCAACAATGAAACATGATTTAATTGAAACAAAGGACAAGAGGATGAAAAGAAACTTTTTTATTTTTTTTTTAGAAAAATCTAAAGCATTTGCATGCAACGCCTTGAAGCATTTCCACATTATAAATTATATATTTATATGCAAATGGAATTCTGGCTTCTGTCCAGTATATCTGGCAAATTGAATGCTAGATTCCACTTGTCTTTACCTCCACTGAGTTGTGAACTTCTCCCTGAATATTCCTATAGGCTTCTATGGCTTTGCGTAACTAAAGCTAACGTGTAAACAATAAGGGAAGGTGAAGGGGTTTATATCAAAATGGGTGCATCCAGGAGCTACCTACTACCCATTTGAGAAATAAAATGACCCATTACTGCAAAGTTGATGTGGATGATTGAAACTTGAGATCAAAGCAAAAATTTTGGATGGTTTTTCCAATATCAGAAAGAATTTCTCCACTAGAAAAGAACCCTTTCAAACTGACATGAATCTGAGATTGCTCAAAATCAGTTTGCATGGCTTTGAGGAAGAAATTGTAAAGAGGAAGATAAGAAAAGTTATCATGTACTTACAATATCCCGGGGATTGACGAGGAATATGCTGCCACTGAGCAAAAGTGTGATCCCTCATACAAAATGGACACAACTACAGGAGGGAAAGAGTCCATTTAAAAGTAGCCAAAAATGTCTTTGTTTTGCCCTGGAATCCCAGACTGAACCCAAAAATCTTTTCTGAAGAAGCCAGTTCTTACCTTCAAAACTTCAAGGTCAATTATCATTTTTGGAAAAATTATTTTGTCGGGAAATTCCTGATCAGCTCCGAATTATGTGCCTTATATCATAACCATCAGTAATGATCATATCGCTGGAAGGACAAGGGATTTAAATGACTCAATTCTGACTCCTCAAGTTGACTCATCAAGTTAAATGTGACTTGCTAATAAGGGCTAGAACTACAATATCAAGGAAGTGTAGGAAAACATATAGCAGAATACACTTTACCGTTCTGCTTAAAAAAGTTAAAGAAATATATCATTTAATCCTTTATTGTCAGTGGAAAAGAAGTCTCAGAAGAGAATACAAAAATGTGGCAATGTGAACAACAATGCAGTCGGCCACCGTTTTGCAGAATATACCTTTCCTAATTATTTCCTACCACAAATACTGTATAATTGATTTTGTTGATTACCAATGTATATTTTGCTTGCATTACTTCTCATAAAATAATTCATTTAGACTGTTGTATTTTAGGGCTTTTGTTTGAAAACAAAAGAGAGAAAGAAGGATTTTTCTTTGTTTAGAAACCCCTGGGTCTCCACTCAGATATCTCAAGTTTCAACAGACAAGTTTTCCAGGTGAACACCACGACCCGCCTGCTCCGAGGCTTTTAAAAAAACCTCAACCAGTGGTTTTCTCTTTGGAAACACCACTGCAACACATTGTAAGAGCTGTAGTCAGACACCTCATGCTGACACTCTTTTGTTTGGGCTAGAATCTCTATCACACATTTTCCTCCACCACATTACAGATAAGAAAAGCAAGCATGTATTGTAGGACAGCACAGAAATACCTGAGCAAGATTAACAGCATATTACCCAGAGCCAGTCATACACTTTTTCTGGAGTCTGGGCCACCTCAGCTTTTGCTGCTTCTACAGTGCCTAAGACAGTCACTGTGACCATCAAGTCCATAGAGCAAAAATGGACATGAAGGTACCGAAGTATCATTTCCAACTAAACAATTTCTGATATGTGTCAAAAGTTGAAATTTTCCACTAGAAAGAAAAGGAATCTGCAGCAAAATTATTATTTCACAGCTTGGTGCTATAGACACAAATATCTGACACTGAGTGATAGAGCTGATACTGCAGCAATGACACAAGAAACAGGAAAAATGTTAGTTTGTTGTCACATAAAAAAATTAACATCAATATTTTGCACATATCAAGTCTGATACAAAGTCTTCTTGTTCCATATGTAGATTTTAGAGTATGACTTTATAAAAGGTTTGTTCCAAAAGGCAATAATACAACTGCTCTTGGTCAGACCAGTATCACAGAGTCCCATAATATAATTTTACAGCTGAATTTAAGGCAGTAGTAGTTCTGCTTTTCAAATGTTCCAAGGGAAAGGTAGAAGCTCTTGATAATGACTTAAAAGAAAAAAAATAATCTGATTTTAAACTATAATTTTCTATCTTGGAACACATTTTCTTCAAAAATAGGTTTTTGCTCATTTGAACAAAAAGCCTTCAGCTTGTTATAGAGAACAGGAGGTGGGCGGTATCATGAAGTTCAGGCACAGTAAATCTGGATTCATGTTTTCATACTAGGCTACTCATGAGCTCAGAGACACAGCTGATTTCCTTCAGCCTGGAGCCCCTCCTGGAGTGTTAGTAAATAACTATCTGTTCCACTTAGGCAGGTGCTATTACAAGGCAGATGATAATTACATCTACGCTGTGGTTGTAACAGGAAAAACACAGCACCTCAAAACTTTAAAATTAGGAATGATTTCAGGTTCAACCAACTTGTTTTAAAACACGGACTACAGCAAAACTAGAAAGACCAATAAAATAAAATATCACAGTCACCCAGTATAACTAAAGCAAGTGAGCCAAATTATTTGCTGGTTAACTCTATAATTCCCCCTGAATGGAATATATCTGATTTGTAGCCAGCACTGCTACAAACATAATTCCTCTCTCTGAAGTCAAATATAAATATCCCTGTTGCTTTTTTGGAGGGTTACAGTAGGTCAGTAGGTCACTGCCCTCTTCAGTGTGACACTAAGCAGAAAAGGTGAAATACCATCAATGAGAACTTTGCTATTGATTTCAGCTAAGCCAGGACTTCATTCCACGTGTTTCAACCACTCTTAAATTTTAATAACACTTATCTATCCTAAGAAATTTCAATGGTAAAAATCACTTGACAGGCATGTAAATCTATAAGCTTGGTATCTGAGTGAAGGAGGATGAGCTCTGGAAAATTGGTTCCACATTCATTGAGATATTCTCAGCCTCCTACAGAAATCTCCAACATGTTAGTGCTTGATCCTACCTCTCCCCAATACCAAGAGCAACATTTCTTCAGATTTCAGCAGGAGAATGTGGTAACAGGCATGCAAAAGTGAGTGAACTCTGCCTTTTAATGCTGTCCCTCATAAATCACCTTTGTTTGCATAAGGCCTGAGGCAAAAAGTCCATTGAAATCAGTGTAAGCCTTTTTACTCTGGATCGAGTCCATTACCTCTGCTTCTCCCGCTCCTTTTTCTTTTGGCTGAAATGTCACGTCTCACTTAAGCACTACAAGGGTGGCCAAAGGAAGAGATGGAGCCAGCAACTGGAGTGTCATGAGAATACATGAATGAGATATGTATATTCATAGAAAGATTCATTTTAAAGCAGAATAGCAGAGCGAAGATGCACCAGTTGCTCTTACACACTGATAATTTACACATTTTACACATTATTACTTTGCTGTTCTACAGCAAAAATGTAGTTACTATAGCAACCGGTTTGTCATATGATCAGAATGCTATTTTTAATATCACTCAAAGATACATATTAACATGCATAATATACGGACTGCTTATGGTGGCTGGAAATATATATGTATATATATACTAATATTTTTAAGCTTATAAGAGATAATTCTCTCTAGTTTCTTTTACTGTATGCATTTGTTTGTTAGGTTATGTAATTAAAGAGTGTTGAATAGTGATGGAGAAAAATGGTCATTATAGCTCCTGGTGAACGCATCCAGTTTTTGCTTTGTGGTACAGGAGAGCAGAGGTGTCTGTGAGGTTCAAAGCTCCTGGGAGAGTCGCGGGACACTGCCAAGGTCCAGCTGGATGTTACTGAGAGCTTTGCCTCCTGAGTATCTTTATCACCAGCTATGACCCTCTTCTCTTACCTTTTTGTAATCCTGAGTCAGCTTATTTTTTCAGATGACATATGTCTAATGAATCAAGGAGACATCTCAAAACATCGGTTTCTTTTGTCAGTCTAATACATGAAATGTTTCCGGAAGGATGTAGTCCAGCTCCAACAGAGACAAGCTGTTTCCCAGTATCGTAGCACACTTGAAGTCCCATGCACTAGACAGCTGACATGATGCCTTTCTCTTTGCTGCTAACCTGAATTTATCAAATAAGAGATTTTCAGATCAGTGGCTGAAGTAAGTGTAGGAGAAGGGGATGTTCAGTGAAAAAGTACTTTTAGAATGTTGGTGGGAAGGGGCTGAATGTTTTTTCTCATTGACTATGTTATTCATAAATTTTTGGTGGTGTGGGTAGAACTCTTTCTGAATTTGAAACTACTGTTCTGGGAGCAGAATACCCATGCACTCATTTGCTACAACAGCCAGGGAATATACTCACAGTAGAGCTTCTCAGGTTGCAACAGCTTAGTTTGTTTTGGAGGCCAATGCAAAGCATTCCTATTTCTCTACTGAGCCTTAAACTATTCAAGATTGTCACTGGTTAGGGAGGGGGAGGGCTCCCAATTCAAATTATTTCAACCTTTTTACTCCCTGTAGAGTCTTAACACTCTGTCAAGCCCCTCTGACTTCACTTGATGGAAGACTTAGATGGTTTCTACTCCAATACAGAGGTTTAACCTTACATGTCCCTTAACACACAACTCCATCTATACCATGCCCCATAGCCTTCAGCAAAGTTGCCCACATTGCAATTCTGAACTCTCAAAGGTAACTTTGAGGTATAACTCAGTTTCTTTCTTGCCATAGGAAGTTTATAGGAATCAGTCTGCATGTCACTGACTTACAAATAGCAGAGAGAGGTGACAGACGCAGCGCTGCCCGAAGTCAGGAAGGGGGACTTGTGTTATTGCTCTTGCATGTCCGAGCCCTCACAATCAGGTTGAGTCTCAACATCCTGCAGAAAAAAAGTGCGTCTGTCTCTCAGCTCATTCATATAATCCATGGAGCCTTCAGTATGTGGCTGATGCTGCAACCAGAGCTCATACTCACTGGGTGACTGCATTGCTGGTTAGTGGGTGTGGGCTAAAATTATTCTCAAATTGACTCAAAGTTGAGTCCCAAAGGAGTCTAACTCCTGGTGTCATACTAGTGCAACAAGTCTGCCACAAAGCACTCCGCTTCTAGGATGCCCACCAGTAGTTTTCACAGGAAAAGACACAATACTCTCAATGAAAAGAGCCTGAACGAAACTATCCCCTCGCCTAACGAAAAAGAAAAAAA
Source organism: Columba livia (assembly GCF_036013475.1). Classification (NCBI taxonomy): domain Eukaryota; kingdom Metazoa; phylum Chordata; class Aves; order Columbiformes; family Columbidae; genus Columba; species Columba livia. The sequence goes on from NC_088603.1 coordinate 136,846,510, forward strand.
GGGTCTGAAAGTCAGTATCCCAAAAGGACTGGAATGGTGAGGAGGTTTGCAGTTAAAAAAGCATTACCCTATTCAGTGGGTTGCACAAGAGAAAAGATCTTGCTGTAGACAGTGGTTCTGATATCTGGGCATAAGGAATTTATATGTAATTATTTGTGCAAGAGTGCAGAATCACAATGAATGCCTTAAATAGATCCCAGTAAATGTATAAATAAAAAGTGTTATCATATAAAGATCTGTTTCTGTTCCTATGCTGTTATCATGTATACAATAGAAAGCTTCATTATCTATTTACATCAACACTCGCACAGGCCAGAATGATTTTTTGCTTTCTGTTGCCATTGTGTTGTATTATGTGTGGCAATGTCATAGCAACACAAGATAATACAACTACTGTAGGGCAACAATATTTTCTGCTTTTTGTTTTTGAATGAGACAGAATACATCTACCCACTCTGTGCAAGCAGTCCACATATACCAAAGATTTAATACAATGAGTAGCAATTAACAAACTAACATTACTTATTGCAGGCAAGCATTTTTCTCCATTACATTCCAAAGGTTTAAAATAACTAAAGGCTACAGTTACAGCATTGCAACGGTATGAGCAGTATACATAGCAGTGTAGTTCACAGGTTTGGTGAATGTCACCATGCACTTATTCACATTTGATCTAATTGAACATACACATGAGACATTTGGGCAACAATGATATATTGACCCACCTTGAATACTGTGTTCAGTGTTGGGCCCCTCACTAGAAGAAATACATGGAGGTGCTGGAGAGAGTTCAGAGAAGGGCAATGAAGCTGGTGAGAGGCCTGGAGCACAAGTCTGATGAGGAGCAGCTGAAGGAATTCTGGCTGTTTAGCCTGGAGAAAAGGAGGCTGAGGGGAGACCTTATCGCTGTCTACAACTACCTGAAAGGAGGTTGTAGCATGGAGGGTGTTGGTCTCTTCTCCCAAGTAGCAAGTGATAGGAGAAGAGGAAGTGGCCTCAAGTTGCCCCAGGGGAGGTTAGGATTGGATATTAGGAAAAAATTCTTCACAGAAAGGGTTGTCAGGTATTGGAACAGGCTGCCCAGGGACATGGCGGGGGGGGTCACCATCCCTGAAAGTGTTTAAAAAGCATTTAGACAAAGTTCTTAAGGGCATGGTTTAGTGCTAGAGTTAGGTTATAGTTGGACTCTATGGTCCTGAGGGTCTCTTCCAACCGAAATGATTCCATGATTCTGTCTATCACAACCGAACTGGGTCTTGGATTAATAGGCAAAAGGCTAAGGATCACCCCAGGATATGTTTATCTGGCATCCACCACAGCACTACTATTTGTAAATGGGGTTGGTGAAAACAGCTAATCACTATGTGCATGCAGAGTAAAATGGCGTTTTTAGTCACCTGAGACAATGAGTTCAGAGTGCCTTCTCTGAAATATGCAGCGATTGCCATGTCATGACCTTGGCAGAATAATGTATTTAGGCAATCAGACACAGAAAAAAAAAAATAAAATAAAAAGTATCATCAGCTGAAATACCAAACTTTCCCCCTGCTGTAGCTAGTTTTGCCCTGAAGTCCCTCTGATACTCTGGGGATGATGATGCCAGGACAGAGCTCAGCTGTCAAGGTATTGGGGTGCTCACCACAGAGTGCACATTGCTAGTGATTTGGTTTTGTGTCTTGTATCTAAAAATGATACACAACAAGACTGTGCACACTAGCAGGATACACTCTGTGGTAAAACACTTTGCATTAACTTTACTTTCTTTTTTTCTTCTTTACAAGAGATTTTTTCTTGTGCTGAAATAACTATTTGCAATGGAGAGAGACCAGATGACAACCATTTTGCAAACTCTGGCATATAGTTGCTAGGCACAGAAACTAGACATGAAAAACCATTTAAATACGGTTTTATAAGCAGTAATAAAAGTGATCTTACCTGTCAAAGAACAGAGGAAAAAAATACCATTAGTGTTTGGATTAAGCATTGTTAAGACTGACATATGCAACTATTGACCTGATGTTCAGATGTCTGGGAGGAGGCAAGAAGCATATTTTGGCAAATAGGTAATAACTGAAACAGCTTTCTAAACCAAAATACAGAAATATGCAAATCCCCTCAGGAATCTACCTTACATGGATGCCAAAGCTTTGCTGACCGCTGTGTGTAGGAGTGGATGAGGATGAGAGAGAGAAAGAACGTGCTTGGAGGCAGAGGTTAGTGTCAGAATTACAATTGCAGTGAGGCTTTGTAGAAAGGCCCATCTAGGGCAGAAGGTGCTGTCTGGGACAGGCTTAAAGATACAAGTAAGAGAAGGCAAACTAAACCCTCCAAACAATCTGGAGCCAATTGATCCTCCTGTGTTTGTGGCACAGGATATTGATACTTTCTTGTAAACAGAATTACGTGTAACATAGCTGACTAATATGATATTTTTTCTTAACTGGTGTGATCTGTAAGATGTCCAAATTGCTGGATAGTTTCTTGGATTAAAAATGGAAATACATTTCATAAATATAGTCGAGCCACAAGATTATTTCACAACCATTTAAAAAGTGCTCATTTTTATAGTGCAGACGAAGCCAGAGTTAATTAACATTAGTCACTGGAGACAGCAGTAACTCACTCACCTATTTTGTGTGTGTGTGTGTGCTAAATGGATTGCAATTACTCCCCCAGTAACAGCATGATAACAAAGTTTAATACATAGAAAAAGTATTAACAGCATCAATGCTGTATCACGGGAGAGCAGTAACTTGAGGAAAAATAAAGTGATGGGGTTTTTTTTCAGGTCTGGAAAGAAAAGATTTTTCCTAATAAAGAAATGTATTTTCAACATTGTTTTCTAAACCAGAAAGACTGCAGAGATTCAAAACCAGAAATCTAAAATAAGCCTTAAATACTTTTATAATTACATACATCTGCATTATTTTATACAGATGTTTATGATTAGGAATGCATTATTAGAACAAGGAAAGGCCTTTTCCATGTATAAGCAAGCAGGGTCACAGTCTCAGGAAACTGAATAAAATCTATTCATTGTTACTGCATGTTTTGTTGGTTTGTTTGGGGGTTTTGTTGTTTTGTTTTGTTGTTGTTGTTGTTTTCAGGGGGTTGTTTGTTTGTTTGTTTGTTTGTTTGTTTGTTTGTTTTGGGGGAACGGTTTGTTTGGTTGGTTGGGTTTTTTTTGGGGGGGGGGAAACTGTTTGTTTGTTTAAATGCTGGTATTTTATCTTAATACAGTTTGGTAGCAGAGTTCAAAAACAGCCTAGTTCCATCCCATCAAGTCTTAATAAATGCTGTTAAAGAATCAGATATAAAACATTGCTGAGGTTACTCATGGGAATGGCTAAATCATTCTACAACAGCATAGTATGAACACTGTAAGTGCAAGGCTGCACAAAACCCAGGGGTTTCATTACTGTCCATAGGAAAAATGTGAATAATGCCACCACTGTCCTCCAGATCAAGTTGGAAAATGAAACTAGACTTTCAGTCTTTCAGACTTTCTCATCTTCGTAAATTAATTTTTAATAGGTTATGAAAAGATAACAGTAGGTTGCTCTATTTAGTTCAATGTGCAGAACAAGTCTCTTAAAAATATCACAGTAGGTAAAAGCTGAAGACTACAGGACAGTAAATGCTTTAGATTTGTAACTATTTTGCAGAACTATGGCATTTTGTTTTCCAAAGGACTGTGTTAGAGAGGCATGCTGTATAAATCCAGAGATGCTGCCAGTAATTAGGCAGCTGGGTGGCCTAGAAATCTTCTCTATTACACTGTTGTTTCCTTGCCAGTTCTTCATGTTCTCTTCTGAAAGAATGTTTTGTTTTTGTTTACATAGCTCTTGTAGGCAAAATGAATAAACCTTTTTTCCTCACGCTTGCCAGCCTTCACTGATACAATATCAGCTCTTCCATTTATGGGCTTTGGAGAGGCATTTCAGAGTATTTCATTTGACCTGAAATCAATTTTCATGTCACTAAAAGAAAACATCTTTATAGCACTCTAAATATTTTGAACTATCAGTCAGGTAAAATTGAAGATGAAGTTTACATCTGTTTTAGAAAGAGATATAGATGGAAACCTTGGTTAAGCTGAGTCAAGACCAGCCAGGCACCTGCTAAGAGGAAATTCCGTGGGGAAAAAACACCTTTCTCTGCAAAATCTCCAATTTCCTGTCTCCGTCCTTCCTCCTACAACCATTTTTTCATTGTGTTATGTCTGTTCTGCTGAGATATTTATAATGTCCCCATTCAAACCACCTCTTTGGGGGTCTCGGCCTGAGCAGGGCAACCAGGCAATGGGAGCTCTCAAAAGAGAAGCAATTTCATTTGCTGCCTGAAATATTTTGGCAGAAACACATTGAGCATGCATGGGAAGAGATTAGTCAACTGCCCAAGATGTTTGTGATAGTTAACTTCTGCTCAAACCGTCCAAGTATGTGGTCTTCACTGAGGGCAACAACTCAAAATTCAGCAATTTATCTTGTTTCTTGGAATAGCAGAGATTAAAATTTTACATTTTTAACATATGCAGCACTTTTTTGATTCCCATTGTCTGAAATGAAAACAAAAAAGAAAAGGAGCATGGGGTTTATTTCTAATTTTCTTTTTCTCATTTGGTTGGGACATAATCGCAGTGTGCTTCAGAGCAAGATAATGCCTCAGAAACTTATGAATGCTAAACAGAAATAGTTTTCAAATTATACAATTAAAAAAGTAGGAGTCATGTAGCAAAGTTTACTGTAAGATCCCCAAAATACATCGAAGATTTAAAAGTTAAAGACTTCAGCCACATAATTTTCTTATACTGAACATTCAAATTCGAGTTTTCACTATATGGAATAACATATACAATATAAGAGTAAAGGAATGCTCCTGTGGAAACCTTAAATCTTTCATTACCAGAGCTTATAATTTAACATAATCTGCTGAAGAATAAGTTTTTATATTCACCTAGAACAATTACCAGAAGAATCAGTATAGTTTTGTGACATTAGATTTTATATTTCCTATCACTTCTTATAGACACTGTCCACTATATAACACTCCTAGACATTTTCAGCTCCTGTTTGGAAATGCTCTAAGCTTCATTCTCTGCCCAGACGTGAATATTTCTGGATATTTGTGAACAAATAAAAAGTTGTTCTGTATTTTTTAAGTGGAATCAACATTATTTTGTAGCAAATTAAAATTAAATACTCTAAAGATATTCCTTACTTTGCCACAAACGTCCTACATGACTATATTCAAGTCACTGAGTCTATTTTTCTGTGATCCTATAGATAGCAAAAGATAGTTCTATACTTGCCGACTACCACGTTCTGTGCATACAGTTAGTTATCATCTCACAGTTCTCGCAAAAGCTATTGAAACCTGGAAAGACAGTGAATACAAGAATGTCAACAATTCATTTCCTTTTGCATCAGTTTTCAAAATGCCCACAATCCATGTCCAAAAAACTCTACGTTTGAAATAGGAAAGGCACTGGGTAGTAGTTTTAGAGGAACTTGTAAGTGGACCATAAACTTTATGATACATAATAGGCAGGAGGCTGGAGATACCTGCACTTGCTCAGTTTAAAATCACAATTATTTTTTAATTTGTAAGCGTAATCCTTCACACTGCTGTGTTTACCTCCAAGAGACATGAGTGCGGCCCCAGCAGAACGAAGGGTCCCCTTGCACAGAGCCTTCCGTCCCCACCAGCCGGGCTCAACCCGTGCCAGCTGCTGCCTTCCACCTATGCAAGGGATGCGCTCTGCTTCAAAGCAGATAAACAATGTTCCTGGTGTTTTTGACAGCCTAAAAAAGAAAATAAATAAAAAAATCACCATATCACTGACATGCCACTGAACATGTCAGGAGCTAGGCCATTTCGCTGCACTGAAGTGCTTTTCCTTTTATTGCCAGGTCTATAACAAGATTATTGAAATGATTCAACAATAGTCAAGCTGCAGCTATAGATACTTGTTGAAAGTAAATAATAAAAGCATTTTATCAGAATTGCTGTCATTTTCCTGTTGAGGGATACATCTGTTTCATAAGTACATTTTTATGTGTGCCTGCCTTGTGTGAACCTGCTCTAATTTAGTTACACTGATAGGTACAGTTGTAGCTTTCTTTCTAACAATATTAACAGATGAATAGGGCAGTCATTTTCAGACAGCAATTTGTGATGGCTACAGTCAAAGCGGATTGGTTTGAGATTGCAACATAGTAAGAACAGGGTTTTTTATTATTATTGTTGTGGTTACTTCGTTGTTAGGTTGGTGGGGTTTTTCTTTTATTTTGTTTTGTTGTTTTGGTTTTTGTTGTTTTTGGGGTTTTTTGTTTTTTTTTTTTGTTTTTTTGTTTTTTTTTTTTTTTAAGCAGGCTGCTGGAAACAGTTATGCAGTAATTTGAGATAAAAATTCATTGCAAGGAAAATTAAATGGGGTCAAAAACATTCTTATGAGAAAAACTGTGGTAAAGTACAGTCTACAGATAAGAAAATGTAAAAAAAAAATCACCTCTCTGCATTCTGACTACTGTCTAGAAACGTAAGCCCCGATCATGCAACACAGCTGTCCAACATACATATAAACAGTAAAGGCCATTTTTAGATGACAGCTAAGAGGAACTGTAAAGAAGTAGATGCATCATTGTATTTCTATGTGAGGAGGGCAATCTGTGCCTGGAGATGCAGGAAAAACGCATACAATTTTGAAAACAATACACTCAATACTGAAAGGTATCAGCTAGGTAAGTCTGGATGCTATTGTTCAAAACAACAATTCCATAAAACCTTCCCAAGCACTATTAGCACCTAAAGGCAACTAGCCTTCATCCCAGAAGCACCTGTTCACTGACAATCAACGGTCTCAAATATCTGAAGTTCCACCAAGAAGTTGGTGACTTGACAGAGGAAATTCCTGCTTGAAAAAACACTGCCTTATCTTTGTATCTAATCCCAAGTGTATGTGCTAGATGTCCTCAGTCTTTTGCCTTCCAGGGCTCTAAGTAGGGAAATGCCTTATTGGTTGAACATCTGCAAGGAAAGCCCCATGGATCTTTTCACCCAGCGCTTTCCTCATGGTAAGCTTGCTAGGAAGGAAGATATTTTATGCAAGTCTTCACCAACACACTTTATTCCATCATCTAATGTCGCATTAGACACCAGCATCCACCTTGCATCTGTTTTCAGTGTCTAATAAGTCAAAGCAATCAATAGCTGCAGATCATCTGCATTTCCTCCTCAGTGCTGCGATGCTTATAGTAATACCCCTGCCCCATTACCCCACCCCTCTTGTGTGATAAGAGGTACAAGAAAAAAGAAGGCCATAAACAAAGTAATTTATTTGTTAAATGAATAATCAGCTTTTTCTGGGTCAAGAGGTTCAAAAAGTTAAATATATTGAAAATGAAAATAAACCAATAAACACTAAGACACTGAACTGACAGTTTTTTGGCATACAAATTTCAAAAGCTATGAGATTCAGATATCAGAGTGTTTAACTTATGATACTTCTCTTTAACTTTCTATGTGCCTGTTCTCAGTTGGCAAACCTGAGGTTAGTGGGAAGGACCACAGCAGCCAAGAACAAGACCCCAGTCATCCTCCAGAGACAGCAGGTTATGAGCAATATTGCAACCTGACAAGAGTGAAATCTCTTCATCCTCCCTAGTGTTTGTACCTGACAGTGAAATTCAGAAACTCTCAATTGCTGGAACCTGGAAACATCAAAGTGTGCTTCAATATCCATCACCACCACTGCCCCAAGAATATGTAATGGAGGAAACACAGGGAAAGTCTGCCCATCTCCACCCCTGCCCCTGAGTGATATGGGGCAGTGAAGGGTTAGGGAAAGTGAAGGACTTGGATCATGTCAGAAATTCTCTTTTACCAACTTTTTTTTTTCAACTCCCTTGGTTTTGCTTAGAAAAGTACTGCTTTCCCCCACATTTATCTCCACCCTCTTCTCCTTTTAAATGGTTGCAAGAAAGAGAAGGTTAAGCAATCAACCCTGAGGGAACACCTAAATCAAAGGTTATCTTCAGGGGTATATTCCTTAAATTTATCTCCTTAAAAATATACAATGGAAACAAGATATCTATTCTGCAATATAGAGGAAGGGCTGTATGAGCTCAGAGACCTGGCATGATGCAGGATCCAGGGGGAATCCCCCCCAAAAACATCACTCTGGAGCACTGAGGAAGAAATGATCCCCTCCCTGCTCCCACAAGTCCTGCCTCCACTCAGCTTCACAGGAGCTGGCAGGAGCATCAATGTGAGCTTCTGCAGAGCCAAAACTTCTCCTCAGGATATGAGATCCAGCACAGCACTGTTAAACATCCTGAAAATCTGCCACCTCTCATGAAGAAAAGAGTTGGAGGTGATTTCCCTCTTCTCCTCCCCAGTGGAGGGAAGCTCTTTGCACTGTTTGTAACGTAGCCAAATATCTTCTTCAAACAAAATATTTCACTCCTGAAGCATCTCAGCCAAAAACCTGGAGGAAACCCTGGTACAACTTTCCCTCTGAGATGACAGTCCTTACTGGGAAAAATAAGAGAATATAATTCTGTGACTGGGAAAGACCTTGACATCAGTGATGTGAGATGTCAGACTGAAGAAAGGAAATACCTAGTTTCCAACATAAAAACCAGTCTCTTTGCTTGTTGACCTTTTTAAAGATAACAGAAGAAACACTCAGTTTTTTTTAAACATATACACGTTTAGGTAGATAATTTATACAAATATATTTCGTATGGTGGGTATTAAAAGCCTAAGTAATTGTGGAATTTTGTTTATTTTACCCAGGAAAACTAAGATCATTGAAGGCAGGGACTTTTCTTCTCAGTCATATAAAGTTTACCACAAGAAGTATTCAATAATACCAAGGACTTCTGAGCAGTGCAGTGGTAGAAAAGGTAATTTGCTCCTCTTGTCCCACTGAACCTTTTCTTGTCACTTGCATTCATAAAGGCTTGTCCATCCTTTTCTTCCTAGTTACTTCTCAAAGCTTTTCTGCTCTTTTATTTAATAAAAAAAAATTCATTAAATTCATGATGATAATTTTCGGTGCTTTAGAAACACAACTCCATTGGGCTCTCTGCTTACAGTTATCATACAGACAGGTGCTTATTGTCCTTTTCTAACCAAAGTGGTCAAACCAGAGACAACAAAGACAAATTTTGAAGCTTTCTACCTCTTCTGAAAGAGAAAATTTTCTAAGTGAGCTGATCCATGAGCAGCAGAACTATCACAACCTTTTGCCTCAAACATACATGTCCAACAACTCACACTCATAACCCCCACAGACCTTTCCACAATACTCCCAGTTCCTTATTCAAGTCTTCCCACTTATTACCAGGTCCCATACCCATCAGATGGACAAATCAGAAGTAGTCTATGCGGTGCTTTTTTGTGAAATGGGCATCCAGCAATCAGCTGAGGAATACACGTGTTATTTGGCTGGTCAGCTATACAATGTACAGTTGCTGGGCTCACTCTCCACATGCTCTCACAGTAGAAGTATTAATTTTGGCTATCCTCTTCTATCTGCTTGGTGATTTTCATAGATTTGGTACATTCCTATCTTCGAAGTCAGTTTTGCTAGAAATTAACAAATGGGCTTAAAAGGTTATAGGGGGAGAGGACTAAGGTGTCATGATTACTCGAGTCTTTTCCACATAAAGCTAAAAATGCCTGCACTCAAAAAACATCTTTTAAAAGATATTTTATCCACAAAATTTTCCATGCAAGCAGTTAATGTACGACAAGGAGCAGAAAATCTGGAAAAAAAAAGTTTCAGACTACTTTTCTTGGGCTCAGCATCTATTTTTTCATTTCCACATTAAACAAAAGAGCCAGTCATATGTAGGTTAATAAAGTGAACACAAGGGAGATGTACCTCCAAATTGGAGCCAGACGGTGAATAACAGAGCAGGAATGTACTTAAACCTCGGTACCAGCTCGTGACAAGGTCTGCTCTCTGTCTTAGCCCTCGGATTTTGGAAAAAAGCTTCAGGAGCTAAGAGAAAAACTTTCAGCCTGACAAATACTCCTTGGCTGGAAAAGGCTCCTGTTTTAATTCAGCACAGATGTGACTTTTAATGAAATCATTATGGCTTTGCAGCTGCATGGATGATACAAGCCTTTTTAAAGGAATAAATGACTCAAATGCTTTATTTTCACGGCACCATTATGCTTGACCTTTGCCAGGGTACAATCCTAAAACCAGCTACAATGCTGTTTATGGTTACCTGTCTCTTATCTACTCTAATCTTAGGAGAAATGGGGCAGTCTAACTCCTGCTAGATGAGAAAAGAGAATAGCCCATGCCTCCCAGGTGGGACTCAGCACTTTGCAGGATTAGGTGCCTACTGAGTATAGATGCCAATGGTAAACAAAAAGGAAAAAAGGAAAAAAAATCTAAATGCACCAGGCAGCTAACAGCAAAGAAATACTGGGTCACATTAGCACAGTCACTAGATAACACTGAAAACTAGGTCAATGTGAGCAACACTGGGAGCTTTTTCTGCAGCAGTCATTCTCCAGAAATTAAGCTGGATCTAAGGGCTGACTATTTGGCTCATATTCAGACACCTGCTTCACGCAGGCACAGGGGTAAATTGTAAATTTAATTTCTTCTCTTCATTTAATGTCTTAATTCTGCTGGGCAAGAGACAAGACAGACACCTGTGTAAGAAGCCTTTCTTATAGTCAGGTAGCATCATCTTCATCTCACCTAACTTCTATCTGATCAGAGAGAGCCTGCTAGTCTCCCTCCACACATTGGCATCTCTGGGGGCAACTCACCACATGAAGCCTAGGATGGAATAAATCAGCTTGCCTCCACACAAAGAAGCTCAGACAAGACAGTTTTCAGATAGCCATTAAGGTGCAGGAAATCCCGCCCTTATCATATATGATCCCAGCGAGTAATTTAAAAAAAAAAAAAAAGCAGAAGAATAATGAAGATCAAACAAATCTTTTCTATCTCACAGAACAAGCACTATTGTCCTAAACACACAATGTAAGGTTACTTTTAGATAAGACTTTTTGGTCCATCTTCTTTCTTTACATTGTTTCTGTATGCACACAATTCTCCTGATTTATTTCAGATTTGTTCCCCCATAAGGAAGAAGAAATCAGACCCCTGTGGTCAACATTTTTTTTCACCCAATATGCCCTGTACAGGTATTGCACTCGTCTGGCCCTGATTCAGTAGAACACTTATACATTTATTTAAAGACTGCTGAGTCCAGGCCAGAGGTACCATCCTGTGCTTAGCAGTGAACTAATAAGCCAAATACTACAGGTTCAAGTTCTACATGCTGACAAATTCACACTCCTGAAAGTCTCCACATTACTGTAATATGTTACATCTTCTTATTGACTCAGTGAACTTTTAAAAAATATTTACTAATATTCATATGAAACATTAGTACAAGTCTTGATTAATTGCCTCATAAAATGTATATAATAGAGGAGTTTGTGGAAATAAAGGCAATATTGTAAGAGAAAAGTTCATTTCCAAGGGTAACAAGAAAAGGAAATAAGAGGACCCTGGACAATTGATGAGAGAGCCCTGAGCAATTCTGTTTAGAGGGAGACAGTTTAAAGTTATTATTCTTTGGCAAATCATCCTGAATGAATTTCATCATTCTTGATTGAAATGTGGTTTTTTGACACTTTAATTATGAAGAAACTGTTCCTGAACCATACAATATGAACAGAGATGCCATAAGTTTAAGTAAAATGCTATTAACTCCTCATTTTGCAAAATTCACAGTCTCATTCAAATTAAGCAGCATTTCTCTGCAATAGATGAAATGAGTATTGCAAAAATGGCATTGAATGAATGGTTTCAGGAACATTTTAATCATTTTATGCTTTATATACATATATATGTGTGTGTGTGTGTGTGTGTCTGTGTATGTATCAAGAATGGCATTCTGGCAACTTTGCAGTTTAATGAGTATATATTTTTTCCGTAGTAACATACTATCTTCTTGCAAATGAGAAACATTCACCACAGCAGTATAACGAAGCAATGTTCATTAAGAAAGAGTATGTAGGTAATGGATTTCTATTACACATTATACCACCCACTTAACTAAAATACAGACTCTATGTATTCACCTAATTTTATTGCTTGTACCCTCCTGCTCCCCATTTATTATTGAGCCACCACATTCATAATTCATTTGGACCAGTTTGCTTCAATATAAAGCACAACCAGCCCATACAGTACAATGTTTACCTCTCACTCCTCCTCTTCTTGTTGTTTTTTTTTTTCCTTCCCTTCCCTTTTATAGTCACAAATCATTTTCACATGCTATAGCTGATGGATTATCAGTTTGCATCCCTTTTTAAATCTAATAAAAAAAATTGAGCTCAATTTGTTTTTCTTTAATAAATATATGCTTCTGAATAACATAGGGTGAACAGTTACTTCAGGTATTACATAATACTCTAGCTCAATTGATAACATTTAAAGCCTCTATATCAGGTTTTAAATTTGTATAACAAATATCCCACATATGACATTTAAGCTAATAACTTGTTTTATAAATTTATGGACCTTTCTCATTCCTATAATGCTAGAAAAACAGGAAGCTTTTGTGCTAAAGCATTTTTATTCCAAAATGTTGCAAACTCTGTGTTTCACATTTAAGGAATCTGTGATCCTCTGCCATGCAGTAAATTTTCAGGTGGTAAAAGGGCACTGGAGAGGGTGCAATACATAAAAAAGAGACAGACCATAACAAGCCCTTTTCAACACTAGCCAGAACTGAACTGGAGCACATTGCTCTACTATATATAAAGAAAAACAAACAAACAAGAAAGAAACAACATTCCTTAGGGAACAGGACAGGCATTTGTAGAACTTCTTTTCTTGTAAGGCATCCTCAACTCTATTTTGGCTGCAGGTGAGAAGCAAGATTATAGTTGCTGAACAGAAGCAAGGACACAGCAACAAACCAAATATCCCACATTACCTCACTTCTCCATCTTCACATTTCACTGTAGGTAAATGTGTAGATTTTTTTTGTCCCATTGGCATTGGGGCAGTCAGGTTTTCACTGAGTCACTTAGTTCTGTACTGTACATCCTTTGTCCAGTTCTATTAAAATATAGAACATGCATAAGCGTATTAATTTAGATTACATAGTTGTATGTACACATGCTGACCTGATTTATAAGAACAGTCTTCAGTAAGTACTTAACACCTTGAATCTCCAGCTCAGCTGCACTCAAATGACTTATATTAGACTCAATTCTCACCTCAGCTTGCTCAAATACAAAATTCCCTGTTGTTCAGGAGACTGGTGGCTAATCAAATGCCAACCAATTAATGAAAAATAAGAAGTAAGACACCAGATACACTGAAAATCACCAGCCAGCACAACAGGAAACAAAGCTGAGTGAAATTATAATTTCAGAATGCTATTATTAATTTGCAATTGAAGAAGGCAGACCAGTCTTGTGGTTAAAAATCTGTAAAAGGACACATCGTTTGCTTCTTGGCTATGTTGAAGTCTCCCTGAATAACTCTGCACTGGAAAATTTCTCTTCCATGTCATTTTCCCATATGTGAAATTATGATACTTGTACAATGAAATTATGACACTTGTTTCTCTTCCCATCTCTCTGTCCTCTTTCATCGCCTTCACCCATGGAAACAATGAAACAGCAGCTGCTCACTCCTACATGCCTGTTACATAGCACTTCTATCCTACTAGGGATTTTCTATCTCTATTATTATCAAAATGGGGTTTCATTTCATTTTCATAAAAAAAAAGAACAACAACAACACCACCACCACAAGGCACAGGTTAAAGAAATCCAAACCGCAAAATTTTACAATAATATTTTTTTCAAAAAAAATCTATTACCATTACTAAAGAAAAACACTGTCTGTGTGAAACTGTATATATGTGCTAATCATAAAATACAAATGGTATGCAAATTAAGATATTAACTATATATTTCAATACTAGTCAACCTTACCATACCACAAGCCCTAAGCTCAACCCTGTAGAAGTACTGTTTTTTTCTGTAATATTGAACTGAACAAAACCTTCCGCAAAATGAGCAAACAGGTATTAAACATTATTCAATCTTAAATAAGTCTGCATACATAATTTTAGTCAATTTTTAATCAATAATTTTTTTCTATTTTCCTATTAAACAATATAGTTAGCATTTTTCTCTAAGTAGGGCTGTCTTTTCGTGATGTTCTAGGGCTCTTATTATGCAAAACATCAAACTACAGGGTCCTTTTCATGACTATATATACCTTTCCTTCCAGCAAACGCAGCAATTATAGAACTCTTCCAATTCTTTTTTCTCTACACTGAATTACATTTATTGAATGGACAATATCCATGCATGTTAGACCAAAAGGGTTTGAGTAACTAGATAAAAACCTTTTTTATTTGTATCATTTGGCCTACTGAAAGACTCACTTTTCTTCACATAAATACAATCAATGAAGCAAAAATTTGATATTATTATTATTGAAGACAAAAATGTAGAAATGCTTGAGTACACATAGAAAAAAATACAAATTAAAAATGCTTTAAAAATAGTTTTTCTTCACTTTAGAAGAATGTACAGCATGGCGTATCTCAACCCATTAAATACATTAATAGATGTGTGCGTTAATAGATCAATATTCAGAACACCCTTGTTCATAATGCATTACAGATGGCTCTCCTCTAATTATTAACATATTGCTATATGGAGGCTATGATGTTTACTGCTTTGATGGTCCTTTGAGTTACTGTTTTGATAACTCTGTATAACTTTGAAGAACTTCAAGGTGACACTGCATTCCACTCACAAGTCCTCTCTTGTTCTTGTATATGTGCTTAGCATACAAATGGGAAGATTTCTATTTACAGGTCAGACACTAAGTGAACAACAATCTGTACTGGGTAATTGAAATAATATACTAACCTATGCTTCTTATTTATTGTTTACATAGTTGACCAGATAGCTTAATGATTTGAAATTTAAGAATGATGTCTCTACTTGCAATGTTCGTGTTGTTTTCTTAAGTCTTTGTGAATAATTTCGGTCAACAACTTTTCAAAGTGTTTCAGGAATAAATCACACACCAACCCTCTGATCTACACTATTCTACTGGAATTATTTAAAAAAACATAAGTGGAAGCATCATTCTTTGTAGATTAGTTTTCTCCATCCAAAATATTATTTTTCATAACAAAAGATACTTCAGAAGAGAACATTATTTTATTTAATGTAATTCAAAACAAATAGCCATGCTATATTAATCAATAATAATATAAATAACTGATTTAAACATTTAGAGTAATCTTCCAAGCACACACATTTTTAATATACCATTTCCATTGTTTTGACATAACTATGAAGTCTATTTAGATTTTCATGCTCCTTTTTGATCTTCCTGAAGGAAGAATTATACATATCAGAAGAGTGAAGCACTTCAGAAATTTTCTTGCAGGAGTGAAAGAGGACACTTTTTGTAGTTTAAAGGTGGAAGAGGGCTTCTACAAAAACTCTTCCAAATTACTTTGTTGCTCTGGGTCAATTTAATCCCTTGCAGAGAATATCTTCTGGAGTGACCTCCTTGAACCTTTCTGACCAATGCAATAAAACACTAAAAGACCTAGAGATTAGAAAAGAGAGCCTTGAAACTGAAAGAGTGTTCCTCAGGGCTATAAGTTACACCAACAGAGTGAGAATGAATCCCAGTGGGAAGGGAAGATCTTGTATCCCTACCATTAATTATCTGCTTCGTAATCTACTCCCATTATAATTGTAATACTTTCCAAATGCAGCTCTCCTTTCTCATGCCTGCAGCAATGCACATTGTTCCCTGTCTGATAAAACCCCTCTTTGTTTGGGAATCGCAAGCTATGTAAACTGCATAATAGTCTTTAAGAAAAGAATTGGATCTTTGTTGTGTTTATGCTACACATTTCCATTCTGTGTTTTATACAAATGATTTGCCTATAGAAACTGCAGAGATATTGCAATAGCACAATTTAAGAAATACTGACCCACACATTTAAATGCTGCTTTATTACGTGCACAGCTTTCAGCACTGTGTGTGTCTTCATTAGTCAGGTTTGTCCTTCCCTGTTACTTAAAGAAAACCAATCTTATTCTTGGGTACAACTGAAGACATTGAAGGCTTGCTCAGAATTATCCACAAGAATCATTTTGACCATGGACAAATACAGTGCAGATGTTTAAAAGAGGAGGAGGGTGTTTATTCCCACAGATCACACAACTTGCCTCCACCTCACACTAGGAGCATTGTCCACTGGTACAACACGAGCTGCAAACTGCACTCCTGCACAAGTCAGTCAGAGGCACTACAGCTGTATTCCCTGCTCTACTGCCTGTCCAGACCATACCAACCTCTGCCTGAGACCAGAAGGCAGGATGCTGGGGCAGGGACTAAATGTGAGGGTCTCTTGTTGCAGAAGACCTCCCTGGTCCTGCCAGGGTTGCTCTGACTCTGTTACTGCAGATGCACCAGTAACAGGGCATTTCTCACAGCTTTGTGGTCCTGGGCCTTGAAAAGTGCAGGACAGGAAGTTTTCAGAGAAGGTAATAAGACACGAAATGCACACCTGTAATTTCACAACAAAGCCAAATTGTATTTTATGCCTATAATCTACATGGCCATATATAGTGTACACCAATTTTAGAAGCTTTCATAAATGTTTTTCTTATGTTTTTTTCCTTTTCCCAAGAGTGCAAAACTACTTGAGAAATAAGACTCCTTCGATCAGCATTGCTAAGTACAATCTTCGCTAAAGCCTAATACCTAAGTATTTCAAACATAATTCAGCAATGCCTCCATTTTTAATGAAATGTAAGAAAGATCCCTGAAAAAAAAGAATAAGGCCTATAGTTTATTAAAGGATTTGTGGGAATTGGGGAACAATTACCATTCACTAAGACACTTGCTTTGCCAGCTGCATACATATATTCTATGTCTATGAAGACCCTAATCCACAAAGCTGAAACAATCTTTCAGGAAGACCAGTGTTTTGAGGGGTTCATCACTAAAAAGGCAAGCAAGATCATCAAGAACTAGTCATTTATAATCAGAGCTTTTAGTAACAGACTCACTGGTTTTAATTGGGAATGTTTCTAATTTTTTTTCATAGTTATTCAGTATCCTTTTTTGCTTTGCTTTGAAATGATTTTTTTTCTCCAAAAAATATTTGGGTCAGATTTTATCTTCAAGGTTTGATGTTTATTTTTCTACTTCTTTTAAAACACAGAAGAAAAGTGGTAATAGAGTAATCATTTTACATTAAGCAACAGCAGAAGAGTAATGAAGTGGAATCACAGTGTTCAAGCCCTTCATTTACAAAGCACTCTTTTATCCCAAACACCTGCATCTGTCCCCAGGCTGAGAGAGCATTTTGACTTAAAACAGAATGTTAGAAGCTCTAGTGCATTATCGCTTCAGATCACCTACAGCCGACTGATTCTGGGTGTCAATTAATGTTATTACCACCTAATCAAATGCTACTTAATGCAAACTGTGGGCTATACCCTTGGCTTTGTATACAGCTTGGAATTCACAGTTGAAGAAAAGAAGCTGCAAAGGGCAGTTTACAGAAACTGCAACTATTATGGTAGTTTTTAAGCCAGACAGAGAAGTAAAAAGAATCACATGTATTTCAAGAGGGAAAATGTAGCGTAATTACTTTCAATGTGTATGCAAGGTTCATACTGTCAAGAGTATCACAGGTTTAGAGGGTTCAAAAACATAAATTCTTTATGTTAGGTGGCACTAATTCCCTCATCTGTAAAAATATTCCCAAAATTGGAGTTGAGGGCAGGGCGGACTAAATGATCTCCAGAGACACCTTCCAACCTCAGCTCTCCTGTGATTCTCTAATAAGTAAGATTAACTTTCCAGGTGGTGCAATTATGATATACAACCAGTTATGGTACACAGCCTTGCACTTTCTCGCAATCACCTGAATGGTAGTTCACGTCCAAGGTATCTTCCTTTTCACCTTCATCTTCCTGAGAAAACACCTTACTCAGCAGCTTGTAATCTAAGGTGACATCTTCTGAATTCCTTCTGTCTTCTTTGTGAGCATTAATGCAATATTCATTGTAAGAGAAGAGACATACAGAGACCTCCTGTGCTCAGTAGAAGGCCCAGACACAGAAACATTACTCTTTACTGTAATTATAATATGAAGCACCAAACATGTACTGCATCATGGTTTGGAACTTGGGGAATTTAGTATTTCTTTCCTTAATGGTGGCAGGACCACTGAGCGTCCTTGTTCTTTTCTTCAAGAACTGTCAACGTCTCACCTCCATAACCTATGAGGGCTAGCACTCACAGCTTTCTCCTGGGAGTTTGCTGGTAGAGTGTCATATCCCTGAAAATGAACAAGGAGGAAGCTAAACCCAAGACCCTCTTCCCTTAGGGTTACACTCAAGTTGCTGACACACTGAGTAAAAAAAGCAACATCATCAGTTCTCCCAACAGGCATGAGCAGTGATGACAGACCGCATGAGCTTTTCCACCAGATCAGAGCTCACTGAACGAAACATGGACAAACCTTTTCTTGCCAATCCTGGTGGGGCAAAAACTGCAATAGCCATATGACACAAAGAGCTAATCCAGCTGTTTACTTCACTTTCCCATTACAAATTCATTCAAAAGTTCCGACAAAACTTTCTGACAACCTTAATGCCATATTCTTTGTCCTGCCAGAAGTAGAGTAAAGCCAGAGTAAAAAGATGAAGCCTAAACACTGTAAGGCATGCATTGGCTAATTCAACATAAATATTCACATACCCATTTTTGATCCAGAACAAATCTGGATTTAACAGATCAGATCCTAGACCACGCAGCCACCACTTTCCTGCGAAGGGGAGAGAGTGTTTATCACCTTCCCAGCGGAGGCCATGGGCTTTGGTCAGGATTTTTTGGTTCAGTGTAACAGTATGCTTCTCCACCTCTGATGCAATATCAGAACATCCAGTACTGCAGAAGTACAGGAATGCAGATTGAACTTTTCCAATACCTTCTCAGGATGCCATTAAATTTGGATGGAAGCTGAGCTGCGGTAGCTGGGCCTGCATAATGCTTTGGATTAGCTGTAATCCTGTCACACTATGTACGATTACTATTTGATACATTATTTGAAACCCTGCCAAAACACACTTGAGAAAGAAGTTATCTTACAAATTATTTCTGAAGAATTTCTTCTCTGTTATAATTAAAAGACCACTTTATATACACTAGGCATCTTATTTCCTTAATTATTTTCAAACAGTTCCTGAATGGTTTATGCATTCATCCCCAAACACACCAGCCTGTTATTCCCCACTGGAATATAACATATGCTGAAAATTAATTATTTGAATATCTAAATGACAAATATTCTTTTCCAATATCTGTTTGCTGACCAAATTTTCCATTGTGGATTAAGCATGACTAGAGAAGTTGCCTATTATAGGAAGAAAAATAACAATGACGTAACATAGACAAAGATTAATTTATGGTATGGACTGATCATCCTGACAGATCTACAGTACACATTGCATGCTATGTCATGGCTTGAGCACAGAAACCTTTCAGACTACACTACTGCATGAGCAGATGATTTTCACTTGACATCATTGCCTAGGGTTCTAGCTGGAAGGTCGGTCTCCACAACTAGAGCTCATGGGGGCTCCAAGTCTTGCAGAGTTCTATCTCGAAGCTGTGTCTGATAAACTTTGTCGTACCCAGACCTTAACTGCTGTCATGCTCTTCGTCTCCATTGTCTTCTTGACTTTGAGATCTACCTTGAGCAATTTCTCTCAGAGTTGGTCACAACTGAGTTTTAGTGCCTACTGCTTCTATTCTTCTCTTTGGTATTATTTTCCAGTGAAATACGAACACAACCATCTATACTTAAACAAAATCATTATTATTGTCCTCCGACCAAATGCCAAAAGGCCTTAAAATTAACGACATTCAACCCCTGAATAACACCTTTCTGCAAACTAGAACATGGCAAAGAAACACTTTGAGCTTTCAGTTTGAGCTGTTTGGATTTTATTACTCTATTGCACATGACAACAATCTTAATAAAATAGAAAAATTATTTTTTTAATCACATCATATATTTGATTTTTAACAAATCACATTCTTTTTGGTAAATCTTCGTGCACCCACAAGGAATCGTAAAATATACTTCAAATGCATAGAAATACAGGAATTACAGTTGTAACCAACAGAACCACAATAAAATGATGGGGTGTCTGTGTGCTCCAAACTCATACCTAATTCCCAGTTTAACTGCATGACGTCAAGGCCTTAATTCTAACCTTCAAAGAAAACAACAGGTAAAGTTATTGCCATATTAATAGCTGCTTTCAAACCAGAAACTACCAAAGGAGCTGCATTTCTATGTGTTAAAGCTCACTGTAAATGGCTGTGACCATAATGAAGGCTTTTGAAATTTGGAAATAAATTATTTGAAGTGAGGAGGAGGAAGCTGTGAAACTAACTCCTAGGAACAGGTCAGAAAAATGCAAAGTGCAACTATTTAGGAATATGCCTCAATATTCGAGGTGTTTTTTTTTCACTTGAGCATCCTTTTCCTGTAATGTTTCACAATTATTTAAGAGGTATAATGTAAAAAAAAAAAAAAATAAATCCCCAAAAACCACAACCAGACAGTCAAACTGAGGAAAAAAAAAAAAAGCAAAAGAGTAAATGAGATGTTTTATATGGTCAGTGTTCTGAATGATCAAGAAATTAGCAATGCAAACTGCAGAGCAAAGTTTCAAGCTTTCTGAAGTTTTGCAGTTTGGTTGTGGGGTCTTTTGTTCTTGTTTTTTTCAGGGGGTGGGGGAGGGAGTGGTTTAAGGCTCTAGTTGCAACCTATTAGGAAAATATAGTCTTGCTGTAGTTATAGATGAAATTCTGTCACTTCTAAAAAAGAGCAAAACCAGTTCTTTTTAAAGTGATACAAAAGAAGAGTCCACCAAAAAAAAAAAAAAAAAATTAACTTGATGTAATAAAATATTGGCTGCAGACTTTCTTAAGACAGTGCTCAAAACCAAACAAAAGTTGATTGGGAGTTGGATATATTTTAATGAGCTTCCAGGAACATCTATGACATGTCTACCCCAGTGACCACAGGTGGATATCACTGCTGGTAACACTCGGCTGCTCCTGAATAAAAGAGGAAAGAGCAAACAAACAGAAGGGACAAAAGAAAAAAGGAAGAGATTAATGTCAGGGTACACTTAATGAACACCTGCACTTTATAGGCCTGGGTAACTATTTACCACCTTCTTCCCTTCAGATAAATATCTACTAAGAAATTACTCCTCTTTCTGTACCACTCGCAAATTAAACAAAACACTTGAAGAGTGCTTGGAGGCAAACTACACACAGGTTAATTTTCCTTTTTTGTATGCCAGGAAAATAACCATCATGGGAGCACCTAATTAAAAAGGCCTTGACCCTTTGCGCACAGTCATGCTTGTTGCTTCATAACAAAATGTCTATTGATCGGGACATGGAGAATGCAGTTAAACAGAACTTCTAGCTTTAGTGGTCTGGCTGCTTGGGATCAGCACTCCCTAACAGTTATCTATCAGAACGTCACTTGTGCAGCTTTCAAACTGGCTAGTGTGAGAGAAATCTCAAGGCATTATGGGAGAAAGGTCTCAACATCCTTTGCTTCACTGCTAGTTTAGGCACCTGGCCCGTTTATCCACTCCTGCCTTCCTTCCTCTTCTCATTTGTGATGAGGAACCATGCATGGGCATGCTGGACCTGTGCCAAATATTTATAAGCCAAAATGAAGCTAACCAAAGAGGCTAGTAGCTTATAATCAATCCTTGGCACTTTGCAACCTGAAGGCAATCTATATTTGCAATCCACATGCCACAGGACACATGTACAAACACCCCACCCTAAGAGCGCTCAAAAGCTAATGCTGCTAAAAGGGTGGCAAAACAAGCAGTATTTTCTAGACACTGCCCAAAAAAAGTCTCTCGGAGCATGGAAAACAACCACTCTCTGTTGCACACTGCAAACCAACTGGTAGCAGTTCAGCAAGGTGAGGCTACAAGTTCCTCCAGAACCACCCAGACCAGAAGCTGAAATTCTGGCATGTCCAGCACACTGTCCGCAGGACAGTGTGCCATCCTGCCCACCAAATGCTTCTGTAAACCACCAGTGACCTTGTGGTATGAAAAACATGTATGCCTACAGAGGACAATCTATTTTTCAAAGATGCTCAGCCACAAACTGACAGGAATCTGGAATAGTTGAAAAGTTAATTTTAAAGGCTAGAGGTAGAAGTCACCTTAATGAAATTTACTTAAGTGACTAATCCAAACTAGTTACCTGAATATATCCAGGAGGTTTGTCTCACTTAGCCTGCAGTCCTCACCACAGGCTGGAATGACAGTTCCTCTGGAGAGGACTGATCCTGTTCAACAAGCATAAATGGAAATTAAACATTAATCTGGAATAGCCATGGAGTGTCAGACTGTTTGGACTTGCTTTAGACTAAGACACATTTCGGCACCCAAATATGCATGTCTTTATCTAAAAGTGAAGCCTACCCTTTACTTCTAGCCCAGAACAGAAAAATATTGTCTTAAAGAGCTGAGGAGAAGTTGCACCTGGTATAATCTTCCCTAAGATCTGCAACAAAGAAGAAGTCTGTGCAGTAGTTTTGTAGCTCCTGACTAATTCAAATTGGTCATTTTCAGATTTTCAACCTTTATGAGCAAAGAATAACTCACAATCATAGAGCAGATCTTCCTTAAGTGTTAAACTCTTATTACTTTTTGCTTTTTCTTTAAAATATACCAGAGAAAATAATTTATTTCTAGAAATATTAGTGGACTTTCCTTCATTCCTTTCATTCATCTCAGTCTCCTCTTTACTTTCTGCTACATCAGAAATGATAGAATTTTTTGCTTTATCTTCTCTCTGCCTCCTTATTTCATAGCCTCAAGTGTCTCCTTTTAGAAGCGGTTACACAATCTGCTGCTGCACTGACCTGGATCTGAATTAAATAGACCTTGTATTCTTTATTTTAAATGCTAAACAAGGAAAAAAAGAATGAAAATTCTGTTTGCAAAAGATTCTTCACTCAGATTTCTATATTCTAACTGCTGAATATGCAGGTTTTGCACTCACAAATTTTGGCTACATAGCCAGAGCACAATACTTAGAGAAAACAGCAGTACTGGTATTATTACATTAATGTCAAAACAAATGTTCCATGCTTTGATGGCAAGAAAGTCAGTCCATCACCAAGGGTCAATTGCTTTTGCTAAAGGTGGATTAGTTGTTATTAAAACAAATACACTGTTGTGACAAAAGCATCATAGGAATTATGCTCTGTGCCCCTTACAAAAGGAGCCTTGACATCCTACAACAAAACTGGACCTTTAGTACAAAAGGCCCAAAGCTTCAAATGCTCTGTGTATGACAGGAGAGACCAGGCGAGGTCAAAGTGCACCTCCTGGTGTCTTATGTCCTCATAATAGCAGCTAGTGAAAAAAATGGATTATCCTAGGAAATGGACCATATACTACAAAGGCAGAAAAGGGGCTCTCAATGTTCTTTGCCAGACTGACCAAGGGAAATCCTGACCTCAGGTTCCTAGTGTGTGAGTGGACGGGTACCCAAGCTGCTTCACAGCCACCTTGGGACAATCCCTGCGCTCTGCCCAACATCCCAACTCTGACTACAGCTCTACTGGGACGCTCAGGAATGTGAGATATCGTTCCATTTGAGATGTGTGAATTTGCAGGTTCTTTCAAACATATTGCAAGATGTTTATCTCACAGTGTGTTGATATCAAAAAGATACCCACTGTGCTGTAGTCTTCATAAACAAAATAATATACTGCCTCAAACTGAAAATAAGACAGTAATTCAATAGAGAAATTTACAGACAACATACAAGACTCAATTTCATTTTAAAGACTGTACTTACAGTCTCCCTTGGGGTAAAGCTTTTCTAACACATTGGGGAAAATCAAGCAAACAAAGTCTATATTTTTGCATAGAGTTTTTTATGTTCAACACTTCAATATTTATGTGCAGCATTATTTACCATACACAAAAATATAGGCATTGTGTCTTTCATTTATTCAACACTTCAGAATTGCTAATACCCATGGGTATATTACACCCACGTGTTTTTTCCTCTGACAGTTCTTACCTCAGGAAAATGAAATTTTTACATTTTAAATTAAAGCTAACTCTAATTTGCAATTGTAATGTACTGTAAGAGATTATTATACAGTATGTGTGCCAAAGGAGCTACCTTATGCTGGTGAGGTATACTACAGAAAGGGCTGCTGTGAATGAATGTGACACATGAGAATGGGGGAAATAGAACAAGTAACTCAGGTTACTAACTATAACAACTCTACTAATGATAACAACTCCACACTGTTAAAGTAATTTCAGACATGGCTGATAATCTGCTAGAACCTACCAATCTCTCCAGCCTGGCAAGGAAACAGTACTCACACACGACTCACCTGCAAAACAATGACTCTGTAACCATGCAGAAAAAGTGCTGATCCCAGGGTATCTCCCTTTTATAATTGCCTTGGCATGAGCTTTTCTTTTGCAGAACATTTTATCAAGGAACCTTTCTGGATATATTGCATAAACAGAATATCCTCAGTGCATCAGTTACAAATTTGCTCTTCACATGAGAGAGCAACTACAATGTATTAAGTACTGTGCAGGGGCAGATGAGGAGCAAGTTGAAAGTCTATGGGTGAGAATTACGGGGCAGGATGGTAGGGGTGATATTGTTGTGGGTGTCTATTACAGGCCACCAGATCAGGATGAGGAAGTTGACAAGGCCTTCTACAGACAGCTGAGAGCAGCCTCACAGCCACAGGCCCTGGTTGTGGTGGGGGATTTTAACTACTCTGATGTTTGCTGGAAGGACTACTCAGCCAGCCAGCCACAGTCCGGGAGGTTCCTCCAGTGCATTGATAATTTCCTGATGCAAATGGTGGAGGAGCCAACTAGGAGAGGAGCACTGCTGGATCTCATTCTCACTAACAAAGAGGGTCTGATTAAAGCAGTAAAGGTTGAGGGCTGCCTTGGTTGCAGTGACCATGAAATAGTGGAGTTCAGGATCTCATGTGGCAGGAACAGGATAGCAAGCAGAATCACAACCCTGGGCTTCAGTAGAGTCAACTTTGGCCTTTTCAAACTATTGTTATGGGAAATCCCATGGGAAAGGCTGCTTGAAGGTAAAGGGGCCCAAGACAGTTGGCTAGCATTCAAGGTCTGCTTCTACCAACCTCAAGATCAGAGCATTCCAACAGGTAGAAAGTCAAGGAAGGGGCCAGGAGACCTGTGTGGTTAAACAGGGAACTGCTGGGCAAACTCAAGTGGAAGAGGAGAGTTTACAGATCATGGAAAGAGGGGCTGGCCACTTGGGGAGAATATAAGGCTGTTGTCAGAGGGTGTAAGGAGACAACTAGGAAAGCTAAGGCCTCCTTAGAATTAAACCTTGTGAGAGGGGTCAAGGACAACAGAAAGAGCTTCTTCAAATACATGGCAGATAAAACTAACACGAGAGGCAATGTAGGCCCACTGATGAATGGGGTGGGTGCCCTGGTGACAGAAGATACAGAGAAGGCAGAGTTACTGAATGCCTTCTTTGTCTCTGTCTATTCTGTCGGAGGCTGTCCTGAGGAGCCCCGTACTGCTGAGGCTCCAGAGGAAGTCAGGGCAATGGAGGAGTTTGCCTTGGTTGATGAGGACTGGGTTAGGGAACAATTCAGCAAACAGGACACCAATAAATCCATGGGTCCTGAAGGGATGCACCTGTGGGTGCTGAGGGAGCTGGCAAAAGTCATTGTTAGGCCACTCTCCATCATCTTTGCTAAGTCATGGGAAATGGGAGAGGTGCCTGAGGATTGGAGGAAAGCAAATGTCACTCCAGGCTTCAAAAAGGGCAAAAAGGAGGACCCAAGTAATCATAAACTGGTCAGCCTCACCTCCATCCCTGGAAAGGTGGTGGAACACTTATTCTTGGCGCCATCTCAAGGTATATCAAGGATAAGAGGGTCATTAGGGGCAGTCAACATAGCTTCACCAAGGGGAAGTCATGCTTAACCAACCTCATAGCCTTTTATGAGGACATAACCAGGTGTATATAGATGATGGTAAAACAGTGGATGTGGTCTATCTTGATTTCAGTAGAGCATCTGACACAGTGTCCCACAGCATCCTCGCAGCTAAACTGAAGAAGTGTGGACTGGATGATCGGGTAGTGAGGTGGACTGGGAACGGGCTGAAGGAAAGAAACCAGAGAGTTGTGGTCAATGGGGCAGAGTCCAGTTGGAGGCCTGTATCTAGTGGAGTCCCGCAAGGATTAGTACTGGGACCGGTACTATTCAATATATTCATCAATTACTTGGATGAGGGAATAGAGTACACTCTCAGCAAGTTTGGTGGTGACAGCAAACTGGGAGGAATGGCTGATACTCCAGAAGGCTGTGCTGCCATCCAGCGAGACCTAAACAAGATGGAGAGTTGGGCAGGGAAAAAATTAATAAAATATAACCAGACCAAATGTAGGGTCTTGCATCTGGGCAGGAACAACCCCATGTTCCAGTATAAGTTGGGGAATGATCTGTTAGAGAGCAGCACAGGGGAAAAGGACCTGGGGGTCATGGTGGACAGCAGGATGACTATGAGCCAGCACTGTGCCCTTGTGGCCAAGAAGGCCAATGGCATCCTGGGGTGTATTAGAAGGAGGGTGGTTAGTAGGTGAGAGAGGTTCTCCTCCCCCTCTACTCTCCCCTGGTGAGACCACATCTGGAATATTGTGTCCAGTTCTGGGCCCCTCAGTTCCAGAAGGACAGGGAACTGCTGGAGAGAGTCCAGCTCAGAGTCACAAAGATGATTAAGGGAGTGGAGCATCTCCCTTATGAGGAAAGGCTGAGGGAGCTGGGTCTCTTTAGCTTGGACGAGACTGAGGGTTGACATCATTAATGTTTATAAACATATAAAGAGTGAGTGTCAGGAGGATGGAGCCAGGCTCTTCTCAGTGACAACCAATGGTGAGACAAGGAGCAATAGGTACAAACTGGAACACAGGAGTTTCCACTTAAATATGAGAAGAAACTTCTTCACAGTGAGGATGACAGAACACTGGAACAGGCTGCCCAGGGAGGTTGTGGAGTCGTCTTCTCTAGAGACATTCAAAACCTGCCTGGACACATCCCTGTGTAACCTCATCTAGGTGTTCCTGCTCCAGTGGGGGGATTGGACTAGATGATCTTTCAAGGTCCCTTCCAATCCCTAACATTCTGTGTTTCTGTGAAATGTGCATCAGTTACAAATGTGCATCTTCCTATCTAGCCTAGATCTATTCTAGTTGTTGATGTCAATGATTCCTATTCCATGAAGCCACTTTTAAACAAAGCTGATAATGGTTTTCTCTGAAGTGTCAGCTTGCAAATCTACCTTTGTTTAATTTCACTTCCATGCCAAGGAAGCTCCTGGTCCATCACCACCTCCTTTTCTTTCAGAGCTAGAAACAGGATACCAGGTATAGCTTGGGTATACCATCTCCCATATCCAGTTCTATACTGTGAGTGGTGAAAAAATGAAATATTCACTCAGGATCATGCTGTACTATCTTATGTAGAGCTGCTTGACACATATCCAGCCTAAATTACTCACTCCCTGCATCCCTGAGGTCACTTCCACAGCCCTGCTACAGGACACAGAAGTGAATAAATCTTCAGAGTGCTACCATTTCTCAAGGTGTATCTTCTTGTCCTTAATGTGGTAGGCACAACAGAGGTCATGCTCCTTGACAGCTGTAGGTGATCTGTAGAAGGGGATTGCCTGTTTCTCATGAACAGCTATTATACAAAGGCTTGCAGGATTTGTGGTCTGAAATGGGCCAGATGTTTCCACAGAGCACTTCCAGCAATTGGAACAAGAGGTGCCATGTCCCCTTACACTGGTTATGTGCATTGGTTGGCTTTACATTAGAAGACTGTCTTAAAAAAAGCAAAAAAAAGTGTCTTAAAAACAGCCCCCTTCCTCATCATGCATTGTTTGCTGCCAGTGACTTTAGCATGTTACTCCCTGATGTGGTCTATCAAGTGTTTCCTGCTTCAAACCAATAAGCTGTGAGAGTGTCATTTGCTCCCCCACCTCCCACTTCTTTAATTTTCACTGCAAACACAGCTTATTTACACTCTGTCTCTTTTAAAAATCAAGTGTCAACCAAGTGCTAAACTGCTGCTATTTGTCAATGTTTCATTAACACCTTATTAACTTCCAACAGCTGAAGGTGACTGGACCCTCACCTCTGTTTACTTCCTCAAAGTAACAGTTAACTGAAGCATCAGGATCGAGGCACCCCTGTAAATATGACTGAAAACAAATATGCATGCAGAATATAATCACACACAAGTTCAGCCAGATCTGCTAACAGACACATCTAGTTAATTTTATGCACAGTCACATACCACCAAGTTTGGAGCTCAGATTGTTATTAGAGAGGATAATAAAGATCTCTGTGTGCTTTTTTCCCCTAGTCCATATCAGAAACTGGCTAAAAGAGAAACACAAACCTTGAGCAAATTATGCCACCCATAGTTTACTATTTCAGTTTAAAATCCAGGTAGAAAGGTGTGATCCTCTTGTCATGTAAATCAGCACAGCTCCACCGATTCCCATTAAAACTGTTGTGGTTTAAACAGCTGAGCCTCCAGCATGTACATTCTTCTATAATGAATCCCCATCCACGTAGATATAACTGTAAAAGAAAGAAATTAAGAAAAAAAGAAAGGAAAAGAGCTAAACCAAAGAAATGGGACTCCCAGAGCAGGGAGACAGGAAACATCCTCCTTCAGAGAGATCTTTGAGGGATTAAAGCCTTTATTTAGCTTTCTCCCGCTCCCCTGCCCTAATCTCTTCTCTCCCCCTCCCACCTTTCCCTTTCCCTGTTCTCATATAATTTGAAAGGAAAGGGAGAGGACAGCTTTGATATATATGTTTGCTATGTCTCTGTCTTCCTCTGTTTTGCATTTTATGAAAAATATTTCCTGCTGGTTTTTGTCCCATGCTTCTACACTGTCATTCCGCACACCAGGAAATAGGAGCCATTTTGGTGGAATGCAATTTATAGAGGTTTCTGCTCCCCTGCCTAAATGGGCAGGGCTTTTTGAGCTTCACTAATGCTGAAGGAGGTGGAGCTGGTTTGGTTGTTCTCCAGTTCATACTTCTGTTTTTGATGGTGTCTTGGTTTCTACAGCTGCGTTATACACGTATTAACAGTGGGAGCTTGGTTATCAGAGTGCTAGGGATCACTTTTCATTGTCCAGACAGGAAGAATTCAGATGTTTCCAATGAGCTAAAAAGGGGGAGGTCTCTTCTATCATAATAAACATTCAAGACAAAATTGAACCAGTCTTTTCTGCTTTTGGTAATCATTCTCCTGTCAACTATAAAAATTTCATATTGTTCTTCATGCACATAATGAAAAAAAGTTTGCTTTCTGAAATATTCTCTGAAATAGCTGACAAATCCCAAAGAAGGTAAGGTGGAAAAAGTAAAAAAAGAAAGGAATTGGTCATTATTTGGGAACAGAAGTACAAAGAAACATATGGGTGATTAACAAAACATGAATAAAGTAAATGAGATGTTGGTGTCGCTAACAAAAGTAGCTTACTCTAGTCTTTGCAAGGTCGTAACCTTGAATTATTCTTCTCATGTCAAAATACTTTGTTAAACTAGAACATTTTAAAAATAATTGCTAACTCATAACTCGAGCATTCATATGGCTTATCGGATATGATCAATATTTTTTTGCATCTATCCAGCAACACACTCAGGTTTATACTAATTTTGGTGTAGATTGGTAGATAAATTTTCATCTGTTCTTTTAATGCTCATTCTGTTTATTTTTATTGTTACGCACAGATTTGTGTTCAAAGATTTTTAAAAGTCTGCAGGGCTTTTTTATTTTACTTGTGGGTTGACATGAATGCTTTGCTCTCAGTTCTGTCTCTGCAAGTACATTGGACCAGATTTTGGTCTCATTAGCACAAATATAAATCTGGAATAGTTCCACTAGTCTCTGTAATGTTGCTCCCAATACATGCTGATTTAACTGAGATCACAAGCTGGTCCATTGACCTAAGTGGTGTCAGTGGGGATGTATTGAGAAGAAAATTTGATCTACTAAATTCAAATCCTTGAGGTGTTGTTCTAGCAGCCAAGTTATTTAGAAAGAAAACATTGAACTTGAATGTTGACCCTCCATCCCAGCTGGATCTCCATGTAAACTGTGCTCCTGCTGTAGCCTTTTAAATAGATCAGCAATTTACATTTTAAATAGATCAGCAATTCAAATTAGTGAAATGCCAGAATGTAGGTAGCATGGAGAGGGGAGAACCTAGCGCTACCTGAAATTTCATCAGCATTCAACAGTGTAACTCTCCTTACATTTTGTGAGGGCAGGGACTGGATGGGTTGGAAGGATTCAAATTTGCACGTCTGTGCCTAGAGACAGCAGAAGTGGCTGCTACATAAAGGATGGGCAAACACAGATCTGGCATCCCAGATCTTGACTAGACCTTGACTGACCAGAGCAGATGGGCTCAGGCCTGAATCCTGCCAGGGCAAAGCCTGCCAAGGAAACAGTTTAGACAACTGTGGGAGACACAACAGTGTGGCCTGGTGTGATTTGCTGGTACAGATGTGTCCCACAAGTCTTCTCCAGAGTGTGGGGTAACCTGGAGAGAGCAAAGTATGTGGGTCAGGGATGCAGACACAGTGCCGCTGACACTGGGCCCAAGCCAGCTCAGGCTCCTGGGTCAGAGAGCCCAACCATGCCGCAATTGCCTCTTGGCTGCTCAGCGTAAGCACAAGATGGTGGCTTTGTGCTCCAGTTCTTCCTTTAAATGCCCAGACATTTCTGAGAACAGGAGGTATTTTCTCCCAGGAGCTCTGGGGTCTAAAGTGGATGTAACCTCTAGGTTTAAGCTGTGACGGCTTGTACATTTTAAAATCGTATTCTTAGAATTTAGCAGCAAAGTAGGTGGTCTGTGCCTCTCCAAAGATGAATTACTGTCAGTGAGAGCAATGCGTAAAAAAAGGAAAATGTAAATTGAAAAGCCAATGTAAAACTGCATGACTGCGTGGCATTTTCTTCAGAAGGCCTTGGCCTAAGTCAGTAGCACTGCCTTATATAACTGCTCATCAGGCCCCATCAGACAGTGATCTGTCCTTATGTCTTCCTATGGAGCCACACACGCAACAGTCACTTGTTCATGAGGGACCAACCTTTGCTCCTTGCAAGAGGCCAGAAGCAGCCAGTCCTTCTGAACCATTGCGGAAAAACTGACATGAAGAACGAGATTTTAATAAGTTTTGGTGGTTTGCTGCTTTTTGCTTTGCTTCTGCATTTATTTGTCTCTCTCTTCAGGTATTTAACCATTGCTGCTGGGCACTGAAAGGACTTTGAGGACATTATTTCCACCTTTGACCTTCAGCATTCTTCTTACTTTGAAGGTACCAGGTGATTTTTGGGTAATAAATTGCTGCTGCAGTTCTCAAGAATGGGTTAATTTCCCTCTCAAGAAATGGTGAAGCCTCAGTGCTTATGTTCATCTACATCACTTGCTTTACACGCACAAATAGCCTTTAATTGCTGCAGCCAATTAAAGGCACGTAACAGGCATACACACCTCATCCCCACGGTACTGTGTCTGGCTGTCCCTTGCTGAAGGAACACCACTGCATTTTATTTGCCTGCCTCGTGCCCTGACAGAGCATACAGTAGTGTCAGGCACTTCAGTGTCTGCCTTAAAAAGCATCTGCGCACATCACAACACAATTATTCTTAATCCCTTCAGCTTTCATATTTATTCTTCATGCCAGGAGGAAGAACAGGGGGCAGTTGCTCAGGACAAACAGGAACGACCGTGGGAGATCCCCTCAGGAGCAGCTCTGTCACTGAGGACGTGTGCTCGCTGACAGCCCCGCGCAGCCTGTCAGCTTGGCTGTTGCTCCCCACAAGAGAAATGGCAGCATTTCAGGCTGTTAAAGGTGTGATTGATTGGTGCTGTCGGTCTTTACCTGTCAGCTCATCACACTGACAGGAGTGAGATCCCCGCCAGGGAGACAGCCTTACACAATGAAGCCCACCCATCCTGTTCACTGAGACCATAATGTCCTGCTGCAGCGCTGCTGGCAGGTGGTGATCTGCTTGGCAGGGCTGGGGAAGGGTGAGTGAAGAGCTGGGAGTGCTGTTTTTGCTGGCAAGGGCTGTGACATCTCTCTCAGAAGTACCTGGAGACGCCAGAGTGGGGCTGTGAGCACAGCTGGGGCGTGCTGGCTGCTGCAGAGGGCTGGTTCAGCCTGGGGTTAGGATGGATCCTGCTGTCACAGCTGCAGCTGCGCAGACGTCAGTGGGAGAAACTTGTGGGATGCTGGCATGACTCCATGGCTTTGCATGTGCAATGTTAAACACGTGCAGAGGGTTTGCAGGATCTGCTCCTGAGCCCGAGGGATGACAGAGGTGATACAACCATTTACCCCTGCTTGGAGGAATCCCCCACGGGTGTGCATGGTGGTGCTGGCACAAGGAGGTGTGAATTCCTCACCCTGTGGGAGCAAGGCTCAACGTCATCTGACTGTTCATCTGGTTTTGCATCAACCTAAATAAAAGTATCCAGTCAGAAAAACAAGTCACTCTAGGAACTAGGATTTTTTTTTCTATTTTATGTTTGCTAGCAGGAGATTTAAGGCTGGTTTTGCACACTGTGTTTTAAAGAGGATCTTTTCATCCACAAGAGCATCTAAATCAAACCTCAGACCATTCAGCCATTGTCAACAACAAGAAAGCAATAGCAGACGCCTTTCAGCAGCCCCTTCCCTTTCTCGCTGTCCCCTTTTCCTTGCACCCTCTTCCCCCTCCAGACCAGCGGTGGTTCACCTTTGCACAGCTGGACCTGTCTCTCCCTACATCTGGCTCAGGGCAGGACTGGGTCTCTCAGGCCAGGAAACCCCCATGGGGCCATCCAAATACCACTGACCTAGGTGGAAAGTCTTCCACTGATTTAGGGGATGCTGCATCAGCCCCAGGCTGAAGCAGAGCCATCTTCCCTTCAAAATTTTTACTTTACAGTTCATAGGACAGCACTGGCCGCCCATTAAGACTTTTTGGGACTTGTTATGGTGCCTGCAAGGCAAACGCTGACGCCACTGCTGGAACACTCCTTTCATCTGATGCTTCAGATAAGAGCGTGTCTCACAGCTTCCCTTTCCCCTCCAAAGCAAAGGCAGTGACTGCAGCTGCACAGACCAGCGAGTCTGTTTAGTTTCTGTGGGCCAACAGCCACCAGCTGTAGAGGCTGCTGTGCTTTTTGCTGGATGGGAGCTTTTAATTCCAATAGACAATGTGTACAAACATTTCCTGTATCAAAATTGTTCCATATCTTCCTAAGTTAATTAAAAGCTGATTTTCTAATGAGGCGACAACAATGGCAACAACCTGTTACCAGCATGCTAGCTAGTGTCCCTAACCAACGAGTGAGCAGAGAACACTTATGCTGCTATTAAACTGCATTCCTATATTAATTAATTACTTTTGCAGCTGTATTATTCTGAAGCTGGATAGAAATGCGGATGGTAAATAAATGAAAAAAACATTTACATTATTTGGAGATTGCAATGTTGCTTTGTTGTATTTATTATTTCATAGTGTCAATATAGAAACCCCTCGTGTTTTCATGCTCACTGCATGGTGGAAGGAAAACTCAGGATTAAAGTGTTATTCAATATATATTGACTAAAAAAATTCCCAAGTTGTGCAATAGGAAGGAAAAAAACACTTGGAGTTCACATTAAGGGTGGTTGTATATCTGTCACATCTCCATACTCAGAAAAAGGTGTAGGCACTTAAAACCAGGGAGAGGTGAAACTTATGTGCTCACATCCAAAACAGAGATTCTGCTGTCTGCTTCAGGAGGTTTCCAAATTCCTCCTGTCTTCAGCTGCCAGTGCAAAAGCTTCCCAAACATCTTGAATTCTGATCAAACTCAAGAGCTCTTCAGTCTTAAAAAGGTCAAGTTGCCCAACATTCAGTTCAGGCACCAGCTTATTTAGGACCCAAAAAATACGTTCCTCTGTTTATCTTCCCCAGGGCTGGTTTGAGCACTCTGAAAAATCCTACCAAACAGCTCTGAAATTGGATTTTACATAAAACACAATGGCAGCTATCAACTTCTTTTGAAATATGGCCACTGGAGTCTCCCTCTTTTCTAAGCTACTGAAGTTATTGAATGGGGTATGAGATACACAGTTCAATGCCCCACTCTGTCCAGAGCTTATTCCTCCTGTGATACATTATAGTAAGGAGGCTTCATCTCCCTGGAAGTCAGTGTGAGATTTTTTCACCCCTTCTCACAGAAAAGGAGTGGTAACTTCCATCAGGACTGTTGTTTAGAGATGTGTCAGCCATGCCACCTTTGACAGAGATAGTTTAGGCACCTACCATCAACTGAGCATTAAGGTGGTAGGTAAAGGGGTAAGTCTTAATGACGGCACAGAAATTCAAAACCCTATAAAAAAACACATTCAAAAGTGGGGAAGGGCACGGAATTTTAGATGGGCTTCTGATTTCCACACCCGTGTCTTGTGATCAAGGTAAATAGCATGCTCTATCTCTGTGCACCTCCATGTACTGTTCATGGACCCTGGGAACCCAATGAAGGATCAGAGACTGGGAAATTGCATACTACATGGTAGAGTGTTTTGATGGGTCAGACCTTCATTAGTCTTGAATCCTCTTAAACCCTAGGGTTTGTGTTTGGGAACTTTCAAATATTTTTCTGCCATCAGCCAGCATGCTTCAGAGGTACAAAGGACACATTTTTTTCCCCACTGTTGGAGAACAGGCTATGCTAACAAAAAACAATACAGATTTCATTAGGAATTAATTGTATGAACCATCTTTAGATAATCAGGTAGTGGACTTCCATGTAGAGCATTTTAAAGACATTCTCTTAATGGTATGAATCTTGTCACAATAAGCAACAGGTGAAATGCACCTGTAAACCATTTCTCTGAGTGCTTCACACAGTCACTGTAATGGTGTCCTACAACTGAATAATAAAGCCTGCCAAGAGAATGAAGCAGTAATGTGAAATTCATGTTCAAAACTGTTTAAAACAATTTGTTTACTGAATTCAGACAAATACCTCCAAACTGTTTTCATTACATTTAGCACTAGCTGAGCCAAGGTAAAAAACACAACACTGAAAATGAACCATGAGTCTGTTCACATTAAGCAATAAGTAGACAAATACTTTTGCTGTACTCCTCCATATGCTTCTTTCTACTCCAAACGTGGATGAATAAATTCTTATTATTCACTTCCAGTGATAACAATAGTAATGATAATAGGAAAATATTTTACATTTAAATAGGATGTTTTCTCCCAAATAATTCTAAACATTTTGCAAAATGATGCAGTGGAACCACTTTACCCAGTTACCCAAATGCAGCCACCTCTGGAATCAATCACAACATCTGCTTAAACACAGATAATATCAACGCTGTGTGATAGAATAAGATGGAGAGAAGGGAGAACTACTAGAAATAATAATGAAAGGCAAATTATTTGTTTTGAGATTTGTAGGAAAACCATAGCTATAACGCCTTAGCTTTGAGAAACTTTCTACAGGTTGTTTAGTAATTATCAGGTTTTTGAGATTTGCCTCATTCTAATGGCAAAATCTTAAACTGTACAGCTATCCCAGCACTGTGCTGGAGGAAGGAAAAACCTGCCAGTGATGGGCCAGCACCTCAGGTTCCCAATGGCTGTGAAATGTGTTTTAAGCAAGTCTCAGGATGAAGTCTGCCAGCACCACACAGTGAGTAAAGTGAACTGCTTTTAAGATGCCTATATTCATCCCAACCTATCTACTTTTATCTTAATTAATTTAGTATTATTCAGTGTGGTGGATTTAATTAAAATATTTTAAAGTATTTAAATTATTAATGATTTAATAATTAGAAATAAGTATTTTAATCCATGACTGAATAACGTATACAACTATTCAATCTATTTTTGGGAAATGAGGGTCTAGCTTTATTTTTTTCCCTACATTCTCAAGTCAGAACTATTCAGAAGCTGCAACTCTGCCATACTGGCTTCCTGCAAAATATAGTGAGTGCAAAACATCATATTCAACGCAGCCCAAGAAAACACACGTGTGTGGGAGACAGAAAGTGATACAGTCTCCTAAAATTCTGCTAAAAACTCAGTGGTGGACAGAGACACAGCTGTGTGAAAAACACCAGGAAAAAACAAACTAAACCAAAACAAAAAAAAATCACAAATACAAACAAACAAAACAAAAATCAAAACAAAGAAAAAAAACCACACAAAACCAAACCAAACCAAACCAAACCAAACCAAACCAAACCAACCAACCAACCAACGAACCAACAAACAAAAACAAACAAACAAAAAAACCAAAACGATGACAACAACAACAACAAAAATCAAAACCAACCAACCAAAAAAAAAAACAAAAACCAAAACCCCAAGTCATAAGTCATAAACAAAAAGGATATAAATATGCTAGAGTAAATTTAGAAACTTTACACAAAAAGCTGAATTACTTTGAATGGGCTCACAGAGTCTTTCTCAATGAAATATTCATCTATATTCATCCTTCATACAGGCAATGAACATGGGCTGTCCCAGGAGCAGCTGGGACAGAGATCATGGGCCCATAAACCTGGCCACACACAGAGGTAAATATTGCCACGGCATGAAGCAGGTCACTGTGTCACCAGACAGGCTGTGGCAAAAGTCCCCTGTGTCCCCATGGTGGACAGGGAGCAGACAGCCTGGGAGAGCAGCAGCCCTTCAGAGGCATGTTCACACATCTGCAACGCCAGGCTGCCTTCTGCTCACCAGTGACTTCTGGTATGGACTGTTGTTCACTTCAGGATCAGCTGAGCACCAGCTCAACTTCTGAATTCCCTTCGTTTGTGACTGGAGTCAGATACTCAAACTGCTGTTGGGCTGATGCAGCAGCAGGGAGCACCATCAGGTGCTGCAGGGGCTCCCACAGCAGGCAACACTGTGGGCAGAGGTGCCTTGTGAGGGCACAACCACAAACAGACTCCTGCCTTCTTCAGCACACACTGCCCTGCTGGACATGCTGCACCTAGCGCCATGACCAAGGGAGATCTGTGGCAGCCGCAGTAAATCAAGCCATGATATGTGTGGGCTTTTTTAAAAATAAATTTAAATGCAGCTACCATATAACCAACGAACAAGTCATTAGGAACATCACAGTATTAGTCAGATCAACTTTGTTTTTCAGAGGGATGAAAGCCAGGGATATAATTCACAAATAGCGGGTGTTGGTGGGTGGTAGTATTACACGGAGGTAATTTTCATTCTTGGAGAGGCATCCTGTGTAATTGCTGTTGAAGGGTCACACAAGGTTTGTTTTTCCCAAACTCCCAGGTAGGGTGAGCTGGCCAAAAGCCTGGGCTTCAGATGGAGAGGCAGTGCTGCTCCTTTGGGCCACGGCACTGCTATAGATTTCAGGCTCTGGAGGAAGAGGATGCTCTGCTTGCTGGTTGCTGTCCTTATTTCAAGACAACCTATTCAGCCTTCACTGATTGTTCCTCCACTGGGACACAGATGGCCCAAAGCTTTTTCCACTGTGCTTTCCAAAGAGCAACACCAGTGTCTTTCCTAGAATACTCCATCCCAGTTCCACCTCCAAGGATGGCTGTGATGTCTGCCTCCAAATGATTAAGACGAGCATACAGTAGAGGTTTTACAGAATATCCTCTTTTTCCTCCTCATTAGC
Organism: Columba livia; assembly: GCF_036013475.1. Lineage (NCBI taxonomy): Eukaryota > Metazoa > Chordata > Aves > Columbiformes > Columbidae > Columba > Columba livia. The sequence goes on from NC_088603.1 coordinate 136,884,411, forward strand.
CTGCCAACTTCAGCTCTCAGCCTATGCTAAGGTCAAGGAACACCTTGTGAGAGGAGCAACATAAGACAAAATCTCTCACGCATGTGACAGTCTCTGTATTCCTCAAGACTTCTGAGACATGGGAGAACTTGACAGCGCGTGAACATGTTGCTGGTGGATCTGTTTTTGATATTTGGCTGTGAGGGACGTAATAGTGGGATCTCTATACAAGCCATAATTTAATGAACTGAGAGCTTTATTTCTTCAGCTCTCTAAACTGGGGCAGCTAGGTAGCCTGGTGTTTTGTAATCCTGTTTTATTTAATTAAAGTATTCCTGTTGGCTGGGTGGAAAGATGTGTTACCCTGTTACTAGCACACGATGAAAGGAGGCAGACATCATTAGTGTACAAGACTCCTTCCTCAGGCCTCATCAGAGCTATGGCCTCTGTAGTTCCTCTGGAACAAAATTAACATATTTCTCATTTAAATTCTTTTTTCCTCTTATATTTAGCTGCACGGATTTCCATGTTACAAGTATTAAACCATTTGGTCACTTGACTTTTAATTAACTTAGGAAGATATGGAACAATTTTGATACAGGAAATATTTGTACACATTGTCTATTGGAATTAAAAGCTCCCATGACTTGACTTTTGCAAAGGTTCATTTATAAATGAACTCCAGCTGTTAGGTTAAGGAAGGTTTATTTAAGCACTTGCAGTTCCTATAATCCTGAGTTGTTAATGAATTGACCAACTTTTCATCATCCTTAGCATGAGAGATACATCTCATGATCTCGACTCTTACTCCTGAAGAGCAAGATTGCACTGGGGTCCTCTCATAAGTTTTCTTGGGTTTGTGCCACCAAAGGAGGGAGTGCATAAGAAGCAGCATCTGGCAGTACATCTGCATCCAGTCCCTGCTGAGATCCTGAAATCCATCTGCCTGGCCTCACTCCTCCCTCCGTATGAAGCTTGACATATCTGGTACTCCACTGCCAGACAACCTCAGCAAATACTTCTGCCTCCAAGGGAGGCTGCATCACTCTTTCATTGTCCCCATCTTGTGTTATCTCATTGCTAACCTGATGGAAGAGTATGCAGTCTCTTCAAAATGCTCACAGCTCTGGAAGGAATCTGCCAAAAAGCCTCAATCTGAGCAAGCTGGAAGGCCCGATCAAGGTGCAAAGATCAAAACCAACCTTCTCCAGATGAATGATCCTCAAGTTTTAATTCTTTAACAAAGGACACGAAAACTAATATGGTAACTGAGATAAATGTTGATGAGTGGATGTGACAGATCTGTTCCTCAAGGCTTTGCAAGGAAGCAGAAAAGCACTGAAGGCCCTCAGGCCAGTGCCATAGCTAGCTGATTGGTTGAAAGGCAGCTATAATTTTTTTCTGTTATTCTACATCAGTTTGCATTATGCATTATTGTACATACCCTATGGTAGATCCTTTCAAAGAAATTGAATAACTCAACATTTAACAAAAGTACTTTAAATGTTTAAGTTCTGGGAAATACACCATCACTTTTCATTCTGAGCTGGCAATGATGACCCCCAAACTAGTGGTGGAATAGAGGGAATAACAGCTTTGTGGAAACTGCTCTGGAAACCTGTACTGTAAGGAATCATGAATATATGACAAAGGTGTGAGGCCTACTTTTATCCTTTATAAATGTACAGTGTAATGAAAAGTTCCTTTCTGTATTTGTATTATCTTTTAAATTTTTTCTATGCGCAACTCCTATGCTGCAGGAATGATTCTTGTTTCCAACTGTCTTTGCCAACAGGAAGCTTGCCTGCTTTCTTTCTTCCTTTTCCTTCCTTTTCCTTCCTTTTCCTTCCTTTTCCTTCCTTTTCCTTCCTTCCTTCCTTCCTTCCTCCTTCCTTCTTTTCATCTGTAAGAATTCATTTAGCAAGAGACATCTCTTCTGTGCATAAGAGCATAACATAGTGTAGCAGAAACACTTGCCCCCATCCATTTGAGGGTGTAACAATCACAAGCAGATTGTCTCAGATGTGTTGCCTCACCCTGTAACACTGACATAGTCCAGTCACAGCAGTGTGTCTACGAGAAGTTGAATAATGCATGTAAAGAGTCTCTTAAGCATTTATTTTTTTCTTTCCAGTCGTCCTTCAGGCATTACCCGATCCATCATGATATTAACTTGAAAATTTCCTAAAACAGAAGGTAAGACTCATTGACAAGTAAAAAATTCAAAATCATTCCTCTTGTTACAAGTCATAGATCTGACTTTTCTGTGGAGAATTTTCCAAATTTCAGCATGACCATCTTTGGAAAAAGTCACACATATTGCAAGTAATTCGTATTTTGAGGCAACCCTTGACCAAATGGAGGTAATTATCATTCTGTAACATTTCAGATGAGAACATACATTTGACCAAACTCTATCACCCACAACCAAAGCCACTTCTCTATTAATTAAAAAATAGATTATGACTGGTTTATGAGAAAAAAAAATTCTGATGCGTTCTCACGAAGAACACAATCGTGTTTATAACTTGTCTTATTTTAATGTAAACTCACAAGCCTTCATGTATGTAGGCAAAGACTGCCAAACAACATTCACAAGAACAGAGCAGGTTCTAAAGGACTGCTCTTCAAAAAAAGATCTATATAGTGCACTGGGAAAAATTACCCCACATAAATTGGCTAACTTTAAATGTACTTGTGGTGTGGGTAATGATATGAAGTTGCTCTACTCTCTTCTGTGTTCAGCACATCCTGTTATTACTGGAGCAGCAGAGACACAGTGGCACAAAGGTGAAGTACTGCCTGAGAAGAGCAGCTTGAGAATGGCTATGATTACTGAACAGGTAACCACAAATATAATTGTCTGCCTTTTAAGAAGGAATAGTCACAAGCTCATTAGGGCAGTGAGAACCTATGGTACTGTTGTTAGAATGCCTTGCTTACGTAGACAACCATAGCATCTTAGCTCATCTTTATTTAAAAGAGAAGCTGAAGGAAGCTGTCAAAAAGGAAGCAAGTAAAAACCTGACTTTCACCGTGTGGGCTGCTCTGAAGGCTCCTCAGGCAGAAAAGGCTAAATAAAGCTGCCCTGAATTCAGAATTCGCAGTCCTTCCCAAACCAGAGCAAGTCTTACTGTATTACAGAGTCAGAGCTACTGGAGGTCTCTCCAGCTTCAGCCAGGTGAGAGCAGGGGGTGGCAGGTCACTCCCCAGCCCCACCTTGCAAAAGGAGAGTGTCTGCAGCTTTCCTACCAAAAGCAGTAGGCATGAGCCTTGCATTCTTTGACTGGAAAGGAGTCCCACGGACACTAAGGGAAACAACTACACAGGAATAAGTTTTGAAAGGACAACAAAAGACAATTTTTCTGGCATCTCCCTGAGAACCTAATAAATAAAAGTAAAAAGCCTGCACATCTCAGCTTCTATTTATTTGTGGTAACAAATCAGGCACCAGTGATGGTAGGAGACTCGCCCTGTAGGTTGAACTCTGCTCTGTTCTTTTTTGTAGCCTGTCCAAAGCAATCCAGGACCACAGTTCTACTCTAAACACCAGCAGCTCCCCACTGAGCAGGGGTAGTTCTTTAGGAGTGCAGAATCAGCAAAAGGGCTCCCCCACTTTTCTCTCCCTGTCTCTCCTCTGTGCTGATAGTATCAGAGAAGTATAAGAAGGTGTCTCTAGAGGAAAGGGGACATTGCCTGTATCAGTACCTTTACATTTAACTCAATAACAGACTCACAAAGCTACTCTAGCTTGGCATTATGTGACATATTTCACATGAAGGCAACAGCAATTAACCTGACTTATGCTTTGTGTAAATACCCCAAACTCCATTTATTCCTTCCTTAAATAAATGAACGATTAATCCAATGAGAAGCTGCTTCATTTCAGACATACTTCTATCCTCTTGCCCCCCCCCCCCCCTTTTTTTTTTTGACACATGAAAAGTAAGAAGTTGAGGCAGCTCTGATTTGATACCAGAATTAGCTTTCCTTCCACCCTCTTCTTCTTGAGCAACACCATGAGTTGCAAGGTGGGTGTCTTCTGGAAGTATCAGCCATTTTTTTCTGTTTTCTTTCACTCTCATTCACAGAGGAACAGCAATAGGAGAATGACATCGTTTTGTCACTGAACTCCACACTCACCTCCTGTGGCTTTGTTCTTTAAAATTCCTACAATTTCTTTGTAAAATGGCAAATTCCAAAGACCTATATGCTGCTCAGTTTTTTCAAGGTTCAGCAAAACAAAGCTCTTCACAGCTCACATTTACAAATGACCTGAACAAACAACTTTTAGGAAGAATTTGGATGAGGCACAAACTGTGCTGCAGGGCTGTCAGCTTTTATCTGCTTTTTCAGTGATTCAGAATAAGACAACAGAGTCAAGGCCACTGTTTGACTTGTCATGTATTTATTTGTGGTTTTAGCATGCAAAACCAGTATAACAATTATAGAAGTTAGAAAAAATTATAGCACTGAAAAAAGCATTCATGCAGAATGAAGCTTCTACTTGAACTATCTTTCACAATCACCAGTTAGTTGATTTGTCCCAATATTTATAGTTCATCATTAAAACTGCCAAAACTGGCAGCTACCAGGATTGTTGTCTCAATTAAGGACAGTAAACAGATTGTCCCTCTTTTTTTTTAATGAAAAAATCTAAAATGTAATACTTCACAGTTTAACATGTTTATTCATTTAAGCAAGCTAAAAAATAATGGTGTGACATCTGCTTGAGAGACACTGGTACCTAACATTTTGGCTGTCTCCCCACCAATTTGGTTGTGATTAAGGGGGTATAAAAGAAAGACTAGAGGATTCTGACAATTAAATGCATTGATGAACTACAAAAATATTTTTCCACTCTTGGAAAAGTGTAGGAATCCATCTACACAAGAACGTATTACAGCAAACTAAGAGGAAAGGGAAAAGTGTTGCAAAATATCTCTCTTGGCTTTTTCAGGAAAAAATATTGTAAGCATAAGATCACAGACAATCTTTGCCAGTTTATTCATCTCATGGATTCATTTCCCAAAGTGCAAGCATAATCCACTACAAAATCTTTTAAGAAGCAGTTCCAGCATCATATTTCTGCTGTCTTATTGATGTGCCATATTGTTATTTTCTTAGTCATAAGCACCAGTCATTATTATGCTACTGTAAGTAAAACTTGAAACACGATCAAGATCTGTAGTATCCTGTTTGTTGGCACTCCAATTTGCCTAGTCTGCATTTCAAGTACAGCCCTTGACTGAGAATTGTCCTGGATGCATTTGACCTTCACCAGCTGGCACAGTTGTGCCTCATAGGCACAATCCTGCATCAAAGCAAAATGAATCACCACCTTACTGGGAGGTGATAGCAACATTTTCTTCCCTGAAAGGGCAGCATTCAAAACTTGGCTCTAAGTCAGCAGATAAGCCTCTTCCATGATGGCAATTTTCAGGGAAATGGGACAAGTGGTTTTGTAGGACTTTCACTGTGCCTTCATTTAGTTTTAAAACAAAACTTGTTAGGTCAACTGTTCTTGATGACACCCAACCAGATGAGTTTGCTCATGTTGTGTATGTTTGCAGTTAGGTGTTGCGGCACAATCCCACAGTCTACCTGTTGTCTCTGCTATGGCTGGTCTGATGCATGGAAGGAGCTATGACAGATCCTGAAGCGCATGATGTCTATATGATATGCAACAGTGAACTTTAAATAAAGCGTTCTTCAAGAAAAGTTTAAATGTATCTCTAGGGTCCATTAGGGAAATGCTTAACATGCCTCCTAAGCTTCCAGTTAAACATGTTTATGGACTCCAGGAGACAGAGTTAAAGCCTTTCCTTGGCAATGTTCACCAGCAGCTCTAGTAGAACTACTATATTGAGGCTTCTGTCCTGAGATGGTCTGCAAGCTGGTTCTGCTTCTGCAGGATCAAACGGAAAAGGAGAAGTGCTGAGGAAAGACTTACTGGGCAAAATCACTGCTGGAAAACTGGTGTATGTTCCTAGACAGAGATTATTCTAGACTATCCACTCCCACCCACAGCATGCGGACGTCTTACAGGCATCTCCTCAACAGCCTCTGCTAGAAAGAAATTCAGTTTACTTCACAAGCAGAGAGCAACAACAATACTGTAGTCTAGCCCTTCACCCAGAGATTGATATCCTTGAAAAAACCTGTGCCATAAAGAGAGCTTTGCTGTGTAAATTGTTTGATCAGCAATCTTCCTTTGAAACAACCGTGTAAAAATATTACTTTTAGACGAGAGTAAATCTGTCTGAAGTTGATGGATGCTACACAGGACAACTTTGTCTGCAGAAAGAGAACTGCTCTATTGGTGTTGGGTAGGATGCCAAGGAAAGTTCTCTTCTTTATTGTATTCAAAGTATTGTAGTATTCAAAGGTTACACTTAGTTTTAATATGAGGCTAGAACTGCCTACAATTATCCAGATCTTCTAAAACTTGTGAGTGTCACCGCTCACATTTGAACATTTTGCTGCTTAGATTGCTTTAATCTCCTTTCAAATGTATATATAATTCAGTGTGACACATCTGACATTAATAAGAGCACAAAAATAGTAAAAATACATTTATTGCTAAAATAGACACTGAGCAACTCATACAAAGAGAGGTGGTCCAAAAACCAATCTCAGATATAATAAGGGCAAAACAAGCCACATGTTTGCAAGATTAAAATTAGTCTCTACTTTAAAACATCAGACACGAACAATGTAGTGCTCCAGAAAGCAGAAATAACTTCAGGTTGGATTCTGATTTACCCTTGGAGTAAATAAGTTGTAAATTCAGTGAACTCAGGGAAATAATAAATTAGTAAAGTCAGAATCAGACCTCATTGCTAATACGGTTGTGCTTGTGCCTTTTAGAAAACCAAGGGTGAACAATTTGAGGAAAATTGGGAGCTTTTAGCTTTAAATAACTATTGACATAGTACCATTAGAAATTATTGAACTGTTAAAAGAAAAAGTGTATTTACTGCAATATTTACCATGTATTTCTATATGCACTGAACATTCAGTTTATCTAAGCAAAAGGAAATTTTCCTGTTACATGATAATATCTTTCATGCAAATGGAAAGTCCTAACCTAAATGAAGTCAACAGACAAACTTGAAACTGTGACACTTGTGGGCAATATGGACCCAGAAGCCACAAATCCAGGAGGCTGTTTCAGTCACACTTATACGTGCTTTGGATTTTGTTTGTGAGTCATAATTATGGGAAATGCAATCCTCCTGTTCTAGGAATGTCATGTTCACAAATTTGACAGTAAGAATAGCTTGCTTTTTAATGAAACAAATTGAGAAGGCAGGTTATGAGACAACCGGCATGGAGGGGTAACTACGCATCTTTCTCAGACCACACATTACTCAGTGCACTACATGCAGACATTGAGAAAGAAATCCTTCCAGCATTTTATGGAGCAAGAAAATTGCTCATGCAAAGCAACGGGAGAGGTCTGCAGCTTCTGTGACATGTGGTGTGGCACTGATGAAGTGAAAGGCATGTCACATCCAAGGAGACAGCTTGTGATATGCTTTTCTCTCCACTGAAAGTCAGGCCATGTGTCAGATAATGCTTCACTATAAAGGCAACATGTTGCTAGGCATTTGGTCATGTGTACGAGTATTAATGGACTATAAGTCATATGAATACCTAAATGTTAGCATTTTGTGTCTGTAACAGTCATAAGTAGAAATGAGAAATATTTGCACTTACATGTTTATGCTTCTCGTTCATATTTTTCTTGGAAGACTTGTACTCCGAATTTCTAGAGGAGTTGTTTTGCATTGCATAAAGTGAATGAGAAGTATGACAGATAAGAAGTGGATCCTTAGAGACTCAGAGTGTATATGGTCATAGTTACTGTATGGTTTAAATATTAACTGTATTGATCTAAGTTCCTTAAGTGGTGATAATGGGACTGTGTCAATTTAAAATAAATACATTCTCCATTATAATATTTGCTATGATTTGTATCTCTTTGTCTTAAAAATCACTATATGAAATTTCAGTCAGGCATTTACGGAACCAGTCAGTAAACATCTCAGTTGCAACTAAGCCTAACATTCAGCCCTGAAATTGGTATCAAAGATAAAGCCAAGCTAATTTGCTAATATAATTTCAGTATTATAACTTTTCAGGAAGCCAATCTGCCTAACTCTCTTGACCCATTCAGCACCAATGTCTCTACATTTTTCTTGGTATCAAAGTGAATCCGAAGCAAAGAAAGACTGACCACATTTGTAAAAGGATCAAAACTGAACCTTTATAACCAAAAGCTCAGCAATATGCCAAAGCCAAAGTAGAACAGGATGAAGCCAGAATTTTACAGCCTCCTGCAGCTGCTTTGTCATCCCAACTTCTTCAAGTGTCTTGGTGTTATCAAAGGGATCAGAAATGTTATCTACAGTGCATATGCTGAAAGGTACCTTGCAAGAACTGAAGGATGTCATGGAGCCAAGATTTTCCCAATTACTAGTACACATGAATAGAAAAAGGTTTCTTAATACTTACAACTTCTTACATTAGATCGATTATTAAAATGATTGTATAACAGGAAAGTCATTTTTTTACAACATCCCCCTAACAGGTAGAGCAAGTTGATACCACGACCAGCAGGAAGAGTATAATTAAAATACAATTTTGACTTTACATTAATAATAGAGCAATACACTAATTAAAACGAACATCGACTGAACTTTCTATTTACACTAGTTCAGACAGCACAGGAGGCAAAGAACTGTGTTTCAGAGGCATATGCGAATGTTAGAGCTTCTGTCATCCAGGTGCCATTTCTGACAGAACACATGTGTGCTGAACAGTTGGCAAAAGAATGAAAAAGATTACTGCAGATATATGGGCACACAGAATCTGGGATGACACAAAATCAAGTCCATATAGGAGGTGACAGACTGCTTCTAAAAAGATATTTTTTTCCTACAATTTCTTCCATCTTTGTGCGTGTGCACACATGCACAAGAAAGAGAAAAAGGGAGAGAAAAGATGAGGGGTTTTTGATAGGTTTTAAATACAAATCAAGAAAAGACTTTTTATTTGGTATTTCTGCTTTCTTTTGGGAAAGGAAAGGAAACTAATTTGTCTATTAGGAAGCTTTGATTCCTAAATTCAGTCAAGGCAGACTCTCCTCTAGTGAAGTCAGCATCAATACCCATGATAATAACAGCACCTGTTTTTTGACATCAAAGTTCTCTGCCTGAGAAAAAAACAATGTAAACAATAAACTAAACAATAAACTTCATGTATTGTACTGCTGCTCCTGGCTTTGGCGTTAACCAAATACACTTGCCAGGCACGAGTGTTCTTCTTCTGTTTTGGAGATCTGGAATGTAAAAGTGACTGATGTATTGCAAAACTTTCTTATGAATTTAGACTGCAAGAAATGGCATCATTTACTGTCTCACAGTGAAGGGACTGTGTGTTCCTATGTAGTCTTTTTCAAGCTGAAGAAGTCTTGATGATAGATTCATTGCATCTGCTAGTTTTCATCTGGATCCAGATCGAGGTCAACTTCATTGGAAATGTTAAGATAAAAGAAAGCATAGAAAGCCAACAAAAATACCAGTATAGCTGCAAGGACAAGGGCAACTTCCTGTAGAAAGAAGAGAAAAAACAAAACAAACAAACAACCTGTTAGAAAAAGTACCATATTTTCAGATATCGGAATAATATTATTTAACTTTTATAATGCACATTAAAATAGCATCAGATATATATAGCTGTATAATTTCTTCCCTGTGATTACCATTTCAGAATAGTATAATATCCATTTACTTAATAAATATTTTGATGAGTCTGATATACTCTCAGAGAGAGGATATTTGGCTTAAAAATCTTTGGTCTGACCTAGAAATAGGAGATTTATGTACTTTTATTATGCTATTCCTTCTTTTTTTAAAGAAAAGACAGAATTCACAAACCACAGTTTTGAACACAAATTTAAGTTATGAATTTACACTGTGAATTTTGATGTTTTCTAGCAATATGTTACTGCTTTTTGCCAACAAATTTGTAATTTTTTAATGAAGCAAACACAGTATGGTGGAAGTCAATGAAAATTGCTACCTCTACCTCCCAACCTCCTGGCATGCATTACAATATGGAGCTACAAAATTCCTTCAGAATTGGATGAAACTTTCTTCCTTCCCCTCTGCAATAAGGCAAAAAGCACAACGATTTGCACTTGCACTTGCCTCTCTTCCCACAAAATACTGCAACTTGCTGCATCTTCCTTAATTAACATAAAAGAGTCTTCCAAAGTATACATGATTTATAGCAGCTTTCAGAAGCAGAAAAATGTTTTTGTATGACACGTCATACTCATTATGTGACTGCCTATCATCATATTCTATCTTAAGGCTGGACTCTCTTAAGCTCCAACTTTAGATCTCAGATATAATAAATCACAGTATGATCATCGTCTTTATAACACTACTTCTTTCAAAGTCACAGTATTTCACATCTTAAAGTTTTTATTTTCCTGGAAAGCACAGCACATTCCCTGTAGTGTTGACTCTCATTTTACCAAAATGAAAGAAGAAAAATAAATTTGAGAAAAACCCTTATGTTTCTTCAGCTCACAACAAGTGTCACTTCCACAGCTGACAATACGCACTGCTTCATTCTCTGTCATCAGGATGTATTTTTAAAATCATGCACTGAGGTGCTCAAAAGCAACAGGTTAGTTTGTAATCCCCAAAAACCGTTTTACCACTACAAAAATAAGCAACAACTTCCCCTCCAAATCTCAGCTTCATGTTAAGCCACAAACCACCTGCATCAGAACAATTCACCTGCATACTTAACAGGAGAGCAGAAAAACAGTTCAATGAGTTTGTAGCAACTGATCTGAATTGGTACAGAAGACGCTACATCAAATCTGCTCTGCCAGTGTGACTGAAAGGAGATGTCTAGACCTCACCTAGACAAGCAGTCACCCTTTACTGTCCAAGGAGAGAATCTGACCCCCTTTGTTGTAAGATCCATTGTGTCCTCTAAAAGAGGTCAGGTAAATTCTCCCCAAAATGCCTATTTCTCCCCTTGGAGTAAAAAGGGAGTGGGGATGACAGCTCAGGTGTGGAGACCTACACTGCATCCAGTATCTCTAGATTCACCAACTTAGTGTGTCCACTGCCATGAAGGAGTTAAAACTGTGTAGGCTTCATTTTTAAAGTCTAGCCCATAATCTGGCATTCTTCTATAGAACAGCATTTCATTTGCATTTACATGAATGCATTATATAGTTTATCAGAATGTTGGATCAATAATTCAACATATGTCATCTAATAAACTTTGAAATACTACTGCCTAGTTGGCGTATGCTCTATGGGAGTCTTTGTTCTATAGAAACCTTTGCTTTACATTTTATACAGATGATTAATTGAGATGTACTTTAAATTTATTTTACCACATTAAAATATCTCCTGTAAATTTGCTGAGGCTGTTTGCTAGAGATTTCCACTACATTTTCCTCTTAGAACTGTATCATCCCTTGAACCTCAACCTGCTGATTTCATATGATTTGATTAAAAAAAAAAAAGGACATCTAATTCTCTAATATATTAAAGGAAAGTGATTTTTGCTTTGTTGCAGTTGCAACACGTCAGTATCTCACAAAAGGGCATGGCAGCATCAGACAGGTTTCATTTATTTCCTTGTATCCACAGCTGTGCTCCCAGACCCATCTGGCCACACAGCTACTAATCTTAAGAGGATGTAATAAACAAGTGACATACAACTGCAAGCTCCATCTGCTCAGGAGAGTGGACAACAAAACCGTACAATGCAGGCACCGTTCACACTTGACATAGAGAGCAAATTCATTCAAGGATTAAAAAGTTTTTTCCCTTGTTTGGATGCAATGCTTGCCACACTTTCTGCTATACAATACTTAAACCTTTCCCTTCTCCCCAGTCTACCTTATGAAACTCTGCGGTAGCAGCAGCAAAATTTTGGGTAACTTTTGTATTACAGTTTTGCTTTCTAGGAAGTGGAACTGGGAAAATCTTGATTCTTAGTCTCAGGTTGCCCAGTAACTGCTCTGACAGGAGTAGTTCTTTAATTCCTCTGCCCAAGTTTTACAGTGAATACCACTGAGATAACAATACTCTTTTCTTTACACAGGCATTAGGAACTTGGTGGATGGATCAGTTTTTATTAACCCTAGAAATGAAAAGCCTTATTGATATTCTAGGTTTGAGAATTATGCAAGAACCTTAATTTTGAGTTACTGAAGGTGGCAGAGTAACAAAAACCTAAAATAAACAGCCTAACAAAGGACACCTGGCTCTCAGCTAGCAATGTGCTGTCTCTTAAGAATTGCCTCCAGTTTATGAACTTTTATAAACATAAATTTTGCAATGTAAATAGAAATGAGATGCTACACCACTGCACTGTCTTTGCAACAACAGTATATATTGTCATTTTAATTTGCTTTATACTTAGCAGGTTTTGCTATTTGTATTTTAAGCCATGCATAGAAATGAAATGTTAAAATACTCCCCACTCGGCATACATAGCTCCCTTTCTCTTCCACTTTATAGATCATCCCCATCATCCCTCTGCGAAATCCATTTACTCAGAGGATTTCATCATGAATAATTAACCAATATAGAGAAAGTCCTATAGAAATAAACTAAAAATGATCACGGCTTTTTTTTTTCCCCCTTTTATAACATGGTACAGAACACTAGGAAATAACACCCCGGCTCTCAAATCCCAAAGTACAGTCAAATAAACCTTTAAAAGGAAGAGAATTTTCTGTTATCTTACATTTAGAATAATGTCTGTAGAACCCCACTGATTTCAGCTTGGTTAGGCTTTTCAGAAACTTTTCCATAAAGGAAACACATGCCATTACAGCATAACGTAGACTTAATTCTCCTATCATTTTTTGTCAGTTTTATGTCCCTTGTGCCAAAATACTTGGATAATGTCCTCAGATTCACCCTGATGGAGAATATTGTAGAGCTGGATCTAAACAAGATTAATCAGGAGATTAAAAAATAGGGGTGAGGAAAAAATGTTGGCTACAATAACACAAGTTTAGACACTGTGTATGGCAGCATCATGTCCTATACATATCACACTTTCAGGAAATTTCAGATTTTTTACGTACTTACTATTGTCCTCCAAAGAGGATCACACTTCTTTTTATCTGAAACCAGCCTAAAATTAGGCAAAAGAGTACCAGAAATTGCTGTCTTTGAAATGCTAAACTATCCCTAGCTATTTCTGAAAAGAGATTAAAAGAAAATCATGCTGACCAAGGATACATGTAGAAATAAAACAAACATACGCAGACTTGACAATGAACTTTTTTATCCCATATAATTTCCAACTGGAAGACTGTATCTGGACATTCACTGTAACAATCTTTTAGAGTTTCAACAAAATCATATTTAAAAATGGATGTTTACTTTCCTGATGAAGGATATTCTACATCCAATACATGGTGACAAAAGTAAGTTATTAACTTTTAACTGTAATTTTGATGTTACAGATTTCTGATTGTAAAAATTTCAGACAGAACAAAGATCATTATTGACTGAAATAATAAGAACAAGGTAGTATTACAGAGTCATCCAACAGACCTGGTTATATGGTCATGAAGCAATAGGATTCATTTTAATATAGCTAAATGCAAGATAATATATAGAGGTATCAAAGATGTAGATAGTACTTACAAAGTGGAGGACTCTCTTTTGAAAAACTGTGACTCTAAAAAGGTCTTTGGATTTAAGACCACACTCCCTCAGTGTGATCTCTGGATGTGCAAAGGCAGAGGGATTTCCAGTAGGGAGATGACTGGTATTTATTTTGTCATAGAGAAGAATGAGAGGCAGTTTGGTTACAGCATATAACTATAATATGTCATACACCTGTATTTAAGTGAGGCGCTTCACAGTATGGGGTCCTTCTGTCTTGTTTACCAGAACCTCTCAAGGTCCAGCTGTGGTTAGATAAGCTCAGTCTTTAAATAAAATGCTATTTCCTAGGAGCAAGAATGACTGAACATTCCAGTTACCTCTCGGGGAAAAACAAAACCAAAACAAAACAAAACAAAACAAACAAACAAAAACAAAAACAACAACAAAAAAAACCCCAAAACAAACAAACAAACAAAAAAAACCCAAAAAACAACAAAACAAAACAAACAAAACCCCCACTTCTATAGCTATGAGGCTTTTGCAGCCAGATCTCTCAAAAAAGTACATTTTTATTTGTTATTGGGAAGAACACTTCAACTAGGACTTGTGTGAATAGGAGGTCCTGACTGCCAGCCTTGGGGTTGGCGACCTCAACCCTCCAGACTGCTCCCCTCCTTCAAGGCGCTGGGAAGACTGGGATTATTTACATGGTCACTGCTGTATTCCCAGCCCCTGAAGCAGCAGATTGTTTAATGTAATTACACCTAAAGCTTCAGTGCTTCAGACTTTTCTATTCTATAAAGGAGCAAATGAATTTTCCTTCTTTTTCAGGAAATTTTCCTCCAATTGTATTGATTTCATTTGTGGAATTTGAAGATTTGTTGCTGTCAACTATCATTTGAAGTGTTAAAGATTGGTCATAAGCAGGGACCAAAGCCTGAGAAAGATGCACTACTGCTCTGAGGTGGTACATAAAATCCTCCTGAGCTCCTGCTTGGTGCATCTTCTTCTAATGCTCAAACCACCATGATTACTATATTTATGTGTACAGGTCAGGTCAGGGTCAGATCGGAGCAATCTGATTTTGTTTTTCTATTTGTATGGGTTTTTTCAACTCCCCTCTATTTCAAGGCCAGGGACCAAAGTCTGGCTACTGGGATCACTGGGAATATCACATTTTGTTCACTGGTGTCACATTAAGCTTCTCTGCTCTTTCTGTGAGGCACATAAGCTGGTTTGAAGACCCAGTATTTTGGCTGTTTTAAAATGCTTTGACTTCCTAGAAATTATTTAGATGAAATTTTATGATCTGTAACATATAGAAGGCCAGATCAAATGATCTAATAGTCCCTTGTGGGCTTAATTTCTGCAAAGCTATGAAACTATATTCCCAACTTATTTTGGCAAATGTAGTTCTCTAATTTAACAGATTACGAACAGCATGAAATCAGAGAATACCCTTTGCCAAAATACACTAGGACTGTCTTGTCGTCTATTCATACATAACTTTTACCAGATGAGGTAAACTCTTGATAATGAGCTAGCTAGCTACACAATAGAGTAAGTAGATAGGCAAAAAAAAAGACAGACAGTAGGCTCTCACTTTTTTAGGAAACATTTTTTCCTTAGCTCAATTGATGTACTACATTGCTAATAATTCTCTGTGGAGTGGTATTCTGCAGCCGATTATGTCTTTGCAAGTGGTTGTAAAATACTACTGTTCAGATTTGTGTCTGCCTTTCAACAAGAGAGAAAACTTCGGCATCTATCCCACGGACCACGGATTCATTCTTGAAGCCTGTGAAAATATCTCTCATTGAGAACTCCCATTATTTTTGGCTCCTACATACCAAACCCCAGCTATCTGGGGCTTCCACATTCCTCAAACCATTTTCTGCTTGTCACCCTCCCACTGCCACCTCTTCCTCACCTACGGAGAGCAGAGTTGGCACCGACGGTGCAGACCCCTTGCTGCTCCACCTGGTAAGGATGAGCAGGTGGGCTTCCACCAGCACAAGCTCTCAGATAACAAAACAACCATGTAGAGAAGGTTTAGAGGCTCCCTTTTTGTTTCTGTTACAAAGAATTTCATTTTATCCAAACACTAGGAGACATACTGTTTTCTCTCTGAGTTGTTTCTCAAGACGGGGGTCCTGCTTTTCCAAGAGACACCATATATTTTGGCACTGTCTGCATTAGTGTCACACATACAGAGCCAACAAGATAGTTCTGCTACAGTATTTAATTTTTAAACATATTTAAAGAGCAAATATTGTACACTAGATACTAGCATGGTCACCCTGCTTGAACTAACTTTTGATAGTTATTAGCGCTTAGCTGCTTCTCTGACATTATCAATAGGGATAAAACGTCTCATTGGGGAAATTAAAAAGTACTAAATGGCAGTGACTGAAAGGAACTTTGTTACTTTAAACCTTGCATTAAAATGACAAGGCAATCAAAGTTTGACAAGACAAGCTAATTAGTATGCCAGCGATGAAATGTGAAGGATCTCCAGGGGATTGGTTCTGAAAAGTTTTATGTCATTTATGGGGCCTTTTTTTTTTTTAAGCAAATGTTGTCAGCTCTCCCGGTAAAACACACAACAGCGGAATTTCATTATCTTCATAGAAATTAATGACTAAAATCCCTTCACTATTTTCCAGTCCTCTTTTTCTTCTAAACACTACACGAAGTCTTACTTTACAGCCACCAATACGAGCTCTTCAGGACACTAGTGTAAAAAAACTCTAGAGGTAGCAATGGGTACTAAAAATCCTAACGTTTTAAACGGAAGGATGCTATTTATTGTGTTAGGTATTTCACAGAATTATAAAAATATTCCTCTTTCCTAGAGAGCTTGTACTTCCGTGTGTACGATAAAGATCTCCTTCCTCTACAATATTTTTATTTACTGCAACTTATCTTTTTTATGGGGAAATGTTAATATATTTTGAAACACTGCACACTGTATCATGTACTGAAACCTGGATAAACAGATAAAATATATGGTAAATACACACTTGTATGTGTTTTCTCAGAGATTTACAAGAACCTTGGACCTTTCTTTTTAAAGTGCTGCCTACTTATTACACTGCACTGTAATTACACCACCTTTTATTTTTTCCTTAACACGGATTGAAGTTAATCAGCTGTCACAGCACAGAACTGAGGCCTGCATCACATAAAAAGACTGCAATCCCAGAAAACTTTCCTAATATGAAGTGACAATTGTGATGATACCTTCCCCAAGGAAGAGCTCAGGGACACTCAAAAGCTCTGAATGTTAGGAAACGCTTAAAGGAATGCACACTTAAGCCTCAAAATAGTTTCATGAATGTACATCAAAACACGACGGCAGAACAACTCTGCTGCCTCTTCTGACAGCCATGGACATGAGGAGCAGTTTAACACCCTGCAGGAGACTCCAAGAAACTTTTATTTCAAAACTTTATCCAGAAGACGACAGAGAAGTATCTGGGATCAGTGTGGAAAACGAATGTAAGGAGATGACTGCTCTTGGACTGCTGGAGGAACTTAACAACAGATTGAGGCAAATCCAGCCCTGCCTAAGAGAAGGGGAGAAGTTATGGGGTTTCACAACAGGGACACAGAAGCTGTGTCCCTGTCCCTGAGCAGCCTCTCCTGGGGTGGGACGGGTGATCTCCCTGCAGACCCTCCAGGCACATCCAGTGCCCACAGCGAAGCTCTGCAGAACCGCAGGGATGGAGCATGGTGAGGAGCTGTCACTGTGAGGCGGGAAGAGGCGCAGGTTTACCCTGAGACATTAAATCTGCCTTGCTTCCACGCTGAGCGCTGCAGGCTCTGTCAGGAGAAGTGCAGAGCTTTATTCTGCAGGGATTGCCCATATTCTAGTGGAAGTATTGTACCATTTAGTAAGCCTGAGGTTGTTGGCATTATGCAGGCTCAGTGAAAAGGACGCACACAAATGCCCTGCTTTCCTTCCCCCACATGCATTTCCCCGGAGGGAAAGATGCCAACTTACCTTCCATTTTGCTTCAGCCCTGTCAGCTTTTCTCAGCAATTAGGAAGCAAGGCAAAAGACTGTGATCTGTTTGGGGATGATTCAGGGTCATATTTTAAGGCTCAGGTATACAAAAACTGTTACAGCCGTAAGACAAGATTTTAAAGAATATCTTTCTCTCTTGTTTTTAAATGCAGTGGCAGAATTGCAAACCCGAGACATTGCACACTGCAAGTAGCAGAATTCCAGAAACACGTAATCGTATGACCAAGAGAGAACGTGTGCACCTTGATGGCAAAACTCATTCTTAGAACTCAGCGGGTCTGCTACAACATGCAGGAACATATTTGTACAAAATAAACTGTTCTTGATTTCTTTACTCAATAATACTTGATTATTCATTATATATATGTTTACACACATGCTTTTGTATTGTCCCTCATTTTTAAGTAAGAATTACTTAAGAAAATGAGGGAAAAAAAAGCCTTTAAAGACCAAGGTTCATATTTTTCTTACTCATCAAAGACACTCAAAAAAACTTGCACATTTTAAAAGAATTAGGCTGTACAGTAAAAGTCTCCAAGTAGAACACCACTTTTAAAAGGTCATGTCATTGGAAGTAAAATGAAAAGAAAAAGTAAAATTTAATAAGAAAGGAAGGAAAAAACCATTGAACTCAAAAAGGTTAATAAACTATCCTTTAAACAAAAAAGGCAATCTACTTTTTCTCATTAAAACCTGACACACAGCGCTAACTGAAGAGATTATGTTATGAAAACATACTGCATTGCACGGTAATGCTTGATCGAGATCAGCAATCAGGAGCAAAAAGAAAGCACTGTTTCGTGATTATAATAACAAATTCTGGAAGACAACCAAATACATCATCTGGCAGCTCAACAGCTGTTACAGCTTGGTAGTAATACCTTGGCATTTGCTATAAGCTATAACGTGAAAAAATTGATTTCTCATCTGCCAGAAACAAGAAAATGTTCTTCTTTTAACATTTCTTAAGTTTCTTTCACTAGAATACCCACGTACTTGATCCACTTTTTATTTTTCTTGGCTTTTACCCTTGCTGCTAATATAATTGTGTATCAATTTGATTCAAAATAAGGCTGAGGGAAAAATATGGGATGCAACTTAAATAATGCACGTTCATATAAATCCCGTTTTCATGACATACTGGGTAGTAGATGGCACAAAATATTCCTAATTGCCCTCCTTGCTCATACTCACAGTTGTGATAAACTAGTCATTATTATACTTCATACTTGACTGAAAAAGGGACATTTCCAAAAATAAAGTTCAGTACCTTTCCATGTGTTTTGCTGTTAGTTAAGCTGCCTGTTTCCAAGTCAGAGGCAGTACAGAAGGATGGGCTGAGATAATAATGCTGAGAATTTACAACACTTAACAAACACAGTTTTTAAATTACTCCTGGGTGTAGGATAGGAAGAGGAAGAAGGAAGATGCTTATTGTAATTTCTATAACTATATGAAATCATTAAAGCATTTGTTCTGTGTGCAGAGAGGCTCCCTGAAAAGATCAATTGTCTAAGCATACAGTAGTTATTGACCTTAAAGTAAGTATGCATCATAATAAGGACATGGACTACTTAAAATGTTATAGCATTTCAACTATTCTAGTTATTTTAGGGTTAAGTAAAAGCAATCCATCATAAATATTTTAGATTCTGGCATTCCACTTAGATTTTGAAATGTCACGAACAATATCTCTCAGAAATCAATATTCACACAGTACGTCTATGGGGAAAAGAAACAACATATACACAAAGGTGGTATAAGCTATCAAAGAGATCTCTACCTTTACGCCTAGTGCAGTTTTCTTGGCCTCTGCTTTTAATCTTGTAGCTCTTAACATAGGCCTGGTTTTCTTATAATCTTGTTTTCCTAGAGTAGAAAAGCATATTTAATGAAAATGATGCAAAAAGAAGATAAAGAATGTCAGCAATTATTTCTGTAGAAAAACCAGATCCAATATTTTGAAAACATTCCACAGCCCAGCACTTTAAACACGAGCTACTTTATAAAACGGGTGCCCAGTCTGTGGAACAACAGTCCTTGACACGGAAAATGACAGCAGCAAGTGCCGACAAATCAGCGTAGAACCTATTACTCCAAAGAGACATCAAAATATACGTACAGATAGCCATCCCCTAGTACAACGTTTATTAAATTGTTCAGTAAGCATCAGACAACAAATAAGCAGATTAAAGGTGGACAACGTTTTTCCATCACATTTCAATCAAAACAAAATTTTCATTACAATTTTTGTTGGTCATTCACCTCTAATGCATATATAAATGTGTAATACAGGACATTATGGTGAGTCATAGAATGGTTTGGGTTGGAGGAGACCTTAAAGATCACCTAGTTCGAACCTTCCTGTTATGTTTCATCATTTTCAGCCGGAACATTATTTGCAAGTATCAGAACTCAGATACACACAGGTCAGTCCAAGTAAGTACTAATAAAACCATTGCTTCACAATATCTGCTTCTAGAAACATGCTACACAGAATCTTCTAGAAGTGTCTTAGATGGACTTTTAAAAAGTTACGGGGGCTATCTATTAGAGCTACAAATTGTGCTGCCAAGTGCTTGATTACTGTGAGTCCATACAAACTGAGTTCAGAGGAGGACATGCAAGTACTTAGAAATGGCATAAATCATTTATCTCAACTTAATAATAAAGCATAAAACACTTGATATCTCTCAGGGATATTTTTGCTGTCTGAAGGGCCTGTTACTGCTGTGCTATGTACTATTAAGTATAGCTTTGTAAGTCACCAGAAGCCAAGGTACAGATACAGTCACAAAAGGAGGAGAAGGAAAAGAGGAATCTGTGAAGAAACTGATGATAGGGGTGGAGCTGTTTTGGCTTTTCAAAAAACTCCTTTCCATTTTCTCCTTCTAATGCATACATACCTTTCTGTCCTTTTTGCTTATGTCCAAAGCTGAGCTACAATGCTTAAAAGCAGAAATCTTTGGCCATTTTAAACCACTAATTTTACCTAGTTTTACATTTAACTTTCATCACTGTAACATTCAAATAATTTAACCTTTTCTCTAAAATTGTGTCCAGTAGTTTCACGCGTGTAATATTTCCATTTGCTCAACCAGCTGCAGTCTTACATTCATAACCAATAGTGCAAGCTTCTAACTTTTTGGTCACCTTCAAAAATGTAATATTAGAATAGTTTGGGTTGAAAGGGACCTTCAAAGGTCATCTAGTCCAACTCCCCTGCAATGAGCAGGGACATCTTCAACTAGATCAGGTCGCTCAGAGCCCCATTCAACCTGGCCTTGAACATCTCCAGGGATGGGGCATCTACCACCCTTCTGGGCAACCTGTGCCAGTGTTTCACCACCCTCATTGTAAAAAATTTCTTCCTCATGTTTAGTTTAAAACCATTACTGCTTGTCCTGTCTGTCCCCATACTTCTTATAGGCCCCTTTTAAGTACTGAAAGGCCGCAAGAAGGTTTCCCTGGAGCCTTCTGTGCTCCAGGCTGAACAAGCCCAACTCTCTCAGCGTGTCCTCACAGCACAGCTGTTCCAGCCCCCGATCATCTCGGTGGCCTCCTCTGGATCCTCTCCAACAGGTCCATGTCTTTCCTGTACTGAGGCCTCCAGAGTTGGATGCAGGACTCCAGGTGGGGTGTCACCAGAGCAGAGCAGAGGGCCAGAATCACCTCCCTTAACCTAGTGCAGTGGTGAAATTCTGAAACATGAATTGGAAAAGAAAGGTCTTCTCCAGTGATATACTAGATTCCAGGAAACACACTTCTGCCTTTGTCTACTCTATCACTCTGCTCATATTCAATACAGAACTCTTCTCTGTAGCATATTGTGGATGTTGAATTTGCATTATTGACTTGCTTCCATTGTATAATCTCTCTTCAGCCCTAGGGATTATATATTGTGAAGGCCTCTCTATTATCATTTGGTTAGATATTATTAATAAAAGACCTGAACCAACTTAGAAAATACTCAATGACAAAAAGAAAAATAACTGAAACCGTGTCTGTTGGGGGGGAGAAGCATATATCCAAGGGACTTTCTTAGAAGACAGAGTGAAGAAAAGATTACACAATGACTATTTATGTCTAATGCTCCAACATATTAATCCAGTCAATGTATTTCATTTGCAGGACAGGACCACTGCAGAATCATTCTTCAGAAGTCAATGATATCTGATAATGGGATGCATCAAGAGTACAGTAACTTTTCTGAACAGTTAGAGAAAGAATTGCAGGAACCACCAAAATGGCTAAGTCATGAGATGAAGCCAGCCAGAAAGAGAATGTTTCTTCTCTCTAAAGCACTGCAATTGTACTTTTGCTATGAAATAGTTAAAGAGCTGTCAGGATTTCCATTATAAATGGCAGTTTATAACTCATAAAAATTCACTCCAGGCTGAAATTTGGCATAGATATATCCCAGTTTTAAATTTTCTTGTTTGTTTGTTGGGAGCCAACTTTCAATAAAATGATGCAGCTGTTTTTACTTACTTCAGAACAAACTACAGAAATGTATCCATCTGAGATGTTTCAAGCATGAAAAATACCTTCGTTTACAAGTATGTAACTGACAAGGGCTAAGTTCAATTTCAATTCTCATAATTCAGGTTTGCTGCTTTCCCATCTGGGGTAAATAAAGCAGGACGGTCTGAGGTTTCCCTTCGAGTGATGTAAAAGCATTAGACAATGAAAACTAGAAAGCTTTGTAAGGCACGTTAGCAATGGGAAACAAGTTGGCTACTGAAACCCACCTCCCCTTCCTCCCATTGCCCATTCTCCCTCCTTTTCTGCAAGGCTCAGCTCTGAAGGTGACACGAGCAGTGACATACTGCACAGGAGACCTGGTCTGTGTACTACATGTATCGGCAGGACCAAGTCTATTCCTAGAAAAGGGAAAGCTTATTGGTCTTCTTTCTCTTGGTTTCAGGCACTCTGCTACTGTTTATTCCAGTATAATGGCTATGGCTAAGACTGGATTCTGCTTATCAAAAGAATACTTCCAGATTTATATTAAATCTGATATGAACAACTAACCCCCCTATACAACAAATAGGTTATTTAATAATGACTCTAGAGCTGGTAGTTCTCCAAATCTATGCACCTGCTATTAATTTACCTCTCTGCTTGCTAAAGGTGAAAGCCAAAAGTAAAAATATGTTAGGGAAACAGTCTGAGTCCACCAAGTGCAAAAGTTTAAAAAGGGCATCTGTGGAGTTCTTTGTAATGAAAACCAGATTCAGCAATTGTACTCTTAAAACATCTGAACTTTCTGAGGCCTTGGGAAAGTCACTGCACTACAGTACTATAAAGGACTATGAAACGCAAAGCCCCTGCCATGTGAATACTGATCATTACCACCTGGAAAACAAGCAGAAATAAATAATACAGGGTTTCTACATTCTTTCGGGCCTGCAAATTCAACCAGTTGGAATACATATATTCACACTCCCAATGTCTTCTAGTTTTATCTCATTTATCCCACAAGCTTTCTTGTACATTGATCTGTCAGAGTCATCAGCCTGAGCTGTTTCTTCTTCCCAGGAAGTGACCGTCAAAGCCAGTTAACATGGACTCATGAGACAAAGCCCATTCGTCTGCTTTATCCAATGCCTATTCAGGACAGACACTGAGTTTTCCTGAGGAAATGCAGGAAGGCAAGAAGAAGCCGCCAAAGAGATAGAACTGGAAAACTTCCAGACCAAATCTTAGGGTTTTTATCACTTAAGCAAAATTCTCTTCTACTTCTCATTTGTGTTATCAATTCTTCATCTCATCTCTTCTCCAAAACTCCAGTGTCAGTTTTCCTTAACATTTTTTTAATATAACTACCCAAATTTCCATTTATTTTTTACAAACCTGCCACTTCTTTCTTCACAACTTTTCTCAAGTCCATCACTTTCTTTCCGTTTTTAAGATCAAATAACTAGTCCATGATAAGGCAACTTTTCTTACTGACTACAGCCATCATCTCTCTGCTTGTCCTGCCTCCTGCCAGCCCTTCCTCAGACCAGCTGCAAAGATCATCCACCTTTCCATTTCAGTGTCTCAAGCTCTCTTTGCTCTTTGGAAGCTCTTCAGAGCTTCCTGCTTTTTTATTCATCCTGCTCCTTCCTTCCATCCTTCTTGTAGAGTTTGTTCCTCTCCTTTGGTGCCAAAGTGACCTCAGTAGCAGCTGAATTGAGTTGAGCCCTGTTTACAGATCCTGCTCTGAAAACTTTCCACAAGTAGAAACAAAGACTATTCTACTGGCCATCAAATTAGAAGAGGGTGAAACTAAGCGTGAAATATAGGTACTTTTTGAGCTATACACAGGTGTATTGTGAAAAATGCCCAAGTGTCTCAGAGACAATATTAAGGATTCATACAATATGCAATGTTTCCTTCTTCTCATGCAACTAGGATTAAAAATCTATGGATTTCACAACACTTTTTGTCATTTATCTCCACTCACAAGGGAAATTGCGATCCCACAGATCTTCTATTCAATAATTTTAAGAACAGATTAGAGATGACCTGATCTTGTGTATCAGTATTCTTTTTAATTAAATCTCCAATGACACAATGATTAATGCAAAATTTAAGTTAAATAATACATATGAGCTAAACAAGTTCATTAAGTTCTGGGTGACCATTTTTTTTTATTCTACAGAAATACTGTGACATTGTCAGGTAGTATGAATAACACTGTACTTTTGCGTACATACCAAGCTCTGTTATACATGTAGCTGAGAACGCAACATGCTAAGCTCTATATTTAAGAAAACTGACTACATTTAAGATTGTGTTTAAAGGTGATATGATTTAAGATTCAACCTGAACAAATCTACATAATAACTTTACAGGGAAAAAATTAGATTCCCAACCCTTCTAGAAATTTATTCTTTCATTCTAAATAACAATAGCTCATTACTGGAATTGAATAACAGACTAAAGACTGTTTCTCTGCTTTTCAATTCATCAGGCTTAAGCAGACACAGGACTGCATCTTTGGCCTTTGTTGATGCTGCTGTCCAAGCTTATTATCATATGAATATCTAGTTATTGTTTTATAAATGTTCGCATTTCAGGAGCTCCCTGCTTTCTTTTCTCTCAGTAGACTTTACAATATCCACCTTCATTATCATCATGTGGCAGCATTGCTCTTCGCCTGCATTTGCTACTTTAAAAATTAATGCACTGCTATTTTCTGAATACTGTACTGTGTAAGCTGCTTATGAGTACATTATGCTATCAAGCAGGCACATGCAGAAAAGCTTCCTAAACTGTTATTCTTTCAATGAAAATACAGCTGGTTCTGCTTCAAAGGCACTTCTTTTCACCTGCAAATGGACTTGCTCCTACACTTATTCCTCAATTCATTGTCTTTTATTTGTGTCTGCAAATCTTTAATTGCCTTTAATTAGAAAAAAGTAAATTCAGTGCTTTAATCTTGCAAATACATTAAATCATAATTCCGTCTGGGATGAATACCAAGTTCTATTCACTGACTGATCTTTATAACAAAGGTATATAAATTTATTGTCCGTTTATATAGACTACACCAATTAAGCCACAATGGAAAAGCAAATAGATAAGAGTCAAAATATTTGAAATGAGAAATGTGCAATCTAAATTTAATTACTCAGACAAATTATTTGAAGATGAGTTATTTACAGTACGCCAAAAAACCTGACAGATAGTAAAATTTGCTAATCAACAGTACATACTTAAAATTCCTTTCAAGACTTTCAATATAATTCGCAACAACCAACAAACTGCTGTCCTGAATCTTTCTCTGCTGATATTATATTAATAATCAAACCATTAATAACACCTTTTCCATACAATAGCAATCAATTTCATATATTAAAGTATTAAGTTGTAATAAAACTACAAATACTGGGTAAATTTGTTACCATTTTAACTAAATTTGTTACCAGTTTAACTAAAGTACATAAATGTAACTGATGCTGAAACCCATATTAAAATGTATATGTAGCTAATTAGAAACTAGAGACAGACCATGGTAAGCTTTATGGTCAAACTGCAAGTGTGAAATCACACACCTAGTTACATTGAAATCAATGTTCTTATTATGATTATTGATCTGAAATAGCAAAGGCTCCAGGAACCCTCCACAAAACCCTAAAGAACAAACATACAACACGAAAATGGTCCTCTGGTCTTTTCAGGGTTTCCACAGTCTGGCTTCAAGCATCTCCTCTGCCACCCCACCGTAAGAGGGAAAAGTCAGATCTTGCTGGCAGGGGTGAGAGTCCAAGACGGAGGAAGGCTCAGCCACACTGTTCTCCACAACCTCTTTACATACAAAACATGGAAGCCATTGCACCTGACTTCAGTTTCAGGTGACTGCTTGTTTAGATCTCTCTTTATTTCCGATAGAGAGTCTCCTCCAAAGAGTGGGAGACAGCAGCCTAGGACAGCCTAACATGCTCCCTGGCAGCACCTATTTTACTGTCATCAGCAACAGAGAAGGCCTAGAGTTGTTCAGCATCCACATCAGGTGGGTTGTTTACACCTCTGAGATTACGCAAAATGAATCTGAGCCAGGGAAACAAGATCTCAAGAACAAGTGGAGAAGAAGAGATGGTTTTCTACATGATTTTATCTGGACTCTCGTTTCATCTGCAGACATGGCCAAATTACCTTTGAAGTAATTATCTTAAGTATTGCTAGTACCATATAGGGGACATCACAGACCCATTAAGGGTCTGCAAAAAGCATCTAAAATCACAGGTTAGCTGGCAGTTCCCAGTGAATTCCACCCCTGCTCAGCTGTGCCATGGTGGTTCCCAAGCCGGTTAGCTACTTCTGTACTACACAGCCACTCTTGTGAAGATGCACCATAATTATCACACTGCTTCTTCAGAACCATTCCTGTGTGCCAGCCATGGCCCCTGGGGCTTTAAGCTACAGACTCACAGGACAGTTTGGGTTAGAAGGGACTTCTGGGGGTCATCTGGTCCAATCCTCCACTCACAACACAGCCAGCTTCTAAACTGGATCCAACCTGAAAGTTAGCTCTGGTTGCTCACAGAGCTAGTCTAGCTGGGCATGTCTAACTGAGTTTTGAGTATTTCCAAAGGTGAAGATTGTACAACCTCTCCAAGCAACTTTTTCCAACTTTGACCATCTTTCTGATAAAAAACATTTTTCTCCTACCTAACTGGAATTTCCATGTTCTAACTTGCCTCTTGTCCTACCATTGTGCACCTCTGAGAACAGTTAGGCTTCACCCTGTCTGTAGCCTCCTCTCAAATATTCGTAAACAGCAATAACATCTCAGCTGAGCCTCCTCATAGCTGAACAAACCACTGCTCTCAGCCTCTTCTCTGACATCCCGTGCTCCAGATGGTCATCTTGGCCCTTCGCTGGACTCACTCAAGTATGTCCACATCATCCCTCCAGTTTTCTTGAAGCTGGGCAGAGTATTTGCCTTTTTCCAGTCATCAGGGAACCAGCTAAATGGCTCATAGCTCAGGGAGAATTTGGCCACAAAATCACATTGTCTAAAATACCTTACTGTAACTACAGTAATGTAACTAAAGGGCACCAAATTAATTCAGTAAGGTCTATAAACAGCAAGTCAATGGACTAAGAAGTTCCAATCAGTTTATACGTTCAACAAATCCATATTTTTTTCATTAGTTTGTTTTTTAATATGAGGGAATATAAGTATTTGTTTTCCCTGTGTGCCCTGGGACTCCTCAAAACTGGGCTCTACCATCTCATACACAGTAGCAGCATTTTTCTTTAAGGGCCTTTATTAAAGCCAGCAACTTAGGTGTCTGCCATGGGGAAATAAGTGTTTTCTCTAGTGCTTTGTAATATCACACAGATCCATAATGGTACCTGTGCACCCAGCTTCTAAGCTAGGTGTACAGAAGTATATGATTAAATATCTTTGAGAGATTTTAAATCAGTCACTGTATATTCATGGAGTAACAGAATTTCAATCCAGTGAAATTCTGTGAAACTCTATTCACACAACACACCTTAAAGATGCACGGCTCATCCACAACACTGTAACTCTAAAACTGGAAATAACTATTTATTTAGGATGTTAGAAGAACCTCAGAGAAACAAAATTCCAAAGGAATTTCAGGCCTTACCTCAGTTAAAATCAGAACGCAAATCACACATCAGCAGTAGTGTTATGACCTCTGTTTGAGAATTGGCACCAGAACTCTCGTTCATGTCTACAGAAACACGACCAACCTCTCAAGTATTTATTATTGGTTTTTGTGCTCTTAGTGTCACAGATGTATTCAATGACCATTCTTTTCCTCAGAAGCAGAAGCGAGATTTTCTTGTTTTTAATTGCTGTGATTCCAAATGGAGTTTTTTGAGTCTTAGGTTAACAGAAACATTTTGATATGTCTTATACATACTCAAGAGTATGTCTCTGTACTCAGAAAAGACATGAAAACCCCCCACAGCCTCCCTCTTTTTTTATTCAGGTTTAATGGCAGCTCAAATCACTGACCATTTTTCAATCTTGAGAGACGGAACAGCTTGACACTAATAATACATTTGCAAAGGACACATCATCATTTAACACAACATTAAGTGCTCAGGGACAACTTTTTACTGTAGACACAATGTGCTCTGAGCTCAGGGTTGACATTTAATGCTACAAAGATAATCCAACCAGTCATTCATGAGGGGTAAATTAATTTTCAAGCAACTATATCTCAGCTTTAAGCCAACAAGAAGGATGCATTAAAATGAGTAAGTTCCTTTTATGCTGCATGCAAGATTAAAGAATCCCCAAAATATAAAGCATCCTTAACTATCCCAAAACATACCCATTTAATTATTGCTGTCTTTCCATGATTACAAAACTGGAGTCTGGTAACATTTGTTAAAAATAATATTCTGTCTGGTAACAGAATGCCTTAGAAAATCCCTCAACATTTGCTACAAATTGCCATGAAAAGCAGCATTTCATTAAAGAAATGCTTTACATTTAAAATTTGTATAAGACACACCTTTATTATAATGAGTAATTAAGAACATTTAAATTAGTACCTTTTCTGATTCTTCTTTTAAGGAATATCTAAAAAATCTATATAAGCAATTAAGAAAATAAATTCAGAAATCTGGTTATCAATAATGTACAAACCAAAAAGTAACACTGATACTTTAAATCAGCTAATTGGGTAATTTCATTGTTTTCTGTATCTGTAGAATACACGCAACTAGCTGCAAGACCACAATACAAGATATGAAGAACAGTACTGAAATATTGATGCTTACTAGATACTATTTGACAGGCAATCCTTTTTCATTCATTTCAATGCTAAATGATATTTTACAGTCTTTTGCTCAAGCCCAACAGGTGCATACCTACAGCCATTGAAAAGCAATAGCTCCCTGTAAAAGCAAGCATCTTGAACACACATGGTGGCAGTTCTTCAATTAACCTTTCTAACAATCTCTTTAACATTTTGTACTCAAGCAGACAACTATGAAAATATTAAATACCTTTCTTAAAAAGAAATTAACACAATTAATTTGAAACAGATCACTGGGTGCACGTTTTGCTTCTTTTCCATCAATTAATACATCAGATATATACATGCATAAATGTGCACAAGTAGTTTTGAACACTTTTTTGCTACTTTGCTATGGAACAATTACTAGCAGTTGCACTTCAATACAATCAACCATGTTTTAGTAAAAACTCTGAAAATGAGAAAAGCAAAACAAAAATAGGTCAAGGGGCAATGGCTCTAAACTGAAAGAGGGTAGATCTAGATTAGATGAAAGGAAGAAATTCTTCACCATTAGGGTGATGAGGCACTGGAAGAGGCTGCCCAGAGAAGCTATGGATGCCCCATCCCTGAAAGTGTTCAAAGCCAGGTTGGATGGGGCTTTATGCATCTGGTCTAGTGGAAGGTGTTCCTGGCCATGGCAGGTGGTTTGGGACCAAATGATCTTTAAGGTCCCTTCCAACCCAAACAGTTCTATGATTCTATGAAGCACCCACCATTAATGCAATTAAAATACTTATTTTTATCAGACATTTGATTAGATGATTTTTGGACAACGAAGACTAGATGATGAGAGGTGTAAAAAAGGCAGTGCAATGCTTGATAAGAGGGACATTCAACACACACAAAGTCTTTATGCATTTCCAAGACAGATTGCACCCAGTTCCAACTTGGCTTAAGTTGATTTCATTACACTTTGCTGGCTGCAAATAGAGAAAAATGTGATATACCCTGAAATAAGTGGGAACAGACTTACAGTCAGAGCTTTCTAGGAAGACAGAGGTAGCATGCAGCACCTGAGCAAGTCCTGCAAATGCTCTTCTAGTCTTTGCCACCTCTGTCTCTAAAGGCCTCAGACCGTTAATATATTCCATTTGAAGGTTTATTCATAGCTCACTTAATGGGGGAAAAAACTGAACAGAAGGAGATCTGCCAGATAGAACCTAAGGAGAGAGGGGAGGGGAGGGGAGGGGAGGGGAGGGGAGGGGAGGGGAGGGGAGGGGAGGGGAGGGGAGGGGAGGGGAGGGGAGGGGAGGAGGTAGAGGGGAGGGGAGGGAAGGGGAGGCGAGGCGAGGCGAGGAGATTACGTCATTGTCATGGATACTGACCTGGAAGACACATCCAGGAAATATGTTCTACACAGGGACTACAGAGTCACAGAAAAACAGGTCCTTAAAAATGGAGATGGCACAGCCTCACTTGCTTTGCCCTGGTGCTTCACTAGGCTTATCATGAAAGGTTTCCTCATGTTCAATATCTAACTTAAATCTCTTAGCACATTACTTTTCATCATGTTCACCATGGACTTGGAGGACAGTTGATTTATTCTCTTCTTCTTTGCATAAGGCTTTTATATATGTAATGACTGCCACACCACCTCATAAGTTTTAGGCTCTCTAGATTGAACCAGACCTTCAGTCCCAGGCTTTCAGTCTTTGTTTTCTGGGCTCCTCTTACTCTTCTCTGGATATTTTTTTTTTTTTTTTAATCTTTGTACAAAATTGAACACAGTACTTCACCTGAGGCCTTAATGGTTTCCCTTATATATGCACTTTCCCTACACATTCAACCACAGTCTGCCTGTCAGTCTGCTCACTGTTACAACCTTTTTCTCCAAAATTACTGCCTACGCATTTCTTACCCATATTCAGTCTATAGATTGGTTATTTCTACCAAAGTTAAGAATCTTGCCCTTTTCCTTGTTGCATCATATTCTATTATTCCAAGCCATTTCATCAATTTCTAATATGCAGTTTTAATCTTAAACTCTTATCTCTTTACTGCCTCCCATATTAGTATAATTTGCAAACTAAATTCACCATCCCACTAGCAATTAAAATATTGGCTCCAGGACAGACCACTATGGATCTGTCATTACACCTTCACAAAAAGACAATATGCCATTAATAACTACTGAGAACAGCTTTTGTACCGATTCAGTAGCCAGCTTGCAATAGCTTCATATTCATGCATCTCTAGCTTGTTTACCTGGATACAGTGTCATAAAGCCTTGACAAGGTCAAGGCATATGGAACCTCTGCCTCTTCCCCATCGATAAGGTTTGCTGCTCTGTCAGAGAAGAAAATCTGATTGATTTGACAAATAACGTTGGCTGTTGCTTACCTCCTTGTTGTACTGTAGTTGCTTACAAGACACTGTCTGTCCCTGTCCTGAAGAGCTTACTGTGAAGGATGAAGAAGCTGCATTCAATAATTTATGAATATTATATGTCCCATCTGTTTGCTTGTTATTGTGATGTTGACTTTATAATTACTAGAGGTTAGCTCCAATAAAAGCTAGCCTGTGCTTAGGCAGGAAGGTAGGAAAATACTACTAATAGTTCTCCACTGAGAGCACTTAAAGACAATAAAGGAAAATATTGAGACTGATGACCAGGTCATCCAGTTCAGTTCCCCACAATAAAACATATCTATGTAACAGATGTTCCACAAAACATCATCTCGGTTCTTCTTATACCCACAACTACACAGCCAGAAATTTCTCCCATTGTCTTACATAAATTACTTTCTTTTGACCTTAAACAGAAGAGAGGAGACTGAGGTCCCAGGAGAAGTCAAATACTCCCTACTGGGGTATTTTTTTAGGGAAAAAAAAAACCAAAACAACACACATGTAAATGATTCTAGGATCATGATCAAAAGGAAAGCAATACCCCATTCCCTCTTCCCCCACTGAAGAAAACCTCTTCAACAGCCCTAGCCTACCTGAATCAGCAAGAAACTCTTCCAGACCACATCTCTGCCAATATGTTTAGCCTCTTGAGCACATGAACAGGACCAAACCAACCACTGCCTGGAAATTTTTTTCAATACCAGCAATTTGAAATTTATTCCCAATTACTCTGGTGTATATCATGCTACTGCCAGACGTCACTGAGTCATTCGCAGCAGTAGTTGCTGAATAAGAACCACAACATCAGCAAGTATTGTAATAATAATATTAAACCTTCTGCATAAAGGATCACTTTCAGGAGGGGAGGATCTCTCTCTCTCTCTTCTGTAGTTAACTCCACACTACATGATGTGTCCAAACTTATTAGGTGACCAGGGCCTGTCCCCAGGGGATGTCACGGTGGGACTGTGGCACCACATGGGTATGGAGTCACCCCTTCCCCTGTGCCCCTGCTCCTCCATGAGCATCCTCACAAGAACCACAGACCTCCCCAACCAAACCTGACCACCTCTTCTGCTGTTGGATTTTGCTTAGAGGAGGGATGAGGACAGCTACGTCAGGAAGGGAAGGACACAACCTGTCATCCACAGCTTACTTTCCCCAGCTGAAACAGAGATCTTCTGGGTGGCAAGGAAAACCTGAGCAACGCAGAGAACAGGCAAGGCCCTATGAAACAAAGTACAGGACTTACACTGCAGACACACTGTGTCACATTCACTTCTAAGAGTTTCACAGTCTTCTGTTCTCACATGCAATAGGATGGCAGTATTTGAACGATATTAGTACATTACCCAGCATTAAGTCATATATCTGATTTTATGAAAAACAAAAAGGCTTTGTGGCAACCAAAGGACATTGGCAAACTCATGTGATGAGCCAGGGGCAGACCCTCAGAACAGTCCA
The DNA here is from genome assembly GCF_036013475.1 of Columba livia. Classification (NCBI taxonomy): domain Eukaryota; kingdom Metazoa; phylum Chordata; class Aves; order Columbiformes; family Columbidae; genus Columba; species Columba livia. The sequence goes on from NC_088603.1 coordinate 136,917,185, forward strand.
GCTCAGGAGAAACTAGAGTCTCTTCTCTCTAATGCCTGCCTTGTTAAATTGAAATGATTTTTCTTGCATTGGCCTGTGTCCTTGCTGACGAGATCAAAAACATTCTTTGCTTCAGACTGACTCACTGTTAATTCACCGCTGGTCACAACTTGCTAAGGAAAAGCTTCCCAACTCTGAACCAAACAGAGCCTGGACTGGAGCTGGAACTTGTGGGTGATGGACCCAGTTTAATGATTTAGACCAAGTATGGGATTCATGACATTCACTTAGGAGCACAGAAGCTGGAAGAGCTAAGGAGGACAACCTATGAACCATCAGAGCCACATCAGACCTCAAGGACAATGGCACAGTCTAAAAAAAGAAAGAGTGGGGGAAAGAACAAAAGCCATCTGGGTGAAGAGACTTGCCTGAGGTCAGGCACCAGAAGAATGGCATGACCGTGATCCTGAATGCCTTAACTCCTGATCCAGTGTCTCATCCAGCGGATAATGCTTTTCTCAGAATTGAGAATAAATTGGATGCTGTCTGCCAAGATGCAGTAATTCCTTACTAGTAAGTCATATCATTCTGGACCAGCTGTATATTACAAGACCATCCAAAAATACAAGTTGTAATTTATTAATTCTGTCTAAGTAAAAGGTTTCCGGTAATACTGTCAGCATTTGCAGTTCTCACTTCAATGAAGCATATTGCGAAGGATGCTTTGTCAGACCTATATATCACTGTCACTCCAGAAGTCAAGGCACTGACAGTCTTAGCAGAGGTGGATGTTACAGGATACTGTGAAAGTGATTATGCAAGATGGAAAAGCAGGTTTTTGGAGTCTCACTCCAGCAATGCAGAAATCAAGAGGCTTTTAATGGAATTAGCGGAGAAGGGAACATCTCTTGTACACATCACCATTATCCCTCAGGATCCTAAAATTACTTGTGAGGAATAATCTCTCCAACTCACTCATAATTTTAGCACTCCTAAGAACTACGCATCTTCAGTTCGCCCATGATTTAAACTTCTTTCCTTCAACAGAAACACCACCTGACAGGTCTTAACTGAAAGTGAATGACAGCAATAGCAGCTTACTTTAAAGTGTAAAGGAAATGCATATTTATGAGCACCCAGAGTAATGGTTTATGGACCTCAGAATTACAGGTATAATAATGTCTTGAAGGCATATTAGGAGACACAATTTTACCTTCAAAAGCCAAACTGGGCTACAGCCAGTGATGAGATTCATGTTTGTGTTAAGATAATAGGATAGAGGAGCCTGGCTAACATTTATTCTTCTAGACATACTAATCTATCCTCTTCTTCTTCTGAAAGCTAACAGAAAAGGAACTACGTGTGTATGCATGTAGTGTATTAAAACATGTAAAAATTGGCATCCTACTCCTGACTTCAGGACTGGACTTGCTGCCTTACAAGTGAATGTCTGGTGTCACTCACAAATATTGCAATCTTCAATAAATAATGAAGAACAGCTGGGCTTTACTTCACATCTTCTCTTTAGGCATATGCTTTTGTCAAGTAACTTAAATGCTATATTTTCCATTTACTTTGCCATCACAGTGATGGTTATGAGTTTATCTGAGACCTTTTGAATTTATTTCATCATCTGCACCAGCACTGGTGCTCTGCTGTTGTTTTAATGAATTAAGTCAGTTGCTTTAAGTAATAGTCTTATTTTGAACACGACTATATTATAAACAATTTAAAGAGTGAAAGACATATATTAGGGCAATTTTTTGAAAGAAACAAGGAATGCTCTCAGCATAATTATTACCAAAACTTTATTCCACAGGATGATCTTTCAAGTATGCTACCTCTTGTAGAAACATACGAAAGCTGGAGAGACTGCTGAGGAAAACAGCCTACCATCTGGAAAATTATTTGATTAGAACAGATACAGTATGGAGCTGTTTTCTATTCCTGGATCTTCCATAAAATTACTCTGTGACCTTGGGAAATCTCTTCTCTTTGCAAGACTTCATCAAAAACTCTGAGATTCCGGTCTAATGGTCTAATAGAAGTAAAAAATACTCATGAGTGTTATTTACTAGAGGTGATTCTCTGATGGCTTGTATTAATCTTTTTTAAACATTCTAAAATTACATTTACAAAAATAATGAGAAACAATTTTTAAAAGTACCAAAAAATAACCAAATCTGCTACTGACCCTTAAAGTCAATTTCCTGTTCACTAAAAATGTATGCTAAATATTTATAAATGATGCACAAAATTATTTCAATTTTTGGAATTAAAAGCATACAAAATTAAACATAAAACTAACTTTTAGCTATGCCTATTTCCTCACAAACTGTTTACATGGACACCACTGTGATCACAGAAGTGCTACGTTTCCCTACATCCCCCACTGTCTTCCCTGGCTGAAGAAGTCCCTCTGAGTAGTGACCTAATGTGGTCCAGCAGTTGATAGGGGACACACAACTTCAGCCATGCACCATTAGGTGAGCGGTGACTTGGTCCTAGTTCAAGTGCATCTCCTGCGGGAGAGTCCTGATGTGCAGCATCAGCAGAGAATCCCCCAGTGTCCATGGCAGTGGGCTCCCAGCAGATGGGACGGGTATTGCACAGGACAGATGAGAGCTCATTTGTAAATGACCTGAATGGTTCCCTATTAACATTTCTCACTCTGACTGATTCCGTTCTTTAAGCACACCAGGAAGGGCACATTTGTTATACATAGCATGCAGAGTGAAAACAGTCAATGCATTTGTTCTTCAGAGTCATTTTTCAGTTCCTCACAACCTACAGGTTTGTCTTACATTTGGAGTGTATTGTTTTCCTAAATGTCTCATTTTGTAGACAGATACCAAAACACAGAACAAAACAAAGCCACACACCCTCCCTACGGCCTGTTTTTCAACAGCACATTTCCTCAGAAGAGACGAGACACAATTTCACTTTCAATAACAAGGCAGTCCTTACAACAGACAGACTTTTCCTAGATCCAAGAAAAAGCCAGTGGATGTGATTATGTCAAGTTCTAAGAATTTGGCAAAAGGATTCTGCATTTGCAGAATAGAGGACACTAAATTATAAAAAAAAAAAATAGTGCAACTAGCATTTGAGTGAAACACATGAAATGACGATTTACATTGAGTTACTTCTTAGTTCTTTTGGTGCAAAATCCAAAAGTGTGCAGAAATAGAATACTAATTTAATATTCATGTTCTAATCAGTAATTTTCTTTTTCTTACAGTAAAAGGGCTACAGAGCATGCCAAAATGACTTCACCGACAGTTCACTCCATGGTGTGCTAGTGCTTTATTTTTTATTGTTTTTCTCCACAGAAATATCATAGGAAAAATCTTTAGGGACCCACCTGTATTTTTAATATAGATACAGATACTAACAAGTTCAAAGGCAGGCATTGAAAAGTCAAGGTATAAATATAAAGTTGTCTGCTCCTAACATATATACCAGCATACAGAATTTTATGAACTTTTATCATTTTATGATAATGTATGCTGCTCAGAAGTCCTTTCCTCTTTCAGTAGCTAAGTAAATATGGATTATAAGACTCATTGATCAAGTTGTATTAAGTTCAGTAAGTGAGGCAAGGGACCAGTGGAAGGTGACAAATACGTTTATGGTTAGGGTATGAGGACCAGTATATATTTTCCTCTGTCGGCCACATGTTTTGGGTATGATCTTGGACAAGACATTCACATTTGGATTCATCAGATATGTGAGCAGTTACAGATAACAGTCTTCCTTCTTTTGGGTTAGGAAAAGTGCAGAGATTAGATGAGGTGAAACATGGCAACAGTCTTTCTTACCTCATTCTTCTCTGAGGCCAGCATTCCACACAACAATCAAATGGGAGCCTTGGCTGATATGTCCCTGTGATATGTCCACATAAACTGTGTGCCTTGATCACTTTCTACTCCGGGTGTTTACCCAATTATAACTTGCTCTAGCCAATATATCAACCTTTTCCGAGGCTTACTAGGAATGAAGCTCTTTCAATATCCCCCATACTGGTATGCACTTCCAAGATCTGAGCAATTTCGTGCCAAAGATTTCAGTAATGCTTAGTGTTGCACACCCACATGAAGTTCTTTCAAACTGTGCTAAGCTAGGTTAAAATAATTATTGGGAAATGACTGATTTTGCATATGCCGCTCAGTAAATAAATAGGTGGAGAAGGAAAAGTCCACATAAAGACAGCACTTCAGTCAGCAATGTAAGCAATGGAGACAACTCATATTACCGTGTCCTTATTCCACAACCTTTGGCACCTGCTGTAAACTGTTTCCAAACTCCTCCTATTTACTTACTAAATGAAATATGTTCCCAGGTTCCTTAACAACCTACAAATACTCTGCATTTCTCTTTTCTGCCCCCCTGGAGATGAGCTAATTGCTACAAGTATTTGGTATGAACCATTTTTTAGTTTCCCATTGACATTTTTTGATGACAAGAATGCCTGAGTCACATCCTTTTCCTACCAGCGGGACATGTTGCAGCAGCCAGGGCCAAGGGGTGACATAGGAAAGCCCTGTCAAAGCTGTACAACTGGGGATCCTGTGAGAAATTCCACACTATACTTATGGATAGGCTGTTAAGTCCTGCGCTTCTATAACAAAAAAACAAAAAGAGCAGTATCACCAAATGTACACCCAGAGATTCATTAAAAAACAAACAAACAAACAAAAAACACAATAGGAAAAGATGATGCTGTGGAAATGTTCTGATAGTTTCATTACATTATGCGGAAGGCACAAGCCCTGAGCAACAAAGGTTAAAGTTATGATTGGAATGACTCCCTTTTCCCTCATCTCTCTCCTTTCAGCCTGGACTTTCAGCGTGAATTTCATATTCTGTTCAACAAAAAGGGAAAAGCCTGTGGAAATCAAGATTTTGTTTTCAGTTCTCTTGAAATCTTGATTTTGGTGAAAATACTCAATATTAATTTTTATATAAGTAAAACTACAGTCAGAAAGTTACGGTAATCCTTCCAAATACATTTTCTGGCTATAAATATATCTTGGAAAGCTGCTCCACTTCACAGTGAAACTTTGTCCATATGGAACATATGACTAGGGAGGACTTGGTGAACTACTGAAATCCAGTACTCTTTCAGTAAAGGCACCCGTATCATTCAGTTTTGTTCAAAACTGATCATAGAAAAAGATTAGTTGGAAAACAAGTTAGAACTTTGGTTTTGGGACTTTTTTTTGTGTTTGTTTGGGGGGGTATTTGTTTTGGTTTCTTGTTTGTTTAGCCCTACCAGTAGGATATTACTCAAGAAGCTCAGTCTCCTATTGGCAAGAAACTGTCTTCAAATTTCCAGCTACATTTCTCTATGGACAATGTATACAGTTACAGACTGTACATATATGGACCGTTGTTTCCCAAGTGTTCACTCCTAAAACATTCACTGAGAGGAACCAAATTTGTCTTAGTTTGTGTTCAGCTCTGCTAAACAAGGCTCTTTTTGGTCACCCTAGTAGTTCTTTCAGCATCTCTTTCACTTTCAATTCACCTTTGTTAAACATGGATGAGCAAAGCAGTACTCAATACTTCAAATCCACTGTCTCCAGTGCCATATTTAATGGCTTCAGTATTTCTTATCTCTACTTTACAAGTACAAATACATACAAGGATAAAATACACTTCTTTCATTGTCATGGCTGATTGTCAGGAACAAGGGGACCTTTCCTCTAAGATTTCTGGCTGACAAATTTACAGCATTGGTAGCGAGCTAGCTGGTCATCAAAATAAAGATACAAGCCATAATTTAAGATGCTGATGCAGCCCACCCCGAGATTCCCAGGCAGCGATGTATGATAAGTACCATATCATTGGTTTTGTTTCTTCACCTACCCATGCACAGGAGTGTACTGAGCAGCTCTGAGATCTTTTTCGGTGGTAGGACTCTGTGCCAGCACCACTCTAAGCAAATATTCCCAGCATTTCAGAAACAAATGAGAATACTGGCAGAGAACGTCAGAATAATTCAGGATGGAATGGACCTGTGAAGGTGACCTATGCTAACCAGAAGCTAGGCAAAGCTAACTTCAAAGTTAGATCACATGGCTCATGTCTTCATACAACTCAAGTTTCAAAAAATTTCAAGACATGGAAATTTCACAACTTCTCTGGACAACCTATACGGTTGTTTAGCTTCCTTTATCATGAAACTTTTCCAAAATTATTACTAAGTTAGCAACATGCACAGTTCTTTTATAGCATTTTGACAACAGACTACAAAGAAATTGTGAAGAAGCATCATAAGCTTTTCCAGTATCTAAATGTTATTAATTTTATCTTCACTCTTATGGATTGGATCTTGCTCCCAGTTACAAGGATAAGCATCTGAAATAACTTTGCTAAATTCAGCAGTGTTACACCTGTCCCAAATCTCCGCCACCATAATATCCAACCTTCCTACTCAAAGACTCTTGACTGTAGGAAGTGTTTCCCTTCAGACTAAAAATTATCTGAAAGGTAGCTAGCTAAAGCAAAAAACTTAACACTGAACTATGCTTTTTAATTTCTATTTTTGCAACAGTGATAGAAGTGAGATGGGGAAGACAATTCTCTGTGGCCTACATTTTTTTCTGCTTTTGCTGCAGCCAAAATATTTTATTCTCCGTCTCTGAAGAGTACATGAAAGCACTTCCCTCTTGGTCCTTTTCATGACGATTACTCATTAGAATTTGATATTTTTCTCTGCACAAACACAACAGGTCATATTTGCTTTTTCCATTAAGCCATTTGGACAGAAAGTCTTCCATGGAATATACATTATAGGGTCTGTGGTTTTCCAAGCTGCCTATCAAGATACATGGAGCCTCCTGTGTTACAGACATGAGTCTGATTTTCTTGTAACTCTACCAATCGTTTCCATCTGGTATTGTACTTAACAGGTTGATTTTCTGAGACACTTCACACTAGGAAGTATGTTAAGGATTGTACCTTTGGTTCTATTTGATTTGCAATTTATTCAATGTTTCTCCCTGTGCAGTTCATTCTAGTTTGCACAGTCCCCATCTATTCCAGAAACGACATAGCAGACTGCAGCTTCTTTTCTGGAAAAGTATTTCTTCAGAGAAAATCCCACTACTCACTTCACTCCATTTCTTTCTAATGATTGGTAGGTAAAATCCACTGTACTATACCTGAACATTATTGAAAAAGCCATGCCAAAAAAAGAACTGCATTCAGGTCTTCTTGTGCCTTTCACAGGTATGGAAGACAAAATCATTGTTTACTGCAGAAAACGCAAAATACCTCTAAAATACATGGCTTTAAATGATTGTAGTTATTATTCATAAAGTAATTCAGTCAGCAGGACTGATCTGACCTACAGAGACCACTGGACTGAAATCAAAAGTGGTTCTAAGAAGTCAGGGGAAGCCTACGCAGGAAGCGAATCCTTCTTACACTTCCTAATCTGTTCAATCTACATGTTATATGGAATAAAGACTCTTCCCAGATTTATTGCACATCCAGCCTGGCTCTGCAATAGGTTCGACAGCAATACTGGCTTATGGCACTTGTTGGTGTGAGTTTTGCCACACATTTCAGTCCCTGCTGTGTGCCGTCCTGCTCTTTGGTGCGTATTAGCTCAGCTTGTGCATGCAAGCAAATCTTTTTCTTCAAGCTAGATCAAAATGGTACACAAACAGCTGTGCCATCCCAGAGGATGGTATAGTGTAATACACACTGTGACATGTGGATAGGAACAAGTAGAGATAGGGAGGTGTTGCTAAAGGTCACTTGGTAATGTCAAACTGTGCCTTCTGCCTATCTGTTGGCACGTGTACCAATATATTATACAATGCTAACTGGAACTGGAATTCAATGTCCTGCAAACTCCAGTCCCTGGCTCAGTTTGTGCCCAGAGCAGCCCTCTCCCAGGCAATTCCTACACATGGCTCAAGAATTAACATAGGCCTGGAGCAGTTTTCAAGCAGCCACTCTGTTTTAGGGATAAAGAGTTCAACAGTATGGTCAGGATCATTCCATGCCAGTTGTCATCAGTGATATAATGCAGTACCAGGCACGTTTAACCTACAGGTGAAGACATGAATCACCAGCCCAAACTCAATCCTTTCACCTGTTTGAATAGAAGCCTACAGAGATGATTCTTATACATTCCCACACAGTGCCTGCGAAACTCCTAAGAGGTCCCACTTGCACCCTACTTTAACTTCTATCTTCTTCCAGCTCTCCAGTGACAGTGACTGGAGGTCCCTCAGGCCAGGTCTACACTCATTCTGCCTGTGACGTGAACTGCTTTAGGTGCAAGCCAGCTTCAAACCAGGAGACGCACTGCCATAGTACACAGCATTGTGTCCACACCAATTAGCACTGCTAAGAGGCAGGTCAGCACGAGCACAAACACTCAAGAGGTCCAAAGGTGAGGGACTGAATGCACCCTCTGAGTTCAGACTCAAAACAGCTTCAGTGAATGTGGGCCATGCTCTCATCAGTATCCTGTAACCTTGAGTGTAAGGGACCACATCTAACGCTGAAACTGTTTCACTCCATATGCTAGTTCATTATCCAGCTCCTCTCTGTTTTGACTGCCAACAAATAATGATGTTTTTCAACACTTCTATGCTAGGAACTGAATGTACAAACATTGCATCATAAATGCCACCTAATATCTGCCAGGCAGTTATCATCTTCCTATGACTAACACCTAGGCTGAACCTGAGCAAGTGATTTAGTGGTGAGCTGTGTCACATCCTCTTACCTGTCACACTCTAGATCATTCAAACCCCAATTCTTACGAACAAGAAAGCCCATAGGCATTTGGTTAAAATGCCATAGGAAAAATAATTCTAACAAATTCTAAAATTACTGGTACTTTGTTAATGAAAAATGAAATATCACAATTGAGGATATTAGTATTGCTACAAATCTTACAGCACCAATGCAGATATGGTGATAATGATAAGATATTAACAGAAAATAAATTAAGGAAAAGGCAGGCTTTTTCTACTTTTCCTATTCAACAGGAAGTCAAACCTCTTGAAAAATTAATATGTGTATTATCTGAAAACACTACCAACACCTTCACAGAGCAAAACTCACACAGTCAGTCCCATGGTAAACAGGGTACCTATGTAGCTGGGATGATGACAAGGACCAGATTCCAAGTAAAGTACTTCAGAGTTTAAAAAACATATTAGTGACTTGCCTTATATTATCTGCAGATTTATTAACTGCAACCAGAGCACTCAGTCTGGGCAGAGTATGTGATTTCCCACATTCCACTTCTTATTGCAGAGCTCTTCGTTCACAGTGCTTTGCTGTACTGATCCAATTGCTACACAAATGAAAAATCTCAAAATAACTTCAAATATGTGAATACTTTAAGTAGTGCTTATTTTTAATCAGCCTTTACGATCGAGTAAAAGCAAAATCTAGTCACATGGTGTTTGCGATTTCTGTAACTGTAATTCAAACTAAGCAACTGCCTTTTTGTATTTTCTTTCTAGCAGTCTGAGCTTACTAAAATCATTCGCCTGCTGCCCTGTTACTTCATTTCCCATCCAACACTTCAAGCCTGCAAGTAATACACAGAGCCTAGCAGACAATCCCATAAATAGTTCAAGACCCTGAAAACCACAATGTAGCCAGTTCCTAAGTTTCTTCCAAAATAAGGCATAATAGAAGCAAAAGCTTCCATTGAAAATAATATTTTTAATAAAATGAGTTACAGAAATCCCTGACAACGTGCAATTAATGGACCGCATGATAGCAATCACCAATGTGAACAAATTCATTACAAAAGCCAGCTGACCGTTCTATGGTTGTGCTTACCCTGAACACATATTTTTTAAGGCCATAAATAGGTGCAATACCTGCTGAACTACATAATGCACATGGTCACATCCTGAAGCATGAAATACAGAAGTCCCTTCAGTTAAACCTCTTGAATTGAGCCAAGGGGACTCTGTGTCTTTCTTCTTAGACCAGTGCCCCCTGCAATGCTCGCCAGGCTCCTTGCTGCCTTCATTTCTGCTAGGCCAAAGAGTGGAGGGGCACAGGAGGTTTCACAAACTGCCACCCGCCATGGTGGGATAATGGCTGGACAAAACATAACTGCTGGGAAAAAAAAGGCACTATATTTCATAGAACTGTAACTGAAGAAATGCAGTTACAACTATGCACATCTTGGTAGATGCATGTCCACTGGGCTTTTCACTCTCACACCTTCTGCACTGCTGATTTAAGATGAAATACGAGGAAATAAGATTTGGAGTTCGCTGCCCAACTCTCCATGCATTTATATCGACATAATGTTACCTAGAAATATAAGCACATACACCACATGCAGAGAATGCATATATATTAAGACTGTATATATAGAAAAATTATGTCTGAGAATTTTAGAAATGGGTGTCTGAAGTTAGATTTACAGATTCATAGTACTCGTATCTCAATGTGAAGTCCACCCTTCACACATACGAACTAAGATTTTGAAAGCCTGGTGAAAGAATTTCTAAAAATGTTAAACCGCTCTGCATCTGAATGAAATACATATATGCTTATGTGTCTATAGTGAAATTTTTATGTATTTTGGAGGGGATGCAAAGAGGCTGTTTTAGGCTTTTTTGACTGCAGAAATGAATCCACTGAAGAACAAATCAGAAGATGAGAGTTCGTATGAAGACAAATATGTATCATTTCAAGAGCCCTGTAGACATCAGATACCTCACAAGAATTGCAAATGCTTGAAATAACACCATGCTGAAACACAGTTCAGTCATTGGAAACAGCGTGTCAAATTTCACTCTCATTTACATCCATAAAAAAATTTGTAGCAACTCCACTAGGTGAAATGGTGATATTGTTGATGAGATTAAAATAAGAGTAGACTATGTGCCTCCATCTGTAAAAAGGTACTCTACAAGCATAGTATAAACGTATAGTAAGAGTAGTATAATCAACCAAGTTCAAAGAAAACCAAGGCTTTCGCTGTGGAGCAGGAATGGGAGCCAAGGGTGAGATACAGCACCTTCCTCCATAGTATCCACATGCACGGCATGTGGATCTGCTCCCACAGACCCCTGTCCCTGCTCATGCTGGGGCTGCGTCTGCCCAGCAAATGAAAACTCAATAATACCCATGCAAACACAAGTACATATCCAGACCTACCATCACCTTTTATGCTCCAAGCCAAGGCAATAAAATATAGCTGTACTGCTTTGGACTTTAAAAAATAAGTGATCACATACTCTATGTGCTTAAAATCCATCATCGGCCATCACAGAACATATTTTAAAACATCCCAATCATCACAAAATGTGGAATAAATTAGTATAGCCAGGCTGGGCTTGACTTCACAGCAGTGTTTTCCTCAGCTGCTCCTGCTTTAGTTTCCAAGAAGTGATGCCACTGGCATAAAACTTAAATCGAAACAGCAATCACTGACCAAAAGATCTAGTTCAATTTCTGTGACAAAGAAATTCATTCTTCATAAAACCTCCTCCCAAACAAAAGGAAAGGGACTACATGCGGTATCCGTGGCATTTCACTGTGATGTATGAAACTCAGTATAGGAAAAGATTCCAAGACTTGCCAACAGTCACACATAATAGCAAAAAGAGGGTTCTTTTCCTACTTTTCTTTATTATGTGCTTAATAGTACATTTTTATTAGAAAAAGTCAAGAGAGTAAAAAAAAAATCAAGAGTTCCACATGCAAAAAAAAGGGCACCCTGTGCACTGGAACTGCCTATTTCTTGGGTTGTTTTCACACTCTAAATAAATAGTTGTAGGGGTCTCTCCCCTTATTGTCTCAACTCAGAATAGCACGTATTTGTTTCTGTGCTTTTCCTCTCTCTACCTTTCCCCCAATAAATAGGTGACTAACAACAAATACAGGGAAAAAAAGATGACTAATTATAAAAATAGTTTGGAGAATTTTCATTCCATTGACATCAGTCCTGCTATATATTTGCTTGTGACAGCAGAGAGAGATCTCGATGCAAATGCTGCCTTCTGGTCCTGTGCCTTTTCTCAACAGATAAAAGATAGAGGAATTCCTCTTTTGTGACAAATGGTGCGATTTTGAAATTTTCGGCACAAATTCAGTTCAAACATTTTTTTTGCTCTTACTGTTGTTTCAGAAACGAAATCTAAAATTTTGATGCTGGTAACAAACATTTCCTGATCCAAAACAAAACAATCACATTTCACTTTGAAGTATGTAATATATTTCAGAATAAAGTCTCAAAATGTAACACATTTCCATTTTTGCGTGGAAAAGGGAGACTGTTAGCAGCCAGTTTGATTTGAGTATGTAATAGCAGTACTCAGGATAAAGAAGGCAACAGTGAAGGTGAATGATAACGGCAAATGGAAGAAAAGGTGAGGTGGTAGAGAGGAAACACATTTATTTGAGCAGCAAGGCAAGTGGAGATGGCAATCTGCCACAAGAAGGGCTTCCCTCTGGAGACAAGAACACAATAGGTCCATGCTCACGACTGAGATGGTAGCTGGAAATGGGAACCCCAGAGATGTTCTTGCTGCTGCTAGTTCCCATCCATCCATCCATCCATCCATCCCGCCAAGGTCTATACCTTCATGTTGTCAGTGCAACCATACTACCACAAAAAAGCCCTTATTTGGGAGACTGGCACTGCTTCCTTTGGTGATCACCCAGTTCAGAGCTGAGCTGCCTTGTGCAAGAGGCTGGGAGGCCACAGACCCCAGCTCTGCCCACCACACTCACAAGCTCATATCCACCTCCTTGGGGCTACAGCAGGACCACAACCCTTGGCACTAGGATGAGGTGCCTTTCTCCTGAATGTGGCGTCAGTTCCTCACACCAAGGAGTTTTAAAACAAGGGGCAACTTTATTAATAGAATTTTATCTATTAGTTCAGGTGGGCAGTTCTCTCTCCTCGCCTGCACTGCTGCAGCTGGGGTCTCAGGACTCCCACCCAGTCCCCTTCACCACCTCAGCCCTCTGTACGTGCTGCGCCACTGAGCACCACCTCCATCACCGAGCCACTGTGCTCAGCCTAACACCCTGTGCTTTCCAAAATGAAAATATAATTTATTTTCATTCATAATTTTACTCCTTCCCGGGGGATGTGAGGAGCCTCGTTTACTCCAGACGTGCCCTGGGCTGTGTCTTCATAAGCTCCAGCTCCTAAAGGATCATGCTGGCAAGTCAGAAGATAGAGAGCAGACAATAAGCAGACCTTTGAGTCTACAAATTGGAGGTTGAATGATTGGCAAACAACCTCTCCTCATGAAAAATTATGCTACAGCAACACAACAGTAATGAGAGCCAAAAGTATGTCTATTCCTGATTTGTAGACCAGGTTTTAGTTATGCTATAATCCTCTCAGTATGCCTGCTTAGGATCCCGCAATCACACGAGTCATGAACACTACCCACAAATCCTGTGGCTTCCATGCCGAGCAAGCGACACACCAGATGAAGAAGGATCGAAAATATACATGTGGAATTGTTCTGGGAACTTAAAGCACACATAACAGTAAACAAAGCAAATATGGTACAAAACCTGTTGCTATTTTCACAGCATTTGTGGAGCAAAGCTGCATAGATGTAGAAAGATGCATACTGCCTCACACCTTTCCTTCGCTCCCAGCAAATTACGCACAGCAGCACAAACAGCAGCAGTGAGAAGGAAATGCTGTGCAGGAGAGCTGCCCCGTTTGCTGCTGCGCTACACGTGGATGTTTGGGTACATGAGAGAGATGAATAAAAAGCGCTAAGATTACTTTTCCTCATGCCCCCTCCAGAGCCTCAGCAGCTCACGGGGAATCGAACCAGGAGATTCCCTCTTCACCATCCTCCTTCCTCCTGGCACAGTCCATGCCAGTTTGAAAAGGTTGCTGCTGTTGTTGCCTGTCCCACCTGGGGACAGTCTTCAAGAAGCCAGTGCCAGTTTGGTCTGCTAACGACACGGCTGCCCCCGCTCCTCGCAGAAAAGGCGGTGCTGCTGTCGGATACCAGAGCACTTGCTGAACAAGAGGCACTCCAGACAAATTCTGGCTGGTGGCAGGAGAGATGGCTGAAAGCCAGCTGACAGAGAAGAGCAATATCAGTCTCTATGCCTGGGGAATCCTCTGAAAACATGTCTCAAGCAAACAGCAACTGCTAATGGCACAGCGGCAAACAAGGCACGAGCGATCCTGAGCTCACACAGGAGAGAAAAAGGCAAACGGCTGAACTGAAGTGATCAACGTGAACTTGAACCGTGGCACAGGGCAAACATGTGGCGTGCCGTATGGAAACTCAGAACAAAACAGAAAGCTTGGAACAAAATGAAATTAAAAATCTGCTTTTATATCAAATTACTCCACTAAACATCTAACTGAAAACTGTGTTGAAGTTGATACGACTTTGTGACATGTTGTTCCTTGAAGACTGCCATTTTCAATCCAAAAAAAAAAGGTATTAAAAAAGTTTCAATCTGGTTACCTTCTCTCCAGCAAAGCTAGAAAACATTAAATCATGAGCTAAAAAATAACACCACACCCTTAGTCAGCAAGAGATAGCTATTCAGCCAGCATCCACCATAAGATTTTCAAGAATCCATAGATACTGAACATATGCAAAGGAAGGACAGCAATCACTCCAGGTATGGACTTAGAACTTTAAATGGGTTTGATAAATTAAGTTTTTAAAGACAGGCCCCATGCAGCCTTCCTTTGCCCACTGTTTCTAGATATAACCTATCTGGGAAACGGCGATCAAACATCCCTCTCCAAGATGGATGAGCCCTCTGTCTCTGTTCTCCTACAAACAAGAATGACCCTCCCATAAGCTACACAGTCCTGGAGCATGACAGCATTCCGTATTCTGGAGGGTCTTCAACTAAATGGCCTCACACTAAAGCAAAAGTACCTAAGTACGAAGTACCTAAAAGTACTCTTTGCAAAAGTACCTACGTTGCCAGATCTAGGGCTTATTTAACGAACAGATTTTAAGAAAAAATTGAAAGTCTTCCTATATAATTGCCAATAAGCACCTGAATGAAATCAAATCACGAAGAATTTGATGAAGGATGTGGAGCACCTCTCCTATGAGGAAGGGCTGAGAGATCTGGGATTGCATACCCGGGAGAAGAGAAGGCTCAGGGGAGACCTCATCAGTGTGTGTAAATATCTGAAGGGAGGGTGCAAAGAGGACAGAGCCAGGTCTTAGTGGTGCTCAGTGAGAGGACCACAGGCAATGGGCACACACTGAACATATGAGAAAGATTTTTACTTGGAGGGTGGTCAAACACAGGAACAGGTTGTTCAGGGAGGTTGTGAAGTTCCCCTCCTCGGAGATATTGAAAAGCCATCTGGACATGGTCCTGGGCAACTGGCTCTAGGTGGCCCTGCTTGAGCAGTGGGTTGGACCAGATGACCTTCAGAGGTCCCTGCCAACCTCAGCCATTCTGTGATTCTGTGATAAACAGATGAATTATCATCACTCACAAAAAACTATATAAGAAGAAAAAAATCAAGATGTAATGGCAAAAAAGTTGAAAGATTTCCATATTCATTATGGCAATAAAAGTTCTTGCCATAATTGGACAATATTTGCCAATAATACACCTGTTTGTCCTATAATACACCTAAAGGCATAATGATACTAGAGGGAAAACTTCACTAAGCTCAGCTACCAGGCTTAAAGTTAGACCAAAATGCTTACACCTAAAACTCAAACATGCCTGCAACACTGAGGTATAAAACCATACATCCATAAATTTTGAGCTCCCCTCTCTCACATTCATTAGGTTTACTGGTGAGATCAGAGAACTAATTTCCATTGGCAAATTCTATGGCTACACCAGTGAATGACCAGAGTGGGAGCTGGAACAGCCATAATCAGAGTAAAAGGCAGTGGATAGTCTATTTTAGTTCTTGCTCTCTGTCCTCTAAGTAATACTAGAGTCACAGAAACAGCTTCTAGGTTATGCAGTTTATTTGCCTGCAGGTGTGATATTCTTCCCTATGATAATTTTTAACACTTGCTTTTGCCAAGTTAAGAGCAATGCATCACATCAAAGGAAAAGGAGCTTAATACAAACCCCCTCAGACACTGTATTTTGCAGTACCCAATGGATCACACTACTGCGTCGTATCACAAACAAGGAAGGTGTCAAATTGTTCAGACAACATGATAGCCTAAAACCAGAGAGTCAGCTATATAACAGCTATATAACAGGATCCCTCTGAGTGCTGGGCCCCAATACAAATCTTCTTGACACTTGCTACAGCGCAGTGTCCTCTCCCCTGCTCAGTCACAGCTGATCGGTCCTGGCATCTCACAGGTGTGAGACGTCCAACCATGGTGCCGCACAGTGATAATGTGCAAGAAGGAGCCCAAGTTATGGAAAAGCAGGAGGTAATTTTGTGAGTCTCAGGCGCAGCTTTACACCTCCCTGGTCCTCCACCAGCCCAGCCTGCTCTGTGGGGATCCTGATGGAGATCACTGCTTTCTTTCACCCTGTGGAAGACCTTAAAAAATGACCCCAACTGTGGCCACCTGAAGGTGTTCACAAAGGGAATAAAAGCAACCCTAAAGGAAGCGGCTGAAAAATAAGTGACCACAATGAAAAACATGCAGAGAAAATGCCAGAAAGCTGATTCTGATTTAAACATCGTCTTTCCAAACATCCAGTTACAACAGGACAAGCTGTCCCAAAGATGAGCTGCAGGCCTCCCACTTCTTATCAAACCCCTCTGGGCGAAATACTTGTGGTGCCATCTTCTGCTAGGTACTAGTTTCCTCACAAGGTTTTCTGCATAAAACCTAAATCACACAAAAGCAGAGAGCCCACCTATTTAAGCATCTGTCCTGGTGGGCTATCTGCTATCAGCCTATCTGCTTCCCATCCATAAAGTTACTCAGAGGTCTTCAGCCACGTTTCTAAGTATGTCAGAGAATTAACCAAGGAAGCCAGTCATGTTAACTGTCCAGGACTAGGAAATATAGAGCATTCCATGGGTATCTAAAACAAATAAAATATAAAATAACCCCTTATTTCAACTTTAAATGCAGGAAAGACCATTAAAACACTTATGTTAAAATAGTAAGGCAGCACTAAAAAAATTAAGAGATTATAAAAATAAGATTGTTCACATATACTAGCTCTTTAACCATGAGAATGTACATCATAAACAGGCTTTTTTTCCCAGACACTTGCCATTGTTCTGCATATTTAAACACAGATGTGGGTGCTTAGCAACTGTAAAACAAAGTCATTTACTTAAATAACTGATAATAGATTAAGGTACTTCATTTTATATACGTACATTTAAAATATTGTGTCTGTTTTATAACACTATTTAACACCTAGACATAATCCTGATATATGGATTCCAAAAATAATACCTTCGCATTTAAGCAAATAAATAGGGATTTGTGTCTGCAATGTACATACCTGTGTTCATGTATGTGCATGTGTGTACTTTGTATACAAATCACCTACATTTACAATGGTAAGAACAGAAAAAAAATAGAAAAAAGTATTAAAATGTTAAAAGTGTTCCATTAATGTGAGAATGAATGTCATTATACAATGTAAAGGTCTGTGTCATTCAGTGTATCAAAAATTCTTACAAAGTTGTAAAAGTATTTTGTCAGAAATGCCCATATTTTACACTGGAAACAAAGAGGAAAATCAGGAAAGTTCAAACAGTTAGAAACATCATGTAGCACTGCAGTATTTCACTAGCATTTCCAAACACAGAACATGGACTCGTTTCAAGTTATTTGAAACCCTGGCTGCAAAAAAGGTTTTGCTGAATGAACTAGTCAACAGTATACAAAAAATGTTTTCCTAGAGCATGCATTATTTTGTACCACTCACAGGCAACATGAACTTTTTGAAGAAGAATAATACATTTTGTTAAACAAGCTGCGCTGGCTTCAAAAAACCAGAGATTTTTCGTTAAGCACACAAACTTTTCTTCAGATCTCTTACCTATTTGTTTCCTGTATTGGTCAACAGGAGTCCTTGCTGTAGAGGCATCTTTTCTACCCATTGTTTTCAATCCAAAAATCACTGTCAGTATCAGAAAAAAAATATGCATTATTCTTAAATAATTTACTAAGGAAATCAATTACTTCTAACATCAGAAAAAAAAAAACCAAACTGTAACAAGCAACATTTACATGATTATACACAAAGACATCAGCCTTCCCAGAGCACAATGAAACACCAGAGTTAATCATCACTTTCCTGAAGGCTATTAGATAAATTCTAAACACACCTTTCTCCCCATTGCATGAGTTATTAACATTACAGAAAAAAGTAACTAAACTGACGCACTGTACTTCAGCATTTGCTACTACTGATTTACTTTCCTATTTTTTTTTTTTTTTTAGTAAACCAGGGAGTGAATGTAGTATTGTGAGCTGCTTGTATTGTTGGCAAACACATTTACATGGTGCCCGAGAGCCTGGGGCAGGAAGGGGCATATCTGCATCCGCAGGTGTAATTGCCCAGGAAACACCCCTGTGGTCCCAAGAGGACTGACCTCTTCCACAAGTGCCAGATTTACTGTTGGAGCACAGAAGACACACACGATAGCCAACACTTGTCTTTTCCCAGCCAGCCCTGGTGAGCACAGTGCCATGGGCAAACTTTGGTTGAAACATCCTGGGTAGCCACGAACCATCTGCAGATGGTGCACGTATGGGCTTGGAGCATCTGCAAGAGCTTTACTCTTCTCTCCCCCTGCTCAAGCAAGGCACACTCTCTGGGAAGTGCAGCCTTGAAGGCACCATGATGCCAAACCATGGTCACAAAAACATACCAAGGCACTTCTGAACGGGCATCACAACATTAAACATCCACCATTATTTCCTCCAGCCAACCCGAGCAAAAGAGAGGAACAAGATCCCCAAACCACAGCAACCCCATGCTCTCCTACTTTCCTGCCATGGGCTCTAGAGATCTGCAAATGAAGAGAATGTGGAGCATAATGGTGAGAGCTGGGGCTGCACCCATTTTACACCTCTCAGTATTGAGAGTTTAAATCCCCTTCAGTGCATTAAGGTAACAACCATCGTGACCCTCAAATGGGCTCCTCATGTTGCCCAGCACAGGCAGGTGACGCTAGGACTGCACAGAGAACTACACCATCATTCATCCAAAGATGCTCTTTTTGGTACTTTGGTGCTGCCACACCATCCATGTAACTGAACAAGCATCATCTGAGTAGTATTTTAGCCAACTCCAAATATACCCATTTAACATGCAAAACCTTACGGTCTCATATTCATCCCACTGCAGGACTGTCACTCAAAAGATGCAGTAAGACTTTACAAATAACGCTCTTTTCACCTTTTTTTTCCATAGTCAAAAAATACCTGGCTTTTGTAGTCACACTTGCTGCTCAAAACACTGGTTTTCAAGCATTTTGGATGGGCTGAAGACATTACTCATCACAGCAACGATAAGCCCCACTGTTTGACCATCTTTATGACACAAGCATCCCAGCATCAACCCCTGCGGTCCCAAGAGGACTGACCTCTTCCGCAAGTGTCAGATTTACCGTTGGAGCACAGAAGACACACGATAGCCAACACTTGTCTTTTCCCAGCCAGCCCTGGTGAGCACAGTGCCATGGGCAAACTTTGGTTGAAACATCCTGGGTAGCCACGAACCATCTGTAGATGGTGCACGTATGGCCTTGGAGCATCTGCAAGAGCTTTACTCTTCTCTCCCCCTGCTCGAGCAAGGCACACTCTCTGGGAAGTGCAGCCTTGAAGGCACCATGATGCCAAACCATGGGCACAAAAACATACCAAGGCACTTCTGAACGGGCGTCACAACATTAAACATCCACCATTATTTCCTTCATAACATGGTTTGAAGTACAGCTGCAGGAATCATGCCATCGGTGATTCGTGCATTTGTAACTCACAGTCTTATTTATTTATTTATCTATTCCATAAGAATTATTCGCATTTAATACCAGGTAACAAAACTGAAAAAAACACAGATGGAACCAAGCTCCTTAATTTAAAGTGTGGGACACAGGGCATAATATGAACTTTGATTCTCCAAAATTAGCCAGCTTTTTAAAAGGTATTCAGGAGTAGTGATATGGTATAAAAAATACCATTTGTTTTATTCTGAACAGAAAACTCAATTATAGTGTTTTGTTTAGTTTTAATGCAGAGAATACTCCCATTTTACATAAAACACATAAGCAGTGAATTGTAATCCAGTTTGTCTGGTTGGCTGATTTTTAGCCTTCTGTTATGCTGTCCAGCTATTTTCTCAACTGAGTTAGATTTCTCACATAACATTCACATCCTAGTACCAAGAGTGAAAAATAAAAGTAATATCTGAACTTTCAAATAGTTGAGGAGATAACAGATACATTTTATACTGCAAAACTACTTCTTGGCTTTTTTATGCCACTGTTAAGAGACTGTTTTGACTTGCCTTTTGCAATTTCAATAGCCTACTAATGTTTTGTAACAAAACATCAGCTGTGAAAGATGGTTGCAGTGCCAATAAAACACAAGAAGAAAACACAGGCAAAAATTATTTCCCGACTTGATCCAAGCCACAGAGACTCTCGCGTTTGCCCACGTGGCTCAGTGTCACTGACTCCCACATCTAGAACCTCGACTCCTCTTTGTTCTTCAAAGGGATGCCGTAATCATCATTCATTTCCACCGCTTTGATGGTTAGATAGCAAACGCCCGAGAAACCCATGGAGACATTAGCGCATACAGCCGCAATGTCTAATAAGACAGCTATTTGCATAAAAGATCAGCCACAATTTAAAATGTGTTGTGATAGATGTGGAAAGGGAATAACAGATCTATATTAGCATGTACGAAACCAAGATTGTTTTCACAATTTAATTCCTCGGGGACTGTGGCTCATCACCTTTTCTTGTAAAGAATGCTGCATTCCCTGAGGAAGCAACTTGCCACGAGCCAGAGTTAAACTAAAATATGGATTAATAAGAGATAATATTTATTATTTATGAACCAGGCTGTAGGAGTGGTTTCCAATGTAACTTTCTGATCAGATTTCCACAAAGGAAGGGCCTGGAACCTTTGTGAGTGACAAAAATGATTTGAAAAGTGCCTTTTCCCCATTTAAAATAGCAATGGTCACTCTAAACTTGGTCACCTTTACAGTAAATGAAATTTGCACTCGAGTCCTTCCCAGCTGTCTCTGGCAGCTCTGTGGCCCCCGACATCAGCCAGAGGAGGCTCTGGTGCTTCCTTCATGTCCTTGGGGAACCAAAGGGCCAGGCAGTGCAAGGTGTTGCCTGCAACCCGTCCTGCCTTCGGGTCCCTGGAATGTTAATGACAACAGAACCACTAAGACAACACATAAAGGAGCTCATCACTGCTCTTTTTACAGGCTACTAAACTGCCTCAAGGCTACTTACAGCTCATTTGAAGGCAAAGTGAGCCCTCCTCAACTTTCAAGCTTTTACAAAAGATAGTTTCAAGGAAATAAAGTGAAGCAAGGCCTAATAGAATGATTTTTTCTTTTATTGCTATTCCAGGGATACTTCAAGGTCAAAAGAAGTCTTTGTGGTACCCTTCACTGTTGTTTCACCCTCTTTCTCTTCCCTTCTAGCAGTTCACCTTTGAAGGCTTACAGCTTCAGAAGAATGCATTGTTTTCCTTTTCCTCCTCTTTTATTCATAAGCAGTGATCAATAATAATTAATACACACTATAAATTGCCTGTTAACACCTCCAACTGTCAACAGCATTTTGTGAGAGAAAAACAGTTCTGAATGTCTATTCAAGGTCTGGCCACAGGAGTGTTTATATTTCCACCCACTATTCTTGATGCATACACAGCTTGTATCAACAGAAAAAAAAAAAAAAGCAATTACTTTAATGAAACAGAAACATACCACGAAGGACTTTAGAAATACTAATAAAAATATGTACGAGGGACTATATAGCAAAAGATTGTACTCTGTGCATCTATGGTGCAATACAAATTATTAAAAATAGTGATAAGGATCAAAGTGTGAACTAGTGAACACTCGAAGACCTGCATATGTGCATGTGTGCAAACTTTCTTAGAGGTGATATTTGATAGTATGTCTGTATTGTTCAATGAAAAGCTGGTTTAATATTAATAGATGTCAAATTAAAGAAATAAAAATAACCAATGAAATGACTGGTTTTGTAGCTGAGCTGTAGCTAGTCAGTTGAGAGAAAACCAAGTTAAAAATTCAGGATAGAAAAAAACCACTGCACAATGTAGAAGTACTGGACCAGATCTTCAGCTGTTATTGAAAATGCAAGTGAATGCACACTGAATATCTGCATATATGCAGAAGTATCTTGTCCTTAATTGCAAACTGATAACTAACTTTAAAATCCCTTTTTTTTTCTTTGTTCTTGAATCCAATGCAGGTTGATAATTTGAACTCATAAATTATTTTTTATATGATTCCAAGATTACTGATATCTATGAAAAAAAATGGTGTTTTACCAGTCAATTCCGTAGCTCACAGTTTAATAAATAACGGATATTAAAACCCTTACAAGTTGCAAGAACACAAAGATAGCCTTTTATCCTCTTTGGGTAAAGTCCAAGCAGCACATGGGATCCTCTGTGAAGATCAAATTATTCGAAAGAACTGGTAGCAATGCATTTCAATGCATTTCACTGCATTTCAATACCTACTGCATGTAGGAAAATTGGAAATTATTACTGCTGGTTACTTTAATTGGCTTTTTTTGGTGTACTGCCAAATACAGTAACTAAGGTCTGTCTGTACAGCAGTGGAAGAAATGCAGTGGAAGAAACTTGCAGACAAAATTGCAAGAATAGTGCAGCTGAATACTTTAGCGATACTTAGGCAAGAGAAAGAATTTAAAAGCCTTTACTACTACTACTTAAAAAACCACATACAAACAAAGAAAAAAATGAAAAAAATCTGTTCATGTTCTTTTGATAAGTGTTACAGCAGTCTTCACCATTCCTCTGGGAAGTCTCTTTCAAAGGATGAGATCATTATTTCAAAGGAAATAGTACCTGTCCATGATGCTTCTTGCAGAATGTACCTCTACTTTCTTTGGGCATTCATTTCATTTTGGTTTAATAAAAAGAATTTAACATTTCTTCACTTAATCTTAAAAGCAGAAGAGGTGATTTAAATTCTCCAACTGGGAGTTTTCCCAAATTTAACTGAAAATATTGCTAAAATAATATACTATACAAGCACAAAAAAAACCCACTGTACCATATTCCAAGATTAATACCACCTAGGAACTACAACTTTTATTCTGGCATATATCAGGCTGTTCCTTCCTGCTCCTTCATGTAAGGAGCAGGAAAAAAACACATTGTTACTTCCAGTAAGTCACCTTGGCACTCCAGGGAAAGGAGCAGCTCTGATTGTTAGTTATACAACACCTACAGAAGACATGAAATTGGCTCCAAATTTATTTAACAAAAATAGTTTAGAAGTAATAGCCCATACAAATACTCCACATATTCTCCAGGCTGTTTCAAAATCCCGAGTCAATACATTACAAAAAACAAATTTCATCAACAACCCAGATTAGTTTCACCTAATTTGAGGCAGGTAAGTGAGACACTCAGGTTATGCAGGAGGCCACCTCTGCTCCCCATACACTGAATGAAGAAAGAGATGCCATGGTGAGGAATCCAAATCACCTCCAGCAACTTTGCTGTCATGCTATACTCCTAAACTTACCTTAAGTACCTAAAATTTGGTGAGATTATTTGGGCCCAAATATTCGTACTTGCTCCTCTAGCAAAACGTCTACTTATTTTTGCCAGATGTAAAATGTTTTTAAATATCTGAAGAGTTGAAAAGCTTATCATTCAATGTATTCATTACAGGAAAAAAGTGAAAATTTCAAGGATTGCAAAACCTAAGATTTTTAATATTTCATACTTATGCAAAATTATTTGGTTTTTTTAAGCAAAAAATATGCTGTTAAAAATGTCAAAGGTTCCTTCCATTCCCAGCAGAGTACAGTTTGTCACAGATTCTATGCGAAGAAGAATCAAAATGCCCTAGGCCAAAACTCACTTATAAAAACTTTACTTGTACAGAAGATATCTGTTTAGCAATTGGTATTTTATTTGTTATTATGAACAGTGTGACATTTTGAAGGAGAATATTCCTATTTGTAGCAATTCTATGCACCTTAAATTTACTTTTCATTATTAGGATTTGTTATTTGTCTTCAGAACCAAATTCCCTGCTCACTTCAGAGCCAAGAAGGGCTATACCATCTGTGAAACTTATATTCATTTTAATATGAAGACAGATCTTCATCTGAACAAATTTAAAATTCCAAACGTTCAAAGATAACTTTTTTTCTTTCTTTTTTATGAATACATGGTGTGTCAAGAAAATATCCTTAAAGAAGTTCAAGAAGGAAAAAAAGGATACGTGTGGTTTGATTCTGCCTTGCCAGACAGTTCAAAATGTAGTATTTCCCAGAGGAAAGAGTAATCTCTGCTAAAGGGAATGTTACACAATAAATTACATCATATGCATTATCTCAGAACATTCTTTAAAATAACAGAATCTGTTTAAACTTATTTTTGGGGCGGGTAGAAATCAGAGGTAAAAAGGGTGGGAAGAGAACGGGCACCCAGACGAGCCCAATGCCAAGAGGCACAACCACCAAGGATGGATTTGGCCTCCGTGGGAGCGACCACAGGAGCTGTGCAGCCCCCTGGGAGCTCTGGGGCCGAGCAGGGAGGACATCACCACCACCACCACCTGCGCACAATGTAAACAAAGCATATGCCCTCCTCCTCTTGAGTTAAAAGTTCATCGAGCCAAGAGCAACGATGAGAAACAATTATTTGCTCCATCTCGGTAACTGAAGCGGCAGCAGTGAACATTCTGCGGTTCAGTTAAATCCAGGCAGTTTTATTCCCTCTTTGATCCCCACCACGCACCCCTTCAGCACTCATTTCCTTTGATGAAGTAGGGAATAATTTGAATAACAGGTATAAAGCTAGAGGTCACAGACCTTTAATTTCAAAATCAGCTAAGTCTGCCTAAGCACTTCACTTCTAATATGTTATGAAGTTACAATTCTTGAATTTAACAGAGTGTCACGTGGTTTCACTGAGGTTTTATTCCAAAATGTCAGAAACTTTGTTTTACCCTGCTGGGTGTTACAGCGGGGGAAGAGCCACTTCTTTAAATGAGAAAGTAACCTCTCTACTCCCCCCTCTCTTTAATTTTGGAAAGTGACAAACATTCCATTTCTTCTAGATGTTATTACTTTCCCCGGACTGCCACAAGTCCTTGCTTGCTATAAGCCTGGGTGCTTTATTTACACACACTTGTTAATTCCTCATTTATAGATTTTAAGGGTAGGCTCATTTTTGATGGAAATGAAATTCTGATTTCTTCCTGAAGTGATAAATTTTTAGGGAGTAATCGTACATCCCTTTGCCACATTCATACTAAACGACAGTTCACAACCATTCAGAGGACAGAAAGTCTCTTTCATGATGTTTTTAGTATTGCAAATGGGATATGACTCTCAGTGAGAACAAATCTTGTAACTTCTCAAGTTATTCACACACTACAGCATTTTAGTACAATAAGTAATTCCATATTGAGAATTTTTATTGTTTCTAATGTGCCTTTTTTTTTTTCATTTGCATTATCTTGGACAACTAAAACTACTACAACTCTGAGTGAATTATTTAAAAATTTGAATAGTTTCTTTGAAGAAATACATCAAAACAAGACAATTTGAAACTGATAGAATTTTTCCTTTCCTCCCACCCTGTTTGTAAAAACACGTTTTTGAAGTATATTAGACTAAGTTTCAACTTATTTTTTCCCTATTAATTCTAATATTGATATCCCATATATTTTGATTCCATTTTCATTGAATTTTGTCTATCACTTGAGAAGAAAAGCAGCTCTCAGCAAATAGTCTCTTCCCACTTGACAATCAACCTAGTAACTGAATGCCAAAATAAACCAGCCACAAATAAGTCACACAGACACAAAGCTGGGAGGCAGGCAAGTGGGACTTTCTGTTACGTTACTTCACTGTAGTATAATACTGTATCCTATCACACATGACTTCAAGTCATAATAATTGCTAAAACTGGTCACCACATTTATAGCCTAATGACTGCCTCACTTCTTACCTTAAGCAAGCACACACAAGTTGAAAGAAGGCTACAAACGACGGCAGCAAATAACACTTCAGTACACGTAGACCTAATCGTAACACTTCAGCAAAACTGAATTATTATTTCCATTACTAAACCTGGTCTTAGAAAGGACTTAAAAGGTAATCTTTCGATCCAGCATTCAGAATGAATGTGGGGCTTTTTTTTATTTTCTCTCAAACTACTGCCGCTCAATAAGTATTAAATAGACTGATGTATGAATGAAGAAAAATAGTTTTATGCCACTTTTGTTGTCTCACATGCTGCATTAGGCATTCAGGAAAGCAACTCAGCTTAAAAAAATAAATCTATTCTAGTCACCAGGCAAAAGAAACATTAAGTGTAAAGAATTTTAATTTGATAGTTTTGGCATTTATGTTTTCCTGTATTTTCCAATAACTGATTAAACACAGAATAACCTGTTAATCTTTCCCATAAAGATCAGAAGATAAAGCTGACAAGCACTTCCTTAGCCTTAACATAGTACATCATGCTTTGTATTTTTTAATTTAAAATTGTCTGAGGTGAAAACCAGTAGACAACATGTCAAATGTACAATTCAGCCCTACAGTACTTACTAATGAGCTTAATAGTCAGGCTTAGCGAGCAGACCCATGGATGTTAGCAGCAGCATTTTCAAAACCAAGTCCTACTCTATTGGTTTTGAAGGATTAGGCCATAATTGGGTGAAGAGTTTAATACGGCTTAAATAACATCAGCTCAGTAGTTTCCAAAGTAGTTCAAAACAATAGGCCATGCACACTCTCGGCAGATTATATCTAAATAGCTCAAGACTTGGCTCTCCTGAAATCTACCTAGAGATCCCATTAAGGGCAATGATTTTTAAGATAAAGAATAAAGTAATAGTGTACATGATACCATCTCTTGAGGAGCTTTATGTTCTATTTGGGCAAAAAGGAAATATAAGATCATTGATATCTACCAAAAATCTCAATCTTGAACAAAATTGAATTAAAGAAGTGGCTCAAACTCAGGCTAAAACCTTTATACGCGCTGAATGAAAAAACAAGCTTTGATAGCCATCAGAAAATGTGGTGAACTGTTTAGTTGCCTCATTTTAAAGCAGAGAAGACAAGTGTGAAGAGTAGCTGGGAAGAAAAGGCAACAAAAAGGAAAACTGGCAACCAGTAGAAAAGTATCAGTTGAAGCAGCAGAAAGTCATGTGAATGAAGGTCCCAGGTGCAACCATTTGTGGCGATGTCTGCTCGGACTCTTGTCACAGCTCTCCTCCTAAGACCGCAGGACGGGAGGAGACTGTGTCCCCATCTACCTCCAGCACTCCTGAACAGCGTGTATGTGTCACAAGGAAGAACTTTTGCTGCAGGGCTCATTGTCCAGGAGAATGCCAATGGATGACACGAACAGAGACTAACACACTGAAGAGAAGTACTCCTCTGGATGCTTCAAGTCACACAGAACATGTGCAATTCTCTTTACTGTAAAAATATTAGTGAAGTACAAAATCTAACACTTTACAAGGGTTGACGCTTTTCGAGACAACACGTTTAAGGTCCTGGGCTCTGACGTGCGAAAGGCTGGCCTTCTCTGGTCTAAAAGATACCTCTGATGAGAGATTCCTACAGCCTCAAACTAGTTAGGAATGGAATGGAATTGAATAGTTAAGAGAGTCCTATAAGAGAGCATTTAATGAGTAGCTATCAGCTCACAAGCATCTCTTCAGGATCTCTAGCCTGAGATAAAACGGCAGATGACAACCCACTCCATTTGCTCTCATTTCCTGAGAGCACCTCTCTAAACACGGGGGGTTTGCACATGCCCTTGGCCAGAGTCAAAGGAGAACACGTGCTTCAACACTGCCATAATGTTTTATTAGAAGCAGGAGGATATACAGCCTGAAATCTGGCCTTGTAGAATACATACAACAACAAAAAACTGCTAAAGCATACAGTGAAAAGAGTTCAGACCATTTTCATAAGCGCAAACAGCTTCAACACAGCATCACAAGAAACTGCAAGTCTGTCCTGCTCCTGCTGGCTTTGCTTCGTCCTGTCACCACTGCACCAGAAGCTTTGCAACCTTGTAACCAAACTTAAGAAGTTTAAGCAGAGCTAGGTCAACTCTGACAAGAACTTAACCTAAGCTGCTTCTGCTTTTAACTTCTGAAATACCTTAACCCATGCATGCAGCTTTACAGCCATTCCAGTTGCTTCTATACGGATTTTGTTCTTTTAATTAGGTGAGTTAATGAAAATCTATATCCATAAGAGTACAGAGGATACATCTTTCCAGCTCTTCACTATTTTCAGCACTGACAGTGTTTAAAGGCTCAAAACCAGACAAAAGACAAGTCCAGTCAGACAGTCATTGCCCTGAGCTTTTTCCTACACACACCATTCCCTCCCCTTGAACGTACAGTATGTATTCTATAGAGTCCTTCTATGGTCAGAATACAGAATTGAACCGAGCCTATACAATATACATTACTTGTGTGCAATAAACGACAAAATGCAAGTGCTTTGAATTCTTTACTCAGCATATATGGGTATGTTTTAGTACAGTACCCACATTTAGATCATCATTTCCATGGGTCTGTATAAACACGCATGAAGATAAACAGGCTCTCTGCCCATGTAGAACTGGAAGAATTCATCCAGAAGCTTTGCTTTGTAAATCATTTCAGATGTATTTTACTGAAGCCATAAAAGATATTAGCAAGTGCACTGGGACCTTTTGTTTTAAATTATTATGATGTTACTTTAACAGAAGTTACTAATATTATTTAACCCCACTGGCATGCTTCAAATGAAAATAGTTTGAAGCTTTTTTTAAACATTTTTTTTTTCTCTATAATAATATTTTTTTTTTTCCACAATACCGTCTTCTATTTAGCCTGTTGGTCCGCCCTCTGTAATGGGAAAAAATGACACATTCACACAGATGCAGTACAGCCTTGCCTATGACACTCAACACCATGTCTGTAGGAGGGCCCCTGCTCCAACCATGTGGGACAGGTTGCTAATAGAGCTTGCTGAGGTCCAACATGGGTGAGGTACACGTGGTCAGAAACATCCCAGCAAACCTGAACCTCCTCTCAAGCTCAACTACCAAAGGTAATAACATTAGCAGAAATAAGTCTGTATCTTCCAGTACCTTCATTGTGCTTTCAGATTTTTCATAGAATTTAGAACTAGGCACAACTTTCTAGCACCAGTTTTATTAAAGGGATTTAAACCACCCTCCTATCTCTCCCACCACCTCTGCTAGGCTGCACCAAACCTTCTTGCCGCTGCCTTGCACTTGAATTCCCTTTGGCTACAGGTGCTCCTTCAAAAACCACAAACCTTCCCATGGTCACAGCTTTACAAGATAAAATCTTCCACTCTGCACACACATCTAGCATTCCTTCTTCCTTGACACATTTGCAGGCAAACTGCATTTTAACAGACTCATGTTATGATGCTCTCAGCCATGCTTTAAACTTCATCCCTTCTGCATCCATCCAGCAATCACTGAACCATCCATAGTTTGTCACTATTGCTTTTATGTTTACACCCTGACAATTGAGTAAAACAGTGAAAAGCATCACATCTGACACAAACGCTGAGGAAAGTCCCCACAAGCTCTCATCTGTCGACAGTGGCCTTCAGACATTACTTCCGAGTGCTGGCAGCTCACCAGCTCTTTATCCACTTTATTGTTATTGTACAGTCCTAATTTTTAAATTAATTTTAGTTGAGTAACAATAAATCAAGGACATAATCGAATTTAAGTGTTAGCTATACAAATAGTGTACTTTCAGTCTGACAGCCAAGACAAAAACAAAACAAGTAATACGCTACTTCAGGTTAACTGTTTCCTTTTGGCAAGAATGCAAGCAATAGCAAACTGGTCTAGCAGTGAAGTAAGTGATGCAGTCTTAATTGGAGGCAGCCTAATCAGCTCCACACACAATGAGTGCAACATTAAAACCACCTTCTGGACAATTTCTATGGCATACATACTACATGAAAGAAATACCTGTGGTTTTTAATATGAGCTTTTAGGCATGATCACTGTTAAGAGTAGGCAAAACCATGAGCTGAGAGTTTAAGTAGAGATGGTCATATGGTACAGCCAACGTTCAACCTAATATACAGGGGAGTCTCATAAACAGGCTTCTGGTATCTGAGAGGCTTTAAGATGCTGCTGACCACAGGTGTTCAATCACCTCTCTGCCAGGGACAAGCAGCCTCTAAGAAAGGGCAACAAGACGGGATACGTTCTGTACCCAGGCCCGGGGACCCCATTGTCAGTCTATACATCAGCTCAAGCAACCCAAAATGACACAAGTTAAAGTGAGGGAAGCAAACAGAGGTGCAGGCACTGCTGGCTCCTCTGTGAGGGCTGGCAAGCGGGCGACCAGCTGGCAACATCTTCAGCCACAGCATCTGAGGCTTCCAGAGCACATCTGTCAGAGCCATTTGTGAATAAATTTGAGCATAAGAGTTTGTAGAATTGAGAAGAACTTCATCTGTAAAGATTACAGTGAAGACACAACAGGTAAAGCACAAAAAGCTACAAAGAAAGGATGACTGATAATGTAAATGTGAGAAGTAATTATCATGGGTAAACTTAACCTTTTCCTCATTTACACCCTGTAGCACAGCCGGAGAGAAAACAATTGGAACTTTTAAATCTACTACATTTCCAACCCAATCTGTTTCCCCACTATAAAAAACAGTTGATAACATAAAAGGTTATTTTGTTCCATTATTTATTTTCTTTCAATGGAAATACAGGAGGATAAAGTTGGCTTTCCAGCTAGAGGCAAGCAACTCCAGGTGATGTTACCCCATCTTTTATTTTGTTGTCTTACCTTAGAAATAATCTCAATAGTAGCTGACAACAAACTTGTGCACAAAATGGTGTGCTTCAGTTTGCCCGCTAGATTTTAACTTCTCAACACCATTCTCAACATTAACCTAGTGTAACCTTTGCTCTTTCTCATACTTGCTCTTTCTGGTATAAGTGACTCCTCCACTGCAAGTTTCTGCTGTCAAAACAGTTTGTCTTTATTCACTTCACCAGCTCAACGTGTATTCTTGGATTTTTATTTTACCCTTCCTCTCCTGACCATCTCCCATCCTTCTTTAGACCTGCTATTGGGTTTACATTGGCATATTCATCACTCTGTGTCTTTCCAATTCTATCTTGGTTCTGATGGTAAAACATACTTGGTGAAGGACAATGCCAAGAACAATCACAACATATGAATAAACAATATTTTGTCAATATATGAATTATGATATTTAAGATTGCAAAAAGTCCTGGGACACAAACTGTATTGTATAAAGCTCTGTTGTATCATTGCAATATGTAGTTAGAGAGGCAAAAATTGAAAGGCTGAAGGAGCTGGGTCTCTTTAGCTTGGAGGAGACTGAGGGGTGACCTCATTAATGTTTATAAATATATAAAGGGTGAGTGTCACGAGGATGGAGCCAGGCTCTTCTCGGTGACAACCAATGATAAAACAAGGGACAATGGGTATAAACTGGAACAAAAGAGGTTCCATTTAAATTTGAGAAGAAACTTCTTCTCCGTGAGGGTGACAGAACACTGGAACAGGCTGCCCAGGGAGGTTGTGGAGTCTCCTTCTCTGGAGACATTCAAAACTCACCCGGACACATTCCTGTGTAACCTCATCCAGGTGTTCCTGCTCTGGCAGGGGGATTGGACTAGATGATCCTTCAAGGTCCCTTCCAATCCCTAACATTCTGTGATTCTGTGAAATCAAACTTAAAAAATCACTGATGTTGATTTCTAGCCTTGCTGCTAAAAATATGCAGAAAAAATGGGGAAAAAAAGGGATTAGCGCTGCCCAGGTTGAGAATGCCTGGAGTAAGTGTTCACTCAACTCACTGAATTACAGGGCTATCTATGTGACGTCAGTGATACAAAAGCACCTGGGGTGCTTTGACATTTTCCCACGACCTTTAAACATAACTCTAATGAATAAAAATGTATCAGGAATCGTAGGCTGTTGCAGATAATCTGGGGATATTAAAGCTGCATTAATGCAAGTCCTACTTGGAGAAACACACTCAAGTGCTTTTTCTTCTTCTGTAGCAGTACCGGTGACCATGTATGTTTGTCATTACATGAACAGAGTTCCTTCCTAAGTGGCAAACACCACAGTTTTCCTGGAACTATCTTTCCTTCTTATCTTGTTTCCAAAGGGCAAAAAATATCTTACCTGTTTATTCTGTGTGCCAAAAAATACTTCAAGACTAAAACTAATTATTAAAGAGCTGTAACATAAATTGTGCTTCTTCATCTCCTCTACCAACGACACCATGATGTTTATGTTGTGCATAATACTGTGATGATATATGAGATCATCAGCTTGGTAACTAAAAACAGTTTTGCTGTGCCTGTGATTGATAAACTATGGAATTATTAAAACATTAAAAATGTTAATCTTTGTAATAATCTCCTGAAAAGTTTTCATAATAATTTAAACCATCGATCATTTTAATATTTAATCATTGCAGACTTCATTTGAAATGAGGATAGCCGTTCACCGAAAAGCACTCCATTTTTTATTTTAAAAAATTATCGGCTTGTATGTATTCTGTAACTCTCTTCACATTTTTTCCTCAATAAAAAGTAAACCTGCAAGCAAATGAAAAAATATACAAGAGCAGAAAAATTTAAAGCAGAGTTTGTGTCAGAAAACATAGACTTTTGCAGTTCCAGGAGTAACTGTAGTGTCATAAGAGTCAGGGGATTGAGGGACACTGCTACAGTAAATGAAAATCATTACCTTCTTTGCCTACACCTTACAACAATCTATTTTTTGTTCTCTCTGTGTGTCTCATAATATTTAAACATAATAATTTGTGTAGGGAGAATAAGTAATTTAAATAGAGTGGTTCAGCTCTCCAAGATGATATTGAACTGAAAAATCCAAGCCAAACGTCTTCATTGCACTAAAAAACCCAACCAACCAACAACAACAAAAAAGTCAAATCCACAAACAAAACAAAGAACAAAAAAAGAAAGCCCACCCCGCCTTGTTTTCTATGCAGAGTTTACTAGAATTGGATGTTCCCTGGACCTACTGCCATCAAGTACACTGAGCTCAAGTTGTCCTTTAAGACTAGGTTACAGGATTTGGCTGAAATACTTGAACAAAGTAGATTCTAGATATACACTGGACACTACCACAGGTTAATATATTAGCTTACACGAGTAGTCTTCATTGTGTCTTTGAGACAGAATTCTGTGACCAATAGCGAGTTTGAGGATTTTCCCATACCCACTATAAAACTGGTTCACAAACTGGATTCCTCTTCTGAAGAGGCTGCAGCATGTAATGGCAAGAGGCACAAAGTCAGTGAGCTGGCAGAAATAGATGTGGAATCTTCCAATGCGTATAAACTCACTCTGTATAGTTCAAGTATATGAATATAAATAAATAAATAAACAGTAATAAAAGTACTACTTTTATTCTTGATTTTACAAAGAAGTGTATGTATCTTGTTGCATATTACCTTTTGCTAAAGTCTGGTTTTAAGGAAAGATGTATGGAAAAATCCTGTGCATTGAATGTGATGCATTAATCAAATCAGAAACTCAGCAGCTTACACTGAAACAGAAGGGACAGTCCTGTTTTTATGGAACCTAACAGAAACACATATATGTGTTTGGACGTATATCGACACAATATTTAAAATTAATTACATGAGGAGTTTTACCAATGCTAACAGGAATCTGGTTTAGTTATTTGATCTTTCAGAACAAAGATCTTTGAAGAGCTCCCATATCTGTGTTGAAATAACTGAGTATTTTCCATACTGCTTTTGCAGATACAAAATACTATTTTAGACAGACTAATAAGTCAATTGTAGAACACTGTTTTATTACTTTAACCAAGTAGAGATTACAGCAAATTCACAGAATTACAGGGTTGATGATGTTGGGAGGGACCTCTTGAGGTCATCTACTCGAGCTCATCTACTCCTGCTCAAACAGGTTCAGCTAGAATATTATACATAAATTATAGAATGATAAGTTACAGAATGTATTAAAAAGGGATTTACATATGGAACCAAGAAGAACAGAAAAAAGCGATCAATTGCCTTTTCTTCAAAAAAAGTGTCAACTGTTTGTATTGGTTTGATTAATTTATTCCAAAGTGAATACTTCTCTGTTTTCTCTACACTCAAAGTACTGACTTGATATATGTAAGGTTACATCTTCACAGCTCCCATGAAGACAGAAAACAAGTCCTATAAGGGTACATTGTACTAATTCATGATCAAAGATAATCATGCCAACAAAAGTGTCTGCTAATGTTTTCCTTAGTGAGCAGACAAGCTACTTTCTGAAGAACGAAGTTTGTCCACTGGCTGCTTTGCACCAAGAGGTGAAGTGACTCAGCCAAGACATGCCAAATAGCCCTACTTAAGAAATAGTTCGATTTTACGCATACTTGTAGATTTTTGTGTTTCCTTTAAACACCACTTTCTATAGTTTTCCAGTATGGAAGTCACACATCAATAACAAAGTCTGCAAGAAAGTCAACGTGTCTGTATTAATGTGTACCCTTCCATTCTGATTAGCTCTTTAGGAATCTGCCTGGTGGCCAACAGCAAAGACCTTGAGCACTATACAACACGTAACTGAATTACTGTGTGAACCTGTGTGCCACGCACACAGCCCCATCACATCACAAGCTCTTTTAACGGGCCATTCTGGTACTAAGCTCTGCCTCATGACTACGTAGGCTGATGTAAGGCAGAGCAGTTTGAGAACCACACTAGTAGGTTGGCAGAACTCCCTGCCAACGCTCCACATTCAGAAATGTTGTGGCTCCCATATTTCTGTCCAGGATTTTCTGAGCACTTGACCAACACACTCTGGAGAAGACACACAGGGCTCCAATGTACCCAGAACACACCACACCTGCAACGTAAACAGAGACAGCTCAACAAGCCCCGGCTGTATCAGATTTACGACATACACGCACACAGCCAGAGCAGCACACGTGGCCAGCTGGCCACGTACAGCCCTGTCACACAGCATGTGTGCGGGTCCTCCAACACCTCCTGGCCTTGCTACACATGGGGTTCAGTCTCCCCCACACACAGGCATCTGTTTGTGCAGCTCCCGGGCAGCCCCACACTGGCTGGTAGCACCAGGCCTTGAGCTCTGGAGTAGAAGCTGTGAGCTGCCCTTGCATTGCAGACTCCTGGCAGCTCCTGACAGCCCCCGACGGCCCCAGGGCCAGGCCTCGAACACAGCCTCGGCCAAGCAGACTCCCTGGTATGGGTTTATTTCCCTCCATATCGGCCACTGGCACCTAACGAAGGACCCAGCCTGGCAACAGCCTCCCGCGGGCACAAAGAGCGCTCAGGGCCGAATAAAATGGCATGGCCAGCTCCTGAGAAAAGCCGCCCGCACTCGCCTCCCGGGCGCACACAACGGCTTTTCCCGCCCACACCCAAAATGGCCGCGGCGGCCGCAGCCACTGACCCCGCCCGGCCCCTCAGCCCACGTTCCGAGGGCGGCACCGGGGCGCCCGCGGCACCGCCCCGATTGGCAGCGCGCTGCGGCCAATCGCGAAAGCGAGCGCTTTCTCCCGGCCAATGGCAGTGGAGGCCCCCGGCGGACAGCGGGCCGGCCAAGCGCGCCGCCAGTGCGGACCTCCCTGCCCGCAGGCCAATGGCAGCGCCGGAAGAGCGGCTGGGCAGCGCGCCCCCGCCGCCCCAAGGGGGGGCGGTTGCCGTGACAACCGCATGCCCAGCAGTGCCGGCCGGCCCTGGCGCCCGCGGCCCCTCGCCCACCCCGGGAAGCGGCGCGGTACCTCGGGCCGAGCGGCAGAGCTCCGCCTCCTCCCTCCTTGCTCGGCGGGGCGACTTCCTGTGCTAGCGGGGCTGCCACCGCCTCCTGCCCGAGCGCCCCCGCCGCCCCGCCCCCCGCTCCCGCCCGCCCCGCCGGGCAGCGGCCTGCGCGGGCCCGGGGCGCCGAGCCCGCGGGAATGGGATGAACTGCCCCGGCCCCGCCGCACCTGCGGCACCTGCGGCACCTGCGGCGGCGGGAGCGCCTCCCGGGCCCCGCCCTCCCGCGGCGCCCAGCAGCTGCGCCCGCAGGTGCGGCGGGGAAGAGCCCCGGGCAGCGGCGGCCTCGCTCCCGCCTGCCCGCCCGTCTCGGGAGTCTCGCTGAGCTTTGCAGGGGAGATGCTTTGGGGGAGGCTGAAAGTTGAGTCACGGAGTATTTCGCCGGCCCCGCTTTACACCCTGCACTCAGTTTTTACCACTCTTCTGCCTACCTGTATCATAAACGCTCCAAACATGTAGAGTGAAAAGCAATTGGCCGCCTTCACATCATCATCTAAAGCCCACTGCAGTGAGAACTTAACATTTGTTACGGTCCTGAAAATATAAACCATGGGAAATTGTTAACCCTGTCAGGTAAGTTTTCACCACTTTGAGGTGCTCCTACGTCCTTGGCAGTAAATAATTTCGGTGCAAGGGTTAAGCCACTGACACTTGGAACAGCTTACTGATTAGTATTGCAAGTGCACGCTTTGCTTCCTGCAAAATGGCAGTCGATAACCAAGTGTAACACTCCCTGGTAAGGAAGGATACACAGAAAATAAATATTTGCATTTGTTTACCTCTGCACCTTAGGAAGTGAAAGCCATACCCAGCTGAACTTTCCCATCTTTTTAGATGACACGCATACAGAGTGGAGAATGAGTGTACAGAAAAGTTGATTAATCAGAGTTTCTGTCTGGCATGCATACCAGACCACAGGGTTTTCTCCAGTCATTTCTGTAGCAAGCTTAATGGATGGCTGAAATCAAACAGTTCTCTTAGAAATACAGGCAGTCCTCATTTCGAGTGGTGAGACACAAGGCTTTTTTTGTGCCTTTTCTGCCAAGAAGTCTCACACTAAGGGTATTTAGCTGCTTTGAACGTGGCAGCTCACTGGACACGACCTTATGTTTTATTCCCAGGGTATCTTGTCCCCTGTGGGACAGGGGATGTCACACCCTCTGTGGGCACCACCTCTGATTTTTCTAACTCATGTGTGTTCAGAGTTTTCAACAATATTTTATTTTATTCATACTCTTAATGGTAAGCCAGGAACCATATATGTGTAAAATATTTTAATCATTTATTTTGATTCCTCTATCAATTTAATATGATTCAGTTAAACCAGATTCATTGTTATGCTCATGGATATTTGAAAATAGTATTATGTGCAAAACATTCAAATAGCTGTTGCATGTGATTTTTGACTGTATAATCACAACCAAAATGAGTAAACATGAATGAATATCAGAATCGGTGTATCCAGCTACTTGATTTTGTGTTATCTGAACCACTCCTGAGGAGTCTGTCCTTGTGAGTCCTTGTAGCAAAATACCTTTAGTCTTAGTTCAATTTCACCTGATTTCACCTAATCTTGATATTTATTTCACCGCCAAGTTATTCTTCTAACTAATAAACCTGTGTATGCCCAGCAGCCTCAATACTGAATCTGCATAAAGCAAATGTCATAAGTAATTATAACTTCATGAAAAGGACCTCTACAAGCGCTGAGAAATTTTCACCATTTTTTCTTTCACTGTCCTTATTTTCTTCATTCTTAATTCTCATTTTATGGGAAAAAAAGTTTTGTTTCCAATTGTGAGGTTTCTTCTACAGAGAAGGCATGCATATTGCTGGAATGGTCAGACAGGCTGTTGACATTTAGATGACAGAAAGTATTCCTGACAGGCTTGCTGTGTTTTGTAGGAAAGCAGCAGCTTGGGTGAAGTATAAGTGTCATAGGATATTTATAATCTGTCTCTTACAGGTGTAAATACACAAGGAATACAATTACTAAATAGTTAACTATAACTGAAATGCGTATCAATCAGAGGGGAATATTTTATTGATCTTTCCACACCCACCAACTTGGTACAATATCCCTTGAGCAGCTGAATTTATAAGTCGAAAAGTGGTTTTTAAACTTACGTGATTTTATTTTATCTCAGAAAATTTTGAAGAAAATGTATAAGATGTTGGTTTTAGTGACTGTATTTTCCTGGTTTTCCTTCTTCATTTCTTCACAAGATCTTCAGCTTACTCTGACAATTTGACAAGAATCTGGTGCTTTTTGTTCTCCTTCTATGCAGTGGTTTTCAATGTTAAGATATGCGAAAAATTTTTGAATAGGAGTTAAGCTTCCTGAAAATAGGCTTCCTTTTTTTTATTTATCTTTTGCAGAGCTCCTAGAAGCAGTCCCTGGGCTTTTAGAGTTCAGTAGATAAAAGGTTGAAAAGTGATACTCAACATCTTTGTTCCAAGTTGACAACACAGATTAAATTAACATACAGAAAACTAACTCCCCAAATTGCAACAACTTGCCTGCTGTCTAACCTGATGTCTCCTTGTGTATGTCTAACCACCAGGTTAAGCTCAAAGATGTGAAAGAATGTTCTTCGTTATTTTTGTTCTATTAATTTTGCCATCACTATGAGTAAGAGTTTTGCCCTGTCTCTCATACAGAACTGTAGACTGAATGTTCCCAGTAAAACATATATTTAATTGGGGCTACTGTTCAGGCTATCATTAATCTTTCAGGTAATACCTTTCTCCAAAACTTCCGAAAGGTACAGTATTCCCCATCCAACCACAAAACTAAAACTCTCTTTTTGCTCCTGTCACTTCCTCACAATGTCATTTCTGGTGGCTTTGACAGGTACATTCTTGCTCTGCTCATATCAGACCAGAAATGCTGCTGAAAGAAATAATCCCCTTAGCTCATCGCTGTGTCCATGTCACTCCCCACTTTGCATCTATCTCTCCAGTGCCTCCTTTCTCTACGTTGGCTCTGTGTGCACTTTGCCTTCTTTTGGAAACCCTTTATTCCTGTCCTGTCTTCACTCAGCTTTAATGTGTTGCCTCTCACCTCTGACTAACCTAGAATACTGTCTTCCACTGTGCTTTTGTTCATGTCTGGTTTTGTTTGTTTGTTTTGGGTTGGTTTTTGTGTGTGTGTGTGTGTTTTGTGGTGTGTTTTTGTTTGTTTGTTTGTTTTTGTTTTTTAATAAACCCTTTTGTACTTTCCCCCATGTAACAATGTTACTCTCAAATCCATCCAAAACCACAATATAGCAGAATATGTACCGTAAGTTGAGGCCACTGCTGTGCTGAGCCTACTCCAATCATGCTTCTCTCGTATACACCATTTCTGTCCATTATTTCATGTCATGACTTACATTTCGATTGCAATCTCTTCAGCACAGGTACCTTCCCCTTGCTTGGTTTTTATTTAGCACCACTGTCCCTACAATCAGACGTTCCTAAAACCTCTGCAGCATCGCCTTTCGCAGAGCAACCCTGGATGACTGTCCTTGCCCTGCTCCCTGTGGGGGTAGAAGAGACACCGAGCCCATTCTCCTCCAACTAAAAATCTCATTGTGGTGTTGGTCATGATAGGTGATGCATTTTGTGATGCAGACAGCCTGCCATTAGAACAAACTCGTTTCACTGAAGAGCCATTTGATGGTAATGACTCTCAGTCACAGACTGACCTAGGCTGGCTGGAGTCAGTGTGCTGGAGGTGGAAGGCTCCGTATCCCATTACCAGGACTCTGAGCCATCAAGTCTACTCCATCCCTCCTTATTTAATCTGTATTGATAGAGTTGGTAGCATTTTCCTAACTGCTATCATCCATACAAATGTCTGCCATCGTTTCATTGATACAGTCAATCAATACTACATTAAATGTTACCTTCAGTTTACCCTTAATTGTCTAAAGTAGATGTGGTATTTTCATTATTTATACAACTGTGCCATTAAATTATGCATTCCAGATTAAAAGAATAAAAGACTTGTTTACATTATTATTATTGCTCTGGCATCAACTTTTGGATTTCTGTGTAAAGAAATTAATCTCCTATCGGAGGGGGAAATGGGGACTAACAAGCAGTAGCTCCTGTTGCCTCTGGGACATAATTATGCTTGCAAATACAAAAACAGAAAAATCATAAGCTTAACACAGTAGACACTCCTGAAAGTTTCATCTCAGCATGAAGCTATGTTTTAATTATTATTTTTGCCTGCATTGTTCAGATTGACAGTGCACCAACTAGAATAAGTGCTTATCCTAGTTAATTCTTCATGAGGCTTATGTCACTGGAAGAGGCATTTAATTTATTTCATTTTTCTTTTCTTAAGCCAGCACCGACTAAGTGATTATCTATATACATTCAGCAAAGGTTTTATTACTTTAGGGCCGGATCCAAAGCCTGTTGAGTCAACCGAACACTTCAAAGGTCTTTGGAACAGGCCCTATTATAAGACAAAGGTAAGTTGTGATTTGTTTGAATACTTTGCAGAATAATAAAAA
Source organism: Columba livia (assembly GCF_036013475.1). NCBI lineage: Eukaryota > Metazoa > Chordata > Aves > Columbiformes > Columbidae > Columba > Columba livia. Next base: position 136,957,709 of record NC_088603.1, read on the forward strand.
ACCCCTTATTTATATTCTACAACATTATCAGATTTCCTGTGTGATATTTTCTGTTCTTGTGAACTGAATTTGGACACTCTAACATCCCCACACAGCTCAATAATAATGATTTTATATATGTACATATATATGCATGTACCAATTCCAACTGAAGATGAATAACATTATATATATATATGTTTTCCTAATACAGCCCTTGGAAATATGATTCTATGTTATACATACAGTTCTTACACCTGAACAACTGTCGTCTGTGTTGTGGGAGAAGGTTTTCATATTTACTGATTTAATTAGATAATTGCGAAGATGCATTTCATATTGGGAAAAATCACATATTTTGAAAACTACTGTGATGCTAGTTTGGTTCATCTTTTTAAAACAAAACAAATCAAACAAAAAACAAACCTGTTTAAGTATCAACATAATAGGTATCTTTTACTACATCAAATAAAAAGCTCAACTTCTAAGAATTAATGTGGGTTTTGCCATGCCAAGATTAACCACAGAAATGTTCTGCCTCCAGATATTAGTGTGGTCATCTGGGAAACAAAAACCTATTTACAATTTTATAAATTATTTGCAATATAGCTCAGGACCCAGGTTCTCCAGGTTGCAGGATAGTGCCCCAAATTACTAGGTTGAGATAGTTTTCCTTAGTTTCCCTCAGAAATCTTGTCTGTTTTGTATGGATAATAAAATATTCTATTAAGCCACTTCTCTTGTTTAAAACATGGAAAAAATAGATACAAATAACAGCTCTGGTTTCATACCAGTGGGATAGTGGCAGATTCACAATAATCTGTCTGGGATCCCTGCTGGTCAATACAGTCCTAAATGACTCTATATTAAAGCAACAAAATTTTCTGATTATACAAAATGCCTGAAAACAAACAAAAGTAAAAATTTGAAGTTTTGCAGAAACTTGCCATGATATTGAGGGACTGCATTTTTAAATGGCTGATGAAATGCAGCAATAAGAACTACACCTACACCATGGGAAAAATGACTATCCATACAAATGATGGACAATAACACCGTCATCGGTAGACTTGCTGAGAGTACACTGTGCCCCATCATCCTGAGCATTAATGAAGACGTTAAACAGGACTGGACCCCGTATTGACCCCTGGGTTACACTGCTAGTTAGTGGCCTCCAACTGGACTTTGTGCTGCTGATCACCGCTCTCTGGGCCTGGCCATTCTGGCACCTTTCAGCTGATCTGACTGCTCATCCCTCCCATACAGCAACAGCCTGTCTGTGAGGATCTTATGAGAGACGTTGTCAAAGGCTCTGCTGAAGTCCAGTAGACAATATCCACTGCTGCCCCTTTGTCTACCAGGCCAGCCGTTTCACTGTAGCAGTTTATCAAGTTGGACTTCCCCTTGGTGAAACCATGCTGACTCTTCCTGATGATTTTCGTGTTGTTAATGATCCTGGAAATACTTCCCAGGATTAGCTGCTTCCCAGGGATTGAGGTGAGGCTGACTGGCTTGTAGTTCCCTGGGTCTCCTTGTGCTCCTGAGGGTAAGAGTGACATTTGCTTGCCTCAAATCTTCAGACACTTCTCCCAGTTGCCACGGTCAATCAAAGATTATTGAGAGTGGCTTCACAATGATATGTCCCTCAGCAGTCATGGGTGCATACTGTTGGAACATGTCTATAGGTGTATAAGTGTCCAGTTTAATTAAATATTCCTTGACCTGAACATTTTCTACCATCCTCCTTGCTCCAGCCTTTACCCCAGATCTTTGGGACCTGGGATTCTTGAAGGACAGTCTTGCTAGTAAAAGCCGAGTTAAGGACGGCTTTCAGTTCCTCATCCTTTACCATGTCCTGTGCAACCAGGGCACCCCTCTTCATTGAGCAATGAGCCCATGTTTTCCCTAGTCTTCCTTTAGTCTCCTAAACATACTGGTATGTTAGGTGTACCCAGAACTGTTCTTTGATGCGGAGGTCATGGCAGATGCCAATCATATTGTATTATATTCCTCTAACTTTCTAGAACAGTGTGGCTACAAACAGGCTACCTGTTAGTAACCATTCCTGGCTATTACTGTTAAAGAAAGAAATCTTTGAGTCACTGTAGACAGCTCTCCAAAATTATCAGCCCAGTGCTTAACACAGGTCAAAACATCAAAATAGAATAATCACAGTTGCTTAGAAAGGAATAAAGAACAAAACAGAAGTCATCATTATACTACAGCATGCAACAATGTGTTTTCATCTTGTCACCTTGTCTCAGGAAAGACACACAGAACCAGAAAACGTTTCAGAGATGGGTAACAAGGATTATCAGATTTGCCTGCTGCACAGGAGAAGATTAAACTGCTTAAAGCTCTTCATCCTGGAAAAGAGATAACATGAGAAAGGGACACAAAGTCATGGCTTGCAGAGAGAGTGTAACTAAGGAGCAATTATTTGCTGCTCCCCAAAAACTAAAAAAAAGAGGGTAGCAAGTGAACAAATCAGGCAGAAGATTTAAAACAGAGGTCCTTGCTGGACTATCGACCAGCTTTCTTGTTTTGCCTTGTCTGGGGTGGTTAGTAGATCCAGTTATCTCCCCGTCTCTGCCTGTCACATACAGATGCTATGGGCTTGGATGCTGGTGGCCATATACCTGCCCTGCAGCTGCCTGCAGCTCCTGGCCAACCTGCCTGGTGGATAAGCCCTGCTTCTGCTCCTTCCTGACAGTGAATTTGTAATTTAGCCAGAAATTTCATACCTTACTGTATGGTAAAACTGTATATGTATAGATTTGCATCTCACGTGGATAAATATGACATACATCTCTTTTTAAAAAAAAAAAAAAAAAATTGTGTTATTTTAAGGTTACTACTGTCAGAGTAGCATTTAACCACTGTCAGAGTAGTGGTTAAGGCTACTGAGAAATATTTTTTCTCAATTAATGTTTGTTTTATGTGGGCAGTGTTAGGTTTCACATATTTAATATGTTTTATAGATACGTAACAAGATTATTCAGTTAAATGAATACATGATTCAGACCAAAGTAAGTATGGCTCCTGCAAAGTTTTGTCTCACTCATTATGGCAGGTTACATGTATTTCAGAGAGAGTATAGGTCATCATGAACACCTATGCAATGGTGTCTGTGTTCCCCAGATTAGTAATTTGCAGTCAGAAGAGGAGGTTAGATCATCTGCTCTCACGGTCTATCTGTCCTGGCACATTAAAACTTGCCCACTTACTGTTGTGCTGAGGTTTGCTGGGCACAGGGGCATGAATCTGAATGAAACATGTTGAACACACTGCAAAGGGGTTATGGAAATCCAGAGTTGGAAAATCAGTCATTTTTCTGCTGTGCTTTGTTCCCGCAATTAATCACCTTCATAGTTAAGATATTAAAAAACCAACCAACCAAAACAAAACAAAACAAACCAGCCAGCCAATGAAAGTTGTTCTTCATTTCTCATTTGAATCTATTTGATCCCGTCTCTCATCCGTTGGCTCTTGTTCTGTCTTTATCTATCACAGAAGTCTTCAGTATCTTTTCACTGTGAAGGTGCTTATACATTGTAATTGGACCACAGTCTAACGCTCCTTTTAATAAACTATACTTACTGAAATTTAATAAACTATACTTACTGAAATTTGAGAAGTTTTACTGAGATTTGGGAAGTTTTACTGAGATTTCTTACTGTTAGGAAGTTCCTTGATCTCTCACATAATTTTTACAGCTGTCTGCTATGGTCTGTCTAATTTTTCAAAATGCTTTTAAAAATGCACATTATAGAAGTGCACGATTTTTTCCAAAAATAAATTCTTCTGTGACAAATTCAGAACTAAAGCATGTCGTTAAGCCCAACCATTACTTTATTACATTATTATATGTCTAACAACTGAGTGTGTGCTTTGTCAAAGCTTTGTTTTGGCAAACAGCATTGAATCATCTGGAATCAGTGACCATAATAGTTTAAAATCATTGTTTTTCAGGATAAAGCCTCCCACATTTGTAGGTATCACTTGTAATTCTTTCTTTGGCTTCATTAAAAATTGTTTAATTGTTCCAGATTAGCAACAGATTCTTATCACTCTATATAAATTCCATCCTCAATGTTATTTACTACCTTCTAACCTTTTTGTTCTAATTTTTTATCAAAATGAATTTCTAATTCTAGCTGGAGCTTTAGCAAAAATCTTAAAGCATGTGTGGTCTGTTGTCATTCCCTGCAAAACCTCAGTAGAAGTGTATCTTCAATAATAGCTGCTTTTTTGGTTCACCATCTATTTCTTAAGATCTTTAATGCGTGCTCTATTGTTTTGTTATTAAGAAAGTCACACTTCAACATTTCCTCCCACAAACACAAATGGACTGCCAAAATTTCTTAATTAGCTTAATAAAAAATTCACTATTAGAAAGCAAGTCTTTTAGTTTGACAGCCTCTGCCTAACTGAGGGGATGGGTCGTGGCTACAGGCCACTGAAGTGTGGGAACAGCCTCAAGGCCATCCCTGGACCACGTTTGCTACTGGTCCCTTTTTGCTGTCAGGAGGACGGATGGTGGCAGCGCCCTCGCCGTGTGGCTGGCGTGCTGTGCCAGGTGGGGCTGCCCCCCCCAAACACCTTTTCCCTTTGGTAATGATTGACACAAGGCAGAAGGATCCTTCCAAGAAAGATCCTGGCATCATCTGCTAGGAAAAGCAGATGGGATTTTTACACACTCTGAATTCAAGGATAACATGGATGCTTTCTCTGTTAGCACTTAAAACCACTTAAGTAAGTACAGACATAATCTGTGTTTCCTGGCTGGCCATGAGTCCAAAGATGTAAGGTAATCAGTTCCTTAATTCCCCTTGACTGCACTATGGCTTTGTGAGTTTCATTCTCCCCTGTGAAAGCTATTTAAATGTTATCAGCCCCAGATTTTGGATGCTTAATCTTAAGCTCATAATGGTGGGCAGCATTCATGGAGAGCATCCCCGTCCTCCTTGTTTTGCAGGAGTGGAGTAAGAATTGAGCAGTAACAAGCTGGAACTCCTCAAACCTTACAAATAATTGCCAGGCACTGCTCCAGTTAGCTGAGAAAATACTGAACCGAAATGATGCAGCTTCACTGCATATCATGCTCTTCTTGATGCTGCCCTGCTTTAATGGCTGGGTGGATTCTATTTAAAAGGAAAAAAAAAGAGTTTTATATCAAAATTATCTAAATATAATCTAAAATTATCTAAAAAGGATATTTTCAGGGCTATTGTAGCCAAAGTGAGCCATCTTTTAATTTTCATCTGCTTAGGGCACACACTGAATCAATATCTTTATTTCAATAAAACATTTATCCAAATAAAAGGCAGCCAGATCTGACTGGAATTGCTTCAACACAATTTGTAAATATGTTATTACTGATATTGGTAATACTAATGGTATGTTGAACTATGCACGATAAAAATATGGAACAAAAATATATTCTTTGCCTGAAAATTTCTGAAAATGAGCTTCATGTAACACTATTGAGCTACCCTGTGACAACAAAATAGTGGACACAGTTTGAAAGGGGGAACTGTTAGCTTAAAAAGATCTGATAAAAAATGGCAACACCAGTTTAGGGTAAGGTATAAAAAAATACCTAATATAATAAGAAGTATTATACCGAACATAATAAGAAGTTGTTTCTTCAACATCATGCATAAAAAAAAGACCTAAGTAGATGCAAATAACTGGAATGTTCTTGATTCAAGCCCAACCTGTATTTATAAATAAAAATCTGGTTTCTCAAAAGGTCAGGAATTAGGATTAACTTTCTGCTAGGAAATCTGTTTCGGGATAACTGAATTCTGTACTGACAAAGAAATGCATGCAAATAATTAATTAGGAATAATTCAGCATGGAGAACAAATACCCTACGTAACAAGGCAAAAGCTAGCATAGCTGAAAAACAGTATTATTCTTAGTTATTAATATTTTTCTACATATTTTTCTTTCAGCCAGTATCTAACTTCTTCATTCTTACTGAAAATATTAGGCATTCCAGAGTCATATGCAAAAAACCTCATTCTGCAAACATTTATGTATATGCTTTATATTATACAATCCAGTGCTAAGTTAAGAAAAGTTCCAACTTCTAGGGACTTCAATTCTCAAATGCTTCATTTAAAAATCAGCTTAAAATAAAACCAGTTTTTCCTGCTTAACAGACTGTACATTTTCATGTTAGCAGAATAAATAATAAATTAATGTGACAAGAGGTAAGATCATATGAAGACTGAAATGCTGCATTTACAGCTCCAACATGTTTTCAGAAAAATCTGATCAAAGGCATTTTATGAACAGAAATTTTCCATTTCCCTTTTGGGGTAAATTGTCTTTACTGTGCTAGGAGGAGTACTACTGGGAGCAGAGAATCTTGTTTTGAAATCTGTTTTCCTAGAGTGAATGCTTTACTTTCGCAGTTTCATAGCCGTTAGTCTTTTTCCAGCACTAATCATGCAAGTGATGTCATAAAAAGTAACTTTTATAAGTTTTAATCACATATATTTCAAATCTCAAATAGGCTGTTCAGACAATACACTGTTTAGAAGACCCTATTATACCATGCGGTAGCGTGTGATGAGGAGATGCTACATTTATTTTAGGAGAGAAAGAAATCTGTATTTCATTTGTTACACTGCTAACTTCACTTTAGGTAATTGCATTCAGCTTTATTATTGCCCAGAGCAATAACTGATTGTTAGTTATTGAAGTCTGAAATGATTTTCTCATTTCCCAGGGGAATCTGGAGATTTACATGGTGCACAGCAGTAACTAATAGATATAATCTGGTCATAATGTACCCCTATAATGTGTTATTTACTTGTTGAGAACAGGGATGTTGAACATTTTAACATTTCCTCAAGAAGTGTGACAGATTTTACTCATGATATTTGAGCTTTAAGTCTGTACTACTCTTAGTTTCACAATGGTTGAAATGCCAGCAGCCATTAAAAAGTATATAAAACACAGGAGATCACACACCTGTACTTACCCAGCTGCACTGGAACTTGGACAGATTTTATCCTTCATTTCTAAAATGTTTGCACGTGAATTAAATAACCTATGATAAGTAAAATTTCATCAACAATCGATACTTATTGGTTTCACTTGAAATATTCTTATTATTTGAAGATAATTGCACCAGGACAGATTAAGGCTTTTATGGAGCAGAACTTGCTTTCCTTGCTCTCTTCTGAATTGTTTGTATCTCTTTCAGTGCCAGCGTATACACAGCCCAGAGTATTTTCAGTAGCTGTGTGCCTTGTTTTACGAACATCCTGTGCCATCTTGTAGCCAAAGGACATTAAGGGTGTGTAGTCACAAGCTGAACAGCCTTGGATGTATTCTGGAAGCAGCAGATATTTTAAAGGTGGCATTAAGTTGCCTGAATAGAGGCATCTCATGCCATTTTGCATGCTGTGCTGTATTAGGAGCCTCCCACAAGACTGACACATAAGGCACAGAGCCTGCAAGAGATTTTGGTCCTCTGAAGCAGCCTGGTGGAATACCTTAGGGCACATCAGGTGTCTCGTGGCACCCCTTTTTAGTTAACAAACAACCCCTCCGAACATCTGCTGGATTTGTTCACTGTCCAGCACAAGGGACCTCAACCTGTGATCTTCAAGGCAGTAAAATCAACCTTAAATAACAACTGCTTTAAACTCAACGCTTTTGTGGCTCAGATGTCTGCCTTTGAAACCACATTCAGAAACAGGGTCTTAGAGAAAGAAAAAAGATAGTGTTCTGTAAACGGGTTAATTCTGTCTTGCTTAGTTAAAATACTCCATTTTGAGGTTACAGTAAAATGAAGTGTTAATGTTAGATAAACAAACCAATAATAAGTGAAGTAATCTTAGCCTTATAACATATACTGGCAATGCAAACACGTTATACACGAGTAGATAAAATACCAACTGCTGATTGTATAATAGTGGTAAACATGTTTTATTAAAGTAGATTTTCCTTTCCATCAAATATGAATGTTTTATGAAGGTTTCAAAGTATTCCTCATGGAAACATTAAGGAACCTGTTCTTCTCTCAGTCCCCAGGGAACTTGTGATGGTTATTCACATTAAACCTGATGAGAATTACTGACATAAATACGTGGTGCATCAAGAGGCAACCAGGCTCTTAATCCTTCGCATCTTCATCATCCTTTCTGCACAGGCTCCACCTCTTCCCAAGCTGCTTCTTCCATTCCTAGTGCTCATTTCCTCATACAAAAGCAGTTCTGCTAATGTGGGAGCACCTTCTTTAGAGCAGGAAGATTGCTGGAGGAAAATCCTGCTCCTTGACTAGTCAGGCTGTGTTGCTTTTTTCTTCAGTAGGGACAGATCCTATACCACATGGGTAAGATCTGGATGCCGTTTTAAAGTTTTATTGGGATCCTTATTGGGTGCGGAGGGAATCAGAGATGTTTCCACTCTCTGGATTCAGATCCAAACTGTTTATTGTCAGAGTAGAAGATGAAAGGAAAGAGAGAAGGAAGAAAGCAGTAAAGTGAGGACTGCAGGAGAAAAGAAGGGGGAGTGAGAAAGGACAGGACGGGTCTGTGCTCTGATAAAAACAAAATATACAATTAAGAGTTCAAAGCCATTCCTTGCCAAACAGCAATCAGAAAGAACAAAATAAATGAAATCCAAACACCACCATCCTCCCTTGACACACCAACCATTACTGTTCTCCCTCCCTCCCAAAACCTGGAGCAAACAGCCAGGCCTCTGTCGTGGAGTTAAGTCTCCCTTTAAAGCCTATGGGAACTTTTCACTGTGCGATGCTTGACTGACAGTTCCCTCTCTGTCTCAAAGCACAGTACAGAAGGAAGGTGCTTCATTTGTTCAACTTGGCATATGCTAGCCTAGCTTCACTGCCTCATCTGCATCTGCACAAACTGTAAATAAAATTACCTAAAGCAAAAAACCTGGGTTCTAGTGGGTAATTTTACATGTTACACTGTAGTGGATCACTACTGATAACACTTACTAAAAATGTCACGTTTCACACTAACGCCTTACATCAGGTAACTCCTGCATTGGACCATCAGCCAAGGCCACGTATGTAATCACTAATAGATTATGGCTTGAAATTTTTTTAAGGATATTTGTCAAAATTAAAATTACTCACTCTCTCAAAATCTTGTAGTGTCATTTGTCTTCCTGTATTTTCATTCTGATCTCCTGCACCTCCAGTTGTGCTACATTCTCTGATAGTTCTTTTTTCCCACCTCTGTCACCTCCATGAAGCTCTTTTGTTCCTGCACTTGCATATTATAGAGAGTTCCTGTATTACAGAACCTTTCAAGCTTTTTAGTTAGTTTCTGATGATAGCTGTCACTGCAGTACTTCTGCCCTTTTACTGATCCAGACTCCCTCAAATTGGCCCTTTTAAATTGTATCAGGATTTATTTTTGTTAGTAAAAAATCTATACAGCACTAGAAAATAAGCTTTTGAGAATTTGTCATATAATAGTTTACCTTGTGAGTTTGCTTTCTCTTATTATTGTCCTTGTACAACTTCTGCTATAGCCACATGTATTTGCATCTGTCTAGTTCAGAACAGCAGCTCTCAAGTCTTAATACCAGAACCACCTTTTCTCTACTACTTATAACTCCATCACTCCGTTTTGTGTTTGCCATAGCTCTCTGCACCCCAATATTAGGTTGTCTTCTGGTGAGACCAGTTCTGCAAGACTCAGCAGGCATAGTTCAGAAGAATTAGATTAACCTGAAACAGACAATGAAAAGCTTTGGATGCTCAGTTAATAAGAAATATTTTTCATGGCAGTGAATTACAAGACTTGGAGTTTGGTGGGATATATGCCAAGGGAATGGTAGGAAAATATTAAAGATAGATGATAATGCTAGTTGAATAACAAAAAGAGTACAGTAATACTTTTATAAAAGAGTAATACAGTGACAAAACTCACCATGGATGATTTTTATTTAATTATTAAGACACTTTGTAATTTTCTGAGACAAGAAGGACTGGAGTAGCTTTCAATAGAAGCATTTGTAGCAAGAAATCCAACGCTTTTTAAGAAAGACATAAAGGAGAGTACCTGTTGTGGTGCTTGTGATAGTCAGAATGTAGACTTAGTGATCAAGGGGTCTTTATTGTTACTTGCTTTTTTTTTCAGTGACCTTGAAAACGTATCTGGAAATGCTATATCCCTTTCTTGGGTGCTATATAAACAATCGCTTCTGCTGTGTGGCTTTATGTTGCTCCCTTCCAGTCTATCCAAAATGCTGCTAATATTTACTTCTCCGAACACGTCCATCTGATGAGATCAAAGTCATCTTTTTGTATTTTAAACATATTAGAAAAACAGACTTAATTTAGTGGTCTTTGTTTTCTTCATTACTAAACAAAGCAGAAATCAAAATACATGATCCTTGCTGATGCCATAAAGAACCGACTCTACCTGGGTAAGACTAATTTAATTGAAGCTGCAACAACCTATTGGATAAATATGTCAATACTGTACATATCCTTTTTGGCTTGCTACCATTTTCCTGTTTCAGACAGTTTAACTCAGCAAATAAACTAAGTACACATTAACCGTATTGACTGTCAAGTGAATAACTTATCAATTATATATACCTAAGTTAGATTGCATTATCAATAAAGAAAACAAGACCTATTAAAATCAACTTTTAAAATTAACTGTTGCAATGCTTACTGGTCTTTGGCATTCTCAGGCAGTGTGCTAGAGCTATAAACAATTATTGGCTTCTTCATTTCCAGAAGATACTTTATTAGAAAAAGTGCTTTCTTTTGGAGGCTGACAAGGAGGTCTTCAGCTGCTGACCCAACTTGTGCAACTAGCAGGGAAAAGCTCCTTCTGCTGAATTCAGTTTACAACTTTTTATGACACTCCTAATTTTTGATGCTGTTTTAATTTACCAGAAGTTGTTTTAATATTTCCTCACACCCCGTGACCACATCTTTCTTCTTACTAGCTTTCTGAATTAAATAAATATGGAAGTGGTTGATTATTTATCTGCCCATGCAAAGGACTCAACTTTCCTTCAAAATATACCTAGACCTCTTCAAGGTTTGCACTGAAATATGACTGTGTTTCTTAACAGATTCTACAAGGACACTGAAGGTCAAGTTCTTTATAAGGATGGTCATAAAAATTTCCCTAGACCTTGAGATACAAATTCTAACACCATATCTCTTCACTCTCTAAAAGGGCATGTGATAGCAGAATTGCCACTGATTTATCAAAGTATAAAGTGACAAAGCCTTTGGTATTATTCATGTTGTCTTCCATTAAACTACTCAGGAAAACAAGATATTTTGAAAGAATAGAACGATATTTTTGGTGATGGCAGGGAAGCCACCTCAGTATTCTTGTAATGACTAACAGATTAGTAAGCTTTATTAGTAATTATTCAGCAAGGTGAGAGCCATCACCACGGAACACAAGTGCTTTCAGGAAGGAAACATCATGATGCCTGGGTGCATGGGACCATGACTCCCAACTACACATAGGCTATTACATACTCTTCTTCTCATATGTTACGTGTTAGGCGGGCACTGTTTGTTTACAGCAAAATAGTGCAGTTCTTCTGACTGTATCATTTTTAATTGACCAATTTATGAGTAAAGCTGAACTATACAAAAATGTTTTTCCAGGCTTTGGGGGATTATTCAATGACCTTGTCATCTCCTGCAGGATAACAAAAAACAATGTTTTGCAGTTAAAGTGAGGGGTTTTGTTTTCCCTTTTGAAAATTGCCTGTTGTTTTTATTACTGTAAGAACTGGTCCACTGAACTTAGCACAGCCTCTGAGGTCTCAGTGAGAATCCTATGATTAATGAGGTAGCCATTAATGTCAGTAGATTGAACAACTGAAATCTGATTATATTAAAGTGCTTCCCAAACATTAGGGTCACATTAACAGTTTATTGAAACAAGCTGATAAAATTTAAAATGGTCATCTAATTCCCTAGGGTTCCTAATTGTTGCATGATAAATCACTCTGTAGAGAAATCTATTACAATGTTCCAAATGAGAAAATGTAATTTACTGTACTATTAGTGGGGTGTTTGAAGCACATCAGTTCTTTCATGGGGGAGTTTTGCCAGAATAAGACAAAACTCTGTGTATTAGGGGTTTTTGTTTGTTTGTTTGTTTGTTTTGTTTACATCAAGATAATGCTCATGCCTTGAGCTGCCTAAATCATGCAAGAAAAATGAGGCATCTTATGGAAACAAATCATCTGACATTGACTTGCAAGTGTATTACTAAAGATCCAGCATGAATGAGCATTCATCTATGTTTATGGCATTACTCTACTTACAAGCACGTTTTTGCAGAGATTAAAAAGTTTTCATGACTCAATTATGATGGCTTCTTAAAGGGAAAGAAACAGCTGGAAATTCACACTGTTCTGGTTTCAAAACCTTAGATGCTGAATAAATTGTCTGCACAGAGGACCTAAGTTAATCAAATCAATGTCTGCAGGACCAGGTTCAGTCTTCATAGTTTTTTCTCCTTTTGGTGTCAAAAACTCCCACATACTCACCTGTATTTACATATTTCCTTTCCCAAATTTATTCATTGTATAATTTTATTACACTCATTCTGTGCTTAGGTAGAGTTTGAGCTTCAAAGATTAATATTTATATTTCATTTTGCATTTGTAAATAATATGGGTTTAATACTTCATAGTTTATAAAATGTATTTATGTGTTTGAAGGCAAAGCTTATCATTGCTGTTGTGTTTGGATCTTTCCCAAATTTACAGAAAAGTGAAAAATGCATTACAAGTGGAAAGGCCTGGATAGATAGGCAGATATCCCTTTGTCTCAAAACTAGGTGTCAGACAAAAAAAAATGAAACCGAGACATTCTAGAGACTAAGATACTTGCCCACAGAACCGGGGAAAAGAGTTGCTGAAGGACTGCAGACCCACTGTTGGCTTAAGCACCCTTATTTTTCTTTAGTCACACTGGAGTAGAAATGGCACCTGGTAAGGCATAAAAGTTCTGTGGTGGAGGGGTAAGAAGTAGCTGAATGATGAGCATCTCAACATGCTCTTGTTTGGTGGTAGCCCCAGTCAGGCAGTCACAATGACCATGCCATTAACTTTCAGTGAGAATGCAAAATGTGTTTAGGTCTCAACAGAACTATTAATAGAGGGGAAAAAAATCTCAGCTTCTGACCTTTCATGAACTGAGTGCTAAAATATTGTAAAAATTACTGATTGAATGGGTTAAAATGTTGGCATTTACACCTGGCATCCTACCAGTAGGTACCTCGGGTTTTTTTGAAGTGTGTCATTCTACCTGTGACAAAATTTTATTCACATTGCATATGAAGAGGAAACTTGTACATGTTCCACATACAAAAAGATGGGTGTAGGATGTGGAATTATTAGTACTGCTTGCAGCGTGGCAGCATCTGGGAATCTCAGCTGCACAGCAGAGTTCTGTGTACAAGGACAGGCACAAGCACAGGACAAAAAGACACATTGCAGTGAATTCCAGAGGATAAAAGAAGATAGGCAGATGGATGTAAGGAAGTCAAAGGGAACATTAAAACAAGTAGCAGTATCAGCGTTGTTTGCTGTAGGTTACACAGAAAAGGAGAATTCTGGGCTGGCTGTGCAGAGAATAATAAGGTGCAGCTTTGTGAAAATTTGCTGTTCCCAGAGAAAACACATCTGGAAGAGGAATTACTGCCATTGCTTCTGTTTTATACAATGCCTCAGTGGTCAGAATAGCCTCATGGGAAACTCAAGTGCAATTTGCCAGCCTTAGTGGTGTGGAAGTCAGGTTGAAGTGGATTCAGAATCATTTTTGAACAGAAAAAAACTTGAGATTTTTGAAATGAAAGAGACAAGAAAAGAAATAAGGTGGCAGTTGAAGGGCAGTCTTTTTTAAGATGGGAAAATAATAGTTTCTGTAGTGAGAGAAAGGAGTAAGATGAGATTAAACAAAAACAGGGAGTATGAGAGTCACCGTCTTGAGAGGGCTCAGGGGAGATCAGGCATCAGGCTTAAAACAAAATACATATTTAAACTTGCAACTCATTGCTACAAGATATCATGGAGATAAAATGTGGGTTTTTTTTTATTTCAAGTAGAAATTAGACTTTTGTGTAAGGCAGTTCCATTAGTACCTATTAAACATGACAGACCCAAAGGAACCTTTGGCTTAAGAAGTCACTAAACAACAGTGGGTTTTATTTTCTTTTCCTTACCACCAGCTTATTACTTTGCTTTCAGATATAAGACACTAAGTCCTGAACAAAAAGAGTCACTAAAGATGATGAACATACCAGTCTTTACATTATGTTGATGAAAATACCAGACTTTCATGGGCCCTTTTGAAACCACCGGAATGGTTCTGATCTTTCTGAGTGTCCGGAGCCTGCCCAGACTGAGTAGAAAGCACGGTTCCTTTTTAACCTCTCATATCTTCCCATGGCCTTATGGGGCTCAGGGATCCAGTTGCCTTTCCTCAGTCACTAAGACCAGGGGTGAAACTGCATGAGATCCAGACCACTACATTATATCTGCTTTCTCTTCCCTAGGCTGGGCAGCTCTTGGTTGTCATCTCCATTCATTTTTGGTCCTCATCTTAACTTTGTTATTTTCAGTTGATCAGCTGTTGGGCCACACTGCAAAATAGGGAAGAGGAAAAATGCAAAGTCCCAGGAACCATTAAATTTTGCTGTGGAATACTTGTTAGAATAATGCATTACTGTGTGTGTGTGTGTGTGTGTGTGTGTGTGTGTGTGTGTGTTTGTTTTCATGAAATGAAGAGATGGGATGGAAAGGTTAAAGAAAATGTGGAGAGATCAGATTAAGAACTTCATCTGAGGAAGGAGAAAGTAAAGGCAAGTCAAGAAAAGGAGGCAAATAAAGGAGTATGAATCAGCATGTTTCTGGTTCAGATTCAGCTGTGATTGAAGTTAATTCCAGTGTAGTTCTGACTCATGTCAACATCAATTTATTATCCAGTTTGGGAAGCTCAGCATAATTTGGATGAGTTTGGAAAATTAATGACAGAAAAATGGAGAGAGGTATGTGACAGAGATTGGGCTACATGGTCAGGCTTCTGTCAGGGAGAAGTTTCTGCTTCTCTCTTCCCACCCATGTGAATTCCCTCTGTCTTCTCAAGTCTGACACACGGGGTAGAGGATTTGGAAAGAAGCATAGCAGCACAACATGTGAAGATCATCTGGTGCCGTGACCATAACGCTGGGATTAGGGTAGAGAGAAGGGAGAAGGTTAAAGTCTCCATTGAGTGTGTCAATTTAGGAGGGCTTTTTTTTTAGGTCCAAATTTGCCTTATGCCCATACATGAAGTAATGCAGTGTACATTCAGACACACCGTTGTACTTGAGGAAATATTTTTTGACTTGCTGGAAACAAAGTTGAAGGTACACGCAGACACCCTATCTGGATGGTCCACCTACAGTGTGGCTTCAGGATCCTCCACCAGTTTGTCCTCTGTGCGTATAGGGTGTGTGCCTGGGACTGGCACCTTGTCTGAATCTCCTGGTCATTGAAGTAATGTGGACTTAAAGTACTGGACCCATACAAGGTCCCAGCAAATTAAACCCCTGTCCTTCCTTCTTTCTCTCATACCAGTCAGTAATGTAGACCTACCCTTAGTGTCCCCTGCTTTCTTGTCTTTGTAAATCCACATCAGTCAAAATACAACATGGAGGAACGTAAATGAAATACACGGGTCAAAGTGCTGAGCCCAAGCGGTCACTGATGGAAGTAAGAGCACCCAGTTCTCTGCCTGGAGGACAGGGCTGAAGATCCAGCCAGCCCCCCCCCATCTCTGACTGATTTCCTCTCCCATGAAGCAAACAAGATGTAGGAAGAGGGGATGGAAGGGCTGTGGAGCTGCCCCATGCAGCACAAACTTAATGTTACATAACACTAGGTTGTCATGCTGGTTACCTAAAAAACCTGCCTCTCAACCCAAAGGGACACTGATGGGATTTGTGTTATACTCACTGCATTACTGGGCATCCTGAAGAAATTGTAAGAAATAAATAAATAAATAAATAAATAAAGTAATAACAAATTAGCAGACTGTTTCCCTGACAGTGACTGATTTCCTAGACTATGTGATGTTAATTCACTGCGCAGCTATTGGTTTTGGAGGCACAAAATTGTACATCACTCACACGCTTTTTTGTTCTTTGGGAGTTGGCTGACTCTGAATTGAAGAACGCAGAGTCACAGTGGCTGTGGATATGCCCCTGCAGAGTTTTTTTAATATAATATTTTACTGGGAAAGGTTCTTCATATCCATCTTGTTTGTCAATTTTTCTCTAATTATTATTATTACTGCAATCTATGGATTTCTAGGTTTTGGCATGAGAAACATGGATATTGTCTAATGTGCAATTCAGCTCCTCTGACGCTGTTGAAGGGTTCCATGCTGGTTTGCAGGGACTGCTTGCACACAACATGTTGCAAATTGGCCCTTTGAATGGTTGGCAGTAGAGTTTTTTGTGATACGCTTTGTGTGAAATTGCATTTGTGGTTTTGGTAAAACCTGACTCAAGTCAATAGAACTACTGCAGAGATGAATTTGGACCTTTGTATTTTGTTTATTCTAAGAAAGAAAAAAGAAATCTAATTGCTTTTATGGAATAAGAAAACATACATAGTATTTACCTGAAGGCTCTCAAAAGCTTTTTCATAAATACATGTCGTATTTCCGTTCATGTAAATGTGTATTTGTGTTTTTACAAAAAACCTACTTATTAGTAGCACAGTTAAATAAGTGTTTTGGCCGTGTAGTAGGAGTTTCTTAGCTCAAGCATGATTTACCTTATCGGTTATAATGACTACCAGGATAAATGCATATTTTGCTGTAACTAAAAATGCATACTATTAATATTTTTATAATAGTTTACATTTATATAGCACCTTTCATCCCAAATACCATAGGGTATTATGTATGTGAATAATCCCATTGAACTGGTGTGAATAGTCCATTGAAACTGATGGGACTATTCACACAAGCAAGACTATTCATATGAATTAGAGCTATAGAGTCTGGCCCTCGTTCTATAGTGTACTTTTTCTCCATAAAATTGACACTCACCATACATGTTAGTTTTCAATAAATTAATTGGAGAGGAGATGAAATTATGCTGCTCCTTTCAATGTATTTTCATAAATTCCATTTATGAATAAGAGTAGGAGGCCTAATAATTTAATCTTTCTCTCTCATATATTAATATGATAGTTTAGTGCTGATTTAAAATGAAGATGTGTCTTGTTAATAGCTCATCTCAAAACAACTTACTACAAACAATGGCTTAATCCTAGAAATTTTTACTTAAGGAAACAGTTTTTAATAATGTTAAGAATCTTATTTCATTCAGTGGGATTACTCACATAAGTTATGATTCCAGGATCAAGATTAAACCCAGATAAACCAGTGGCTAATATAATTGATTGCTTTTTGGTCCATATTAAATAAACGTCTTACACTGAAACAAATGCTTGAGGAATCAGATTTAGGTGACAAATACTTGATTTTCAGTGCTACTTTTCACTTCTGTGTGTCAGGGATGCTCAGAAGGCAAACTTTTTTTGCAAGGTTCAGGATATGCTATTTTTCTCTTTACCAGCTCTAACTTGACAATATACCAGTAGTAAAATTCCATGAAAGAATAATTTGGCACTGTTCCTTGTAAGAAGATTCTTGCTCTGCTCTGTTCTGCTCCATGTTGCTTGTTCCTGCCTTCTCAGCCCACTTTGGCCTATGTCCGCTCAAGCAGTTGTGGAGCTATATATTGATCAGTCAAGGACTAATCTGGCTGAAAACTGGCCAACTATATTTTGACCAGTTTAGCTTTAACCATCACTGTTCGCCCAGCTGAAACCCACGACTGAAGAAATAGCTGCACCAGCACTAGAGAGAAGGTGATGCCCCTCTAAAACTGTGAAATGGCGGAACCACTTCCTTCAATATTTTCCATGAAACTACAGCATTAGTGTGCAATGGCTGAGGTCACCAGGGACCTGAGCGTTCAAAAGGCTTAACACTCAGTGATAACTCAAGTTACTTTTCCTTCAGGCAAGAACAGAGTTAAGTACCTTGGAAATATATCATAGCACACAGAGGTAGGAGTGATGGTATTCAGGAGAAAATGATAATGTAAGGGTTGTGCAGGCTCTTGAGAGGCTTTTATCCACCCCCTTGTATGTGGAACAGTCGGGATTAAAAAAAAAATAAATTAAAGAGATTGCATGGTAAAGTGGGAAGATCAAAAAAGAGATGCAGCATGGTTATTGAAAGCACGATGGATGAAGGAGTCTCTGGGTACATGAGAAACCTCCCTTCATATCCACATAGTGCCTGATTTGGAGCATGGACCCCATTTTTCTGACTTTTATGTGAAGTCCCTGCAAACTGACGGAGGGAGCAAGGCTCTTGCTTTTCTTACTTGCCTTTACAGTGCAATGCAAAAGTAGAGACCTCCCACAAGAGACAGTAGAGGTGATTTCCCCTGGGGAAGAGCACACCCTGGCCAGATGGGGGACTCCCTTGCAGATGTATGAGACCAGGGCTTATGTTCGTGCTCTAAAGCAGTTAGAGTGAGGATGAGAAAACAGAGGAGAACCCCATTCACCTGCCGGTTGAGCAAAACTGAACACATCACTCAGCTGGACCCTAACGTCTTGAGTCATGTCCAGTGAGGAAGCAGGTCTGAGAAAGAGCCCTTGATGAGGGTCTGCAGGAGTGGTCAGTGTGAGCTTGCTGGCGTCCAGATCACCCAGGGGTTGGGCACACAACAGGTCAGTAATGTTAGCTTGGACTGTCACATTGGTGAGCGTATTAGAGATTCCTTGGTGTCTGAGGAAATTTAGATACCTGAGGATTTAGTTGCTTTTGAGGACCTCAGTTTTATATACCAAGTATTTCAAGTGGCTGAGCAATGCCTGAGTCCCTTTGCAGATTAGTCCTAAATTGTTAGAGAAAGTGTAATTTGTTCAATATATATATTATAGTCCTATAGTCTGGCCTAGAGGTTGTATTACTCCGCCTTGAGGAAAGATCACAGCCATAGGAGGAATATGAGGACAAAAAATCATTTTTCAGTTTTGTATCGATTGTGTGGGTTTGTTCATTAGTTCTGAATATCACATGGCCAAAAAGGACCTTATTCTCTCACAAATGGCAAATATCGCCTCAAGGACATTTAAGAATCTCTGTTTGAAGATCTCATATGAAAATGTGGTGAAGGATTTTTCAGCAAAATTTTTAAGAAAGCATATTTAATACTTTGTTTTCTTAAGTATTTATTTCAAATACTTCAGATTCACTATGCTTTTAATACTAATGTCATACTTAAATCACAATGTGTACTTCCTGTGATCTTTTCAGAACGCAATAAAACAGATTGTTTTTAATGGCTGTTCCAGCAATGAAAAATATCTGTGTTAGGTGGAAACAACAAATTGATGCTTTTTCAATTCCTTTTAATGGCATGAGGATCTCTGCAACATGCTGTGAAAAATATTCTCTTAATGATAGGCCTGTGGCACAACTTAAGGAGTCATCAAGAAATAAATGCTCTGCTGTCTGGCTGGCAGCTTGGTGTCCCTTAATTGAAGTATTATAAGATTCTGTGCAGAGTAAAGCCTCCAGGGTTTTGTAGCTAAATGGCACGGACACCTCTGATGAGACATGCAGATGAAGATGTGTCAATACAATCTTCACCAATTTGCTGTAATAGCAGAGACTGATTAATTTTATAACCACGGGTGCTTCTATTAGCTAACCTAAGGAATGATTTAGACTTTATTAAGCGACTTATTTCTATTTTTTTCGAGAGACTTCTCCAACATAGTTTATGTCCAAGTGCTAGGCAGCAACACTTCTAATAAGGATTCTAAATTTATTATTTAAGGAGGATCGTGAGCGTGACTCAGTTACGTGTAGCTTAGTTGAGGAGAATCTTTGTGACTTGGCAAATCAACTGTACTTTGGTTGATGTTTCTCAGAAATAAAGTGGCTTGATATCCTATGCAACTGAGATGGCAGCTCCTATATATATTTTTAATGTACGAAAGTGAAATTGAAGCAACTAAATGAAAAGTATGTGGCTCTGTATTTCTATCTTTTTTCTACTAGACTATAAAACTCTTTAAATATTTTATTATAATTGCTTATGGACATCTAACATGATTTGGTCACCCACAATCAACCAACATTTTATATTTTAGGGCTTTCTTGAGTAAAATATGTATTACTGCATGGACAATGCATTTCATGATTGCTCTGCACAGGGCTTGCTGTGTAGTCACACTGCACTTTCTCCCAGAAATCAGGAACTCAGAATTACTCTTGTACACCCTGGACACAGCAGACAGTTAGGAAAATGGCCTTTCTCATCTGGATGGAAAAAACATGAATTGATCGCTGTCATCAGTTTCCTTACCCATTCAGAAGGAAGACTGATGACCATGTTTTTTCCATCACAGATGCCAGCATGCCTCCAGCTGCAGAAACTGTACGTCCTGCATTGTGCCCTAGTGCTGCCTCCTGACGTGGGACTGCATCCTGATTGCTGAAGGAGTATGTTTTGCCATTGAGTGGAGACAAACCTCCTTCCCTGTGAATGTGAAAATCTTATTTACCAAGAATATTCAAGACAGAGGGACTTTGTCTTTTTATTTTTCTGTTGTTTCTTGTTGATGTTGTTAATGATTTTTTTGCTTTGTTTTGTTTTTCCCCAACTAGCTAGATCTCATACAAAATAATAAAAAATTTGCTGTTCACAAAATGCAGGTCCACACATCACAAATTGCAGGCATCAGCATAGGTGTGGAGTAAACCACTTCCAGACCATGGGTTAAAGCTCCACTCATACACAAACAGCAGAGAAAGCAGTTGCTCTTCACTCCTCATGGTTACACGTTCTGGACATAATGTGATCCAGTCTTGTGCTTCTGTATTTACAGTCTGATTCTGGGATGGACACTTACTGCATGAACTCATCTGTAAACAGGTGGAAGAGCTGCACATACAATCTGAGCTTCATCTTTTCCCCCCACCACCAGAAAAGTGAATGTGGGAGGGTATTTCTTTGCATGAGGGCTTTTCTTCTCCCTTCCCTGCTCCTCTAGTATTTTCATGTTTTGATTTTTGGAGGGGGGGACATGACTCACCATTTATTTATTTATTCACATCTCAATTGTGGCTGAATTCATAAACACATTTCAGCACTTATTTGTTTAAAAATTGTTTTTCTTGTTTCATACAGTTTCTTCTCCCTGACGAACTGCTGAAATTATGAATCATTAATTTAAAAAGTCCTCTATAGTGAACAACACATTTCACCTTTTCTTATGCATATATGCAACTCACTTTAATAGCAAGATTCTCCAGAATCACAGTACTTCGATACTTCATTCTTGCAGGTACCTGGAAGTTCAGCCTACCAAATTTATGGGAAACCTTTTGACAGTCAAATTATTTCTAACTTTGCCTCCTACAGGCTCTCTATACATTTTTCTCATGTATCTGGCGCTAGCTACATGCTAGTGGTTGTCTGATGTGGCATGGCAGATCCACATGCTTGTCACTGCAGACATGTTCAAAGAAATCTGTCTCCAAAGGTGTGTGGGAGCCAAAGGCAACTTGTTTGTGAAGAACAGAAACAGCATCCCTTTAGAATTCAAGCAAACATTGCTGATCACTTTTTGTCATACCCACTTTGCTTTTTTTCTCTTCTGGATATCTGTAGGCTTCATTTTTAACCCTTTCCTAACTAGGCTCCCTATCATGCCCACAATTTCAGAGCCACAGGTCAGAACTGGATCAGCATGTGAAATGTGGCTGCCTTACGTCAAGCAAATACATGCCAGTGATATCTAGACTGCTGGTCTTAGTGTTTCAGGCTTGTTCCTCCTGCAAAGATGAAGAATAGTGCTGCTGATTCAGGTTGCATTCTAGTTAAAGTGAGTACAAACCTGCTCCAATGCCCACATTTCTCATTGAATACTGCTGTGGCAGCTCCATGATTTCCTACCCACCAGGTAGTTTTACCTTCAGGACCTTCACAGGAAAGTGAGATTGAGGCTGCTGAGAAAAGGTACTGTGACGTTTATTGAAGATCCATTCCCTTGTGCTTGCACTGAGCCATTGGTCAGGGGAGACTTGGTTTAGAAATGGCTTTAAAAAGTAAATATATATGTGTGTGTCTGCATGTGTTTGCATTTACACATTAATCACCAGAAATATGCCTTAAAAAAGAGTTAAGTATGGATGGATCACTTTCCAAATTAAAACACAGGCTATTACTTCGGTTTATTCTTGTAATCCAAGCAGTGTCCCTAGCGCTCTGTCCTCTGCATCATCATGAAGAGAGAGGAAGGGGAGATGAGCTCAGATAGGCTTGTTGGCACCATATTACCCCATTCAACAAGGCTTCCTAACCCTTGAAACGGTGCTGCACCTAACACTGGTTGAATCACTAAGCACTATTGATTTCAGCTTTCTAGAGAAGCCATTCATACAGCCTTCAGTATATGAAAGAGCTTCTATTCCCCTTGAAAATGATTTAATATAAATAACTGAAAGAAATGTCAGTGGGAGATCTGTGAACTTATTAAGAAGAGGTAGACCTCTTGATGTGTTGCACACAGGCTGAATGTGTATGCATATAGATTTAAATAATGATATATGTATTTTCAGTCCAAGTCTAGCACAGCAGCAGAATGGACCTTGGAGTGAGTGCAAATCCATTGGACAAATTACATAATGTGCATCTGCAAAGGGAAATGCAGATCCCAGGCGCACCGTGTTGATTAATCCCACCCCAGAGGCTCCTAAAGGCTGGAGAATGCACACTCATAAATGTGGGTTGCATCCCGTGGCCACACAGGCAGTCCCCAGAGACCCATTTGCACCTGCCTTGGTGAGGTGTTTTTGTATCTCGAAGGGTGACCACTGTGGGGGAACAATTTCTGCCTTACAACCAGAAAGCATCGACTTGGGTCTGTCCCACTTGTCAGCTGCACGGACATGCTGCTTTCTTTGGCTATTTAATTTGGTTACAAATTCCTAGTGATCCGAGTGAGTTTCCAATGCACCCAGAAGACTTTTTACCCCTCCACTCCCTTTTCCCTGAAACATGAGCAAAAGAGTGTTGGTGGGTGCAAGCAGGAGAGACCCTGCACCTTCCCCAGCATTCGTCTCTACCCAGCTTGGGACAAGGACAGCGATGGCCATGCAGCCCCTGCTCTGCATCCACCTCGGCCGGGAGGAAACAAAGAGCTCCTGCTTTGCAAAGAAGCAGGGAACTGCCCCCTTTTTTTTCCCAGCATCTCTCAGTCTTTAAATATTCTCATTTGTTTATGCTTTCTGGAGGTGAAACACAGAAAGTAGAATACCCCACCCCATCCAGGCATTTCAAGTTAGCTTTGATTCATAATCTGCTGCAGGCAGTAAAAATCTCTCTATCACCTCTGATAGTCTCTGGGTCAAGGCAGACACTGTGGCACTAACAAAATCTAAAACTACATATGTGTGCACATAGACACGTAGTGTTCATACAGTATATACATCTATGCATTGCTTTAGATTTTCAGACTAATATAGCATAACGCTAAATTATAAAGTGGGCCCATTGCTCTGTTAGCTTTTAAAAAATAAAAATAAAAAACCAACTTCCCTAAAAATGGACAAGGTTTTTTATGTTACATGTTCTTAAGGCATGACAACCATTGAAAGAGCTATTTAGTATGTTACATGGTTTAATAAAAATAACTTGTCTGGCAATGTCTGAAAGCTTTTGCAGCTGCAGGGGTACTTCTTGGAAATAAATTTGTGTTTACACAGGTGCAGCCATATTTAACAAAATTTTTATATGCAATGCAAACAGCTGCCTGTCTGTTTTCTTTGGCAGAGCTTTTTCCAACTGAAACAATTTGTATCAAACATATCTCTCTGTGATACCTATATAAACAATAGAAAAAATTCCTGTGAAAGGAAGAGGTTTTCAATAATGTGTCTTTTAGATAAACTGGAGAGCAGAAGCAGCCTAATTAGAAAAGCCTGGCCCTTCATGAAATATTTTACATTTGAGAAGACCTCGGGAATCCACTGGGGAAGTATTAAGCATTCTGTAGTATAACTCAAAGAGTTTTATCAAGTTACAGTCAAGCTGAAGGGTCCCCTGATCAGTAAAAGATGCTTGACAAATTGGATATTTCCCTTAACAACAGCACAGTAGATACTGAGGTACACTATATTATTCAGCTTTTGCCATATTTTTACACAGAATGAAGTTTTTGCCAAAATGTTTAGCCTTAAGTCAATTATCTTTTTTGACTATGCTGCAAATATTTTTTTATATTTTTTCTACTGTAAGAAATTCTATTTCATTCAGAAAACTAATTTACAAGAGTCTTAGTAACCTCATATTTTCCAATTCTTTTCAAATATTCATGCTTTTAAAAGGCTGCCCTATCACCAGTTTGCTTGCTTTCTTTTTGGTAAAAATTCAGCAGCTGAAATGAGAAATCTGTGGATTTTAAACTGCAGTCTGAAGTTTAGGTTTCATAGACACCTTCCTCAGCCTTCCCTGTTCCCAACCAAAACAGCAAACAGGAAAGAAAGATTTCTCCACTTAATTCATCTTGATGTTCACAATTTCATCCACTATTTTTTCATGTGCAGAGGTTCCTCTGCTACATTTTCAGTGAAAAATGTTGTCATTAATATTTACTGCTATTGATTCAAATTGTGATAAAAGACTATTGTACACATACACACACACAAACCCCTACAGCTCTAACATTAATATCAGTTTAACTATTCTAGTTTCAATGAGGAAAAATTTTCTGTCCACAAAGGAAAAGCAAACTCTACAACAAAATTATCCTCTCAATAATGTTTCTTTTTCTTTCTTCTATAACCATATAGTATACGTGATATATTTCATTGGTCCTTTTACTTTGTCAGAGAATGAAGTGGAGAAGGTAACAATGCTTCTTACATCCTCACTACAACAGAAACTACGTCCCTAGCTAAAGATTTTAATAAATTATAAATTTGTATAACTCCACTGACTTCCACAGAGCATCCAGTGGGCTTTGTGCTGCGGTTGCATTTGTGTGGAGCTGACACAGCTCCTGAGTGCTCAGAATGACAAATCTGTCTCTGTTTGTTTGCATTGCCGCAGCTCTGTGGAAAGCCCTTCCACAAAATGCAGGTTTGTGTACCGTCATTGTGGGGGCTTCTTGTACCCTCTCCTAAACAGTGTGCTGGAAGCATATTTTTAGTGAGGTGGATTGTTTGTTCTTTCCCTGTGGATTTGCCCCTCAGTGTAAATACAGCCCAATAAATGACCTTTTTGTAAGCCTATTCTGCAAATGGCATGTTCAGATCTCTCCACAAGATGTATTTACATATGCGCATTATATCCCTATATAGAGTGAGGCAGTGCATTACTGCTGGTTTCAATTATGGCCACAGAAGAACATTCTGTGATTGTACATTTTCTACACTTTCTGAATTGTTCTGGCCTTCTGTTTGAGCTTCAATCTGATGAGCTGAGAACCCAAAAGACATGTTAAAGAAAGCTGTGCTCTACATGTAAATGCTGCTTTATGTTTACATGACTGCATTAGCTGTGAGAAGCAGTCAGAAAATTAAAAATCTGTGTGGGTATTTAGCTTCTACTTCCCATCTAGATAGCATTTAAAGCATTAACTATGGTGCGATTATTTGTCTTTAATTTTAAGAGACTCTTCTGTCATCAGGCATGCCTGCACATTTGGTAATTGTTTAAGTGTCGTGGTTTTGGTAGGGATAGATTTACTGAGTGAATGAGAACTCCGCATACCCCTTAAGCTCTTAAGTTTTCAGACTGAAAGATTTCACTCCAGTGCTTTTAGCTGAACTGGACCCTAGGCTAAATTAGGAACACTACTCACTGACAGCCAAGGAGTTGGAAAATCCAGTACGTATGTTTGCGGTAACAGACTTTTTCCTAATAAATGAACAATTAGATAAAAGAGGGTGTTACATTCAAGTGAAATTTGAAACATTAATAAAAAAGAGATGGAGAAAATTTCACCTTGATGGAGAAAATTTTTTTACACAGTAGCTCAGGACCGTGTGTTCAGGAGTGATGATCTCACCAGACATTACAACAGCAACAGACCTGAGCCTGGGGCAGTGAACCAAAAGTGTTGAGAATAGCACTCCTTCATTTCAGTAAGCACTAACTAGCGGTTCTTAGTGCTGCTGGAGACACTCTCTTTTAAATGTTTCTTAACTGACTGCTGGACCATGACACCTTTACAAACAACCCATTCCAGTATCTCAGTCAGATCCTAGCTTTCTTTCCACCAAAATTCCCTGTTCAGATGTATCATCACCACCTCTCTGTTCAACGTCAGAGTAAAAAATATTTATAACAGCATGTAATGTTGTCAGGTCTACGAAGACTTTAAGAACCTCCTAGACAAAAAGGTGCTTTACCAAAGCAATTATTATTTGGGTAACTCATCTTTCCATTTAAGTTGCTAAATGACTCTTGTAAGACCTGTGTTCTTTCCTGAATGGGCTGTTGTTTTAATATGCTCTCTTTATGTGATATAGCCCAGGTTTGTGTATGGACCCTAAAAGATGAACTGAAATGCTACAGACACTAAATACTTAGTCTTGGATCTGACTGCAAGGAAACACAAAGAAGCTGAAGATTTACTTTAAAGGGTTAGCCAAGCTTTTGTCTAAGTCATGCATAGTCTCTGAGAAAATAATGTCTTCAACGTAGATATGTCTGATGAAGACTTACTACTGGGATCCTCCCCTTGAAAGGAAATCTAGGGCAATGACTATGAAAATAAAGAATAAGACTTCTAGTCAGTAATACTGTTTAGCAAGGCTGAGATAATAAGCAGATATATTAAATCAGGCACTAATATAAAAAAAAAAAAAAAAAAAGATAATCAAAAGCTATCTCAAACCTATCAGATAACTATGTTAAAGATGAATATGAACACAACTATGAAGCTTAACTGCATTCTTTGGTATAAACTGTATCTTGAGTTATGTCTCCAGAACAAAGACTCGTACTGCCGTATAGCAGGCGATTGATGAGGAGACCTTACTCCTTCCTTTGTCGTTAGCTTGTAAATCATCCTTCTTCCCTTTCATGCTTTCTTCTTACTTCCTCTCCTTGAAGGTCCAACATTAATTTAGGTTGTGGTGCTGTGTGACCGCCCTGAGAAACTTCATATATGGCTATGCATTAGCACCTAGACTGGACATTCCTGGCAGAGCACCCAACAGTCCTCCTGGGATACATGTTTCCTTTACAGGTAGATGGTTTACCCTGCTCTGATCTGATGGAGTTAATAACAGTGTCCTTCATTTACAAACACAAGCAAACGTTTTTACCCTGGGTGTATAAACATGGAGTTAAGTCACTGGGAATTAATCCTCCCAGGATAACCTGGCAAAGCAATGGTACAAATATATTATTGCATAATTCAATATACGGTACAATTCTCTTGCTTGTGATAATGCTAGCTGAAATAAATTATCATACAGATATTAGGAAATGAAGTAGGCCAAGGACTATTTTCTAGTTTTCAAAGCAAGGGCATGTCTCATATCCATATCATTAAATTTAATTTGTATCTGCTTGTATTCCCAAAAAACAAAATAAAAGTGGTTTTGACCTACATAATCCCTACTGGCAGCAATCCTAGTCCCATTCAGTCTCCCTCAGCACAATTGTGCATTAGCTGCTGACTGGCATGTGCCAAAACTAGACTGGAGACTGTGCTGACAATAAATAGTATGGATGGTCCTGGCCATAATTATGCCATGACCATGTTTTTGCCATGGCACAATAAATAGCATGGGTGGTCCTGACCAGAATTACACCATTACCACATTTTTGCCATGGCCACTCTGCTTAGCTTCTGGGCACTGTGCTTCATCAGCTCAAAGGCATTTCAAAGGTAATAGAATATTTTAATTTTGCTCGAGCTAAGGACTGAAATAAATCCCAGAGTTCTCTCTGCTTTATAGCAAAAGTGCTTGTGTCCCAACAGACTCCAAAGTAGTTTGGTTATTTTCAGAAGAATGTTATATCACAAAGCCAACTTAGAAGTAAAAATAAATTAATTTATTTTATTAAAATGTTATTTAAAAGAGTACTGACCAGGAAGACACTGGGGTTTTTATGTTTTATTCTTGGCTGCATCTCAAAAACATGAGAGGCAAAACAGTCTACCATGTTTTTATTAATCGTCTCTGGGTTTTTTTTAGGGTCAGAATAAAGATTTCTATTTAGTATATGGCAGCACCTCAAATCCACATTGGTGATTAAAAAAAAAAACAACCTGTATCCTAGGATTTGAATCTGAAGTCCTGAAAAGCAAAAAAACCTTTGATAGGCTGGATAAACTCTGTTTGCTAAACAATGCAGTCTCCTTGGTCAACTGCTTCTTGGTTGTACAAAGCTCTTGAGAAATCTGCCATCTTTTATTCCTGGAGGCTTTCAAAACTGTTCTCTGGAGCACAGAATTTATTTGGCTTTGTAAGCAGCAGGTGCTGTAGTAAAAGCAAACTTTTAAAGGGGCATTTGATTGTATTTTATCCTTACTCTGGATGGAGTCACATAGTTAGACAGCAGATACAACCTTCTCAGCATACCGGTCTCTCGATTTCAGACCACAAGCTGGTAACTGCAGTTATAAACCTCTGTTGCCATCGTCTTTTATTATGTAACCCAAGTTATAATATTATTGCGTCCCCATCTGCCTGTGATCACCATGCCACTTCATTGTTCTGGCCTTTTCTGTTTGAAACAGATGTTTAAAAACATTTGAATAAGATATTTTAGTTTGTAGACTTCTTGTCATCATCCTGCAAATTTACAGCAGTCAGCAATGTAAACATGTACTTGACAAACTCCAGCAGCTTGTAGGCTTCAGAGTTCATCCACTCATTTCAGGGAGGCAGATGTTTCATTTTAATACCGTTCGTACTATAGATTAGGATTATGTTTTTTCTTTCTTTTTCTTTCTTTTTTTTTTTTTTTTTATTTGAAAAGAGAATAAACCTGACATGCTACTAATGTCATTTCACACTGCAGGCCAGATGGCGAAAAATGCAAAGGCTGCAACTCTGTTTATGTATGGGGAAAAAAGGAATTCTGTTCCTGAGAGACTTTCAGCTCGATCATTTGTTACTTTAAACTAAACACTAGATGATGAATAAAGTAGAACTATCTGAACTTCAAAAAGGTCCTTGAGATTAAGTGCTTAACAATGTAATGCATCTGGAGGAAGAGTATTATATTATTCCCGCTTGCTGTGTTGGAAGGATGTTGGGAACATTTTCACTATAGTGGCTGCTTAAGAGCAGGGTGCTTCAAGACAACATTTGGCAGTCTTTTGGAAATTTCTGGAGATACAAATCATATTTCCATCACCTTTTTATTGTTATTAGTGAAAGACAATACTTGAGCAGAGGATTGGCAGACTGTCTGTTCTAAAACAGCTTGTTTTATCTGTCATTTTGAAGCGAAAAGTGGTATATTTACCAAGAGCTGTGTTTATTTGCAAAGAAATTCAGCATTATTCCAGGTAACTACAATTTAGTCTATGAAACTTAGAAAGAGGAATATTTTCTCCTTTTTTTCTCTTCTCCGCTCCCCAGTAGGTTTATATTTATTTGCAGGTTATCACAGAATTAATCTAGAATTTATGATTCTACATGATTTTTAGAGAAAAGCTGAGAAAACTCCACTTTGATTTGTTCATTCATTTATTCCAAACTCTTCATTCCAGAAGAGATTTTAGTTTGAGGATCAAACTGGTTTGCTTTGGATTTTCTTCCTTCCAGTTCTGTAGTATAACATAATTGTAGTGTATCTTGGATGTTGTGGTCCAGTTGCCTCATTCTGGTGTGTGGGTGGACAGGGTGTACTTCCATGAAGTACCATCGCTCTTCAAGAATAGAACTGGTTCTCATGCATCAGTGGAGATGCCAGTTTGCCACAGAAAGACAACCCTCAATGGTGGGAACAGAAAAGAGGCAAATGCCAGGTAGCAGTGCAGCATCATATTCAACTCTAAATCTTTGCATTTAGGACAAAATATCTCAGTTCTTGAGTTTTTCTTGTTTTTTACTAAAATAGTAGTGTTTGGTGGTTTGGTGGTTGGTTCTTGTTTTGTTTTGTTTTGGGGAAGGGTTATTTTTTGTGTTGGTTGTTTCTTGGTTTGATTTTATTATTATTGTTATTATTATTGTTGTTTTACTTCCCCAGCTAGCTCCAGTAATTTCCAAACAAATGTGAGATAAAAGTTTGGACTAAGAGAACACATTTTTTTCCCCTGTTTCATGTGTTTTTTTTTTCATGAGTTTCCTTTTGATCATAGCCTCTGCATGACACCAGACTGTGTCTGGAAGAAGAGACTCCTATGTAGCTTTCCTCAAATGAGTTATGTCAGATTTGTAGAGGAAGGAATTAACTATGTAAAGAAGGGGAGCAACCTTTTGAGATGAAAATTGTTTGGATGAACCCAAGAAAAGCTCAAATAGAAGAGCATTGACCATCCTCCGACCTCACAAAATTACTTCCTTCACTCTTGGCTGAACACAGTGATGATGTATCATAGTATGCATGAGAATCTGCCCAGATTTGTTAGCGTATTAGGCCCTAGTTAAGACTGAAAGGCAAAGATAGGATATGCACAGGCTGAATCTTTCCCTGCAACATTTGCTGGTGCTTTAAATGCTATCCACGTGAGTATTCTCCAGCATCAAAGTGATCAGGAATAAAAAGGAAATACCAAAAGACTCTTAAAGTAAGTTCTCAGCAGTATTTTTGACAGTTCTACTGGGTACAAAGGAAGCATCAAAGGAAATTAGAATAAAAGCTTGGTTAAGTCAGGTAAATAAATGCATTAAAAATGAAACAACATCACGTGTGTGTCAACAAGATGAGATTTCAGTTCAGGATATTATCAAATAGTACTAACTGTGCCTATTATGGATATAGTCCTAAAAGTCATGGTCGTAATAACAGAATACTTGTATTAGTTGAGGAAATGTTTCTGTCCACATATGAATATCTAAGAGATTCAAAGAAAAACTAGTTTTAATACTGCTTATATCTATATATCCTTCAAAATACATCTTACATTTTTTAGTTAGAATGTAGACCAGGAGCAGACAAGTGCTGAAAGCTCTGACTGAACCTCTTAAAATGCCTGAACTGTCTGAATGTGTCTGAATCTAACCCATCCCCATACATTTTTGATTCTTGGCCAAATCCAAATTCAAAAAAGGACTTCCTTATCACTTTTCATGTGAGCAACTGACCTCACAAATTTTCCAGCATTCTCACTGCTAGAAATTTCTGAAGCATAAGTTACAGCAAAATTTTTCACCTATTGCAAACTACCGAATCCTAATATAGGCTCTAACATTCTTATAGCCCCTAGTCTACACCCCGAAAAAAGATTCAAGTATGTGCTGAACTAAGTGTGGCTAAAATGTTTTAAATATCTGAAGTATATTTTGGAATAAATCTACTGAAGATCTACTTTTGGCCTTTTATATTAAGTCTATCAAAACTGAAATAGAGGTATTTTGATACACAGAGACTCCTTTACAGAAACAATACTCTGCAGTGTGACTAGGAAAGTCTTACAAAATCTCTGTGTTACTTAATTAAAAGATGATGGGCAGAAGGGATAATAGGTTGTTTCTCAAATTTTAATGAATTTTATCACCATAATGATGATTACCAAATGTCTATATTTGCAAAAGAACAGCAGTTCATAAATATCAAATTTGTGCTATTATTAACATGCAGAATGTGACGTTTTGTATCAATATAAGAATCTGGTAATTATCACTAAAGCTATTCATTAAAATTAAGAAGTAACTAAATAAGGAATAGGAATGCCACTTATTTCTTAACATCCAAAGAGCAGAAATATCTACCTATTATCCTTTTCAGGCATCTGACACTGTGACAATGGAATAGAAGGTTGTCACGGTATAATAGTCCCCAGCTGCTGGGTGCTTTTGAGCTGAAACTGAGGCATTTATCAAAAATAAACACCAGGGGAAGCTGTGAGACATCAGTCCTGGGACAACACTGTTAAACCAGTAGCATTTCTGTTCCAGCAAGTGACTGATGGGGACGCAACCACTCAGTCTGTCGGGTGTTGGTATGACACAATGGTGCCTGAGTGGTGGTTGGCCAGGAGGACCAGGAGCCTCCGTGGGGTGGCTGGTCAGAAGGGAGTTTCTGCAGGGGCTTGCACTGTGTTATCCTTCTGTCATTTTCCACCTCACTCCCAGCCTTTAGGTGGTGGAGCTGGCTGGAGAGAACAAGTACAGATCACCCTGTGGTGGAGGGTCTAGTGAGGCTGCATGGCTGCCTCCCACCCCTGCCCTAGGGACACCCATGGCTGAGGGCTGGGCACAGCCCCTCTAGAGATGGTGCTGAATGGGGAGGGCAGTGCCTCCCCCCTGGCACAGGCCCACGTGCAACTCAAGGCTCACAGGCCCCTTGGAAGATTGTGTGTAGCAGGGCTATTCCCCATGAGCATGAGAGGCCTGAGAGGTGAGGCTCACCCACAAGAAGACAGCCCTATATTCTCCATCATTGCTTTGAGAAAAATGGATGGGAGGGTGTAAAGTGACTAAAAGGAGGTTCGGTACTGGAGGTCATGAGAGAAGGAGGCAATCAGAGAGCAGTGGAGGAAAAAAAGGCCATGCTCTTAGTTGCCACAGTCACCTTCTGGTGGAGCAGGAGCTGGGCAGAAGAGTCTGAGGCTCTCCAAGGAAGCACATACCCGTGGAGCCAGGTGAGTGGTCAGCGCGCTCCTCCATGAAAGCAGCCATCAGACTCCGATGTATCACTCACAGCAAGCTAAAGGTCTGAGGCATGGGAAGGGGTGTCACTGGAAGGGGCTGTCACCATGTTTATCAAGACATCAGTACAAGCCAGAAAGCCTCATCTGCATCGGACAGTAAAGATTTTGAAGCAGGCTCAGTCTTCCAACGCAATGAAGGAGAAGATAGAAAGTGCACATTTTTTCTAGGCAAATACCAGTTACCTCTTTTCCATAAAGGGCTTTCTGCTCTCCTGACATTGTGTTATATACCTTCAGCCTCACTCGCTGCCCCCTCCTGTGTAAAATTTACACAAGCATTGAAAGATTGTGGAATACCCAAGGAAATAATTTTTCAGTCGATTGAGTTCTTAATGGAAAAACCTCCCTGAATGCTATCTTACAAATTAGAAGATCCCCTGCTTTCTAAATAGTTCAATTGAAATCAGCTTTTGTATTTATCCTTCAGGTCATTCGGGCTCAAATGTTGTTAGCTCTGAGTCAAAAAGTCAAATTTTTAAAGGGAAAATGTCAAGTCCTTTTAGGCTTCAACTGACCTTTTAAACCAGATTAGGGATTTGAAGCATTACACATGGATTTCTACATTTTATATCACAGTATTTAACAAATGATCAAATACAACTCCCAAGAATACTATTTTTACAAGCTTGACATTTCAGGCCTTAAAGGATGTTGCTGGTCTTTCTTTTACATAGAATTACCCTGGAGAAATTCAGCCTGTTTTCTGCTCTTCCATTTCTCTTTCATAAGAGGGGAAGTTCTGTGCATTTTATTTCACGCTGTTGTTCTCTCTCTGGCATTGCAAGCAGCAAAATATCGTGATGAAATCCTTGAGATATGCTCAAAGTGATTGCTACAATAAATTCACTCGGTGGGTGTCACATTAGAGTACAACTCAGGCAGTTATAGATGTCAAGAGGGCCCTAGGAAGAGATCTGACCTTACTTTTGTGCCTGGACTGTCAGATAATGCCACTAAAAATGCACAAATCTTCCTAGGACGAGACGATGGGAACGCTCATTTGGTTCCAAGCACTTCCCTTGTACAGGTAGGACAGAGAAACTGGATGGCGGAGTGAGATTGTGGATGTACGAGAGGATACTCATGAGCTGAAGGAGGAGGCTTCATCCAGTGTCCAGAGCTTGCACACAGAGGGAACAAGACCAAGAATCCCATTCTCAGCTCCTGTGGTCTGTATATAGGTCTCTGACAAGATTTTATGTCCCTTGAGCTGGATAGTCATGATCATTTGGTACTTCCAGATGATACTTACGAAGAAGATGGAGACAAGGGATGTGGGCTGTCAAGGGAGGGAGATTCTAATTCACAGGTACCACATCAGAGGGCTTGGCTTTGCCTTGCTGGCTGTTCAGACCTTCTCCTGTCTTCTGAGGTGGGCCCATTAGTGCTAATCATGATGCTGGAGTTTGTAGCTGGATTGTTTCTCTGACCACAGCTGAAGAAAGACCAGCAAATTATTTCACATGGACCAAGCAGGCATCAGATAGCAATGGGATTTGGGTTTAAAAGGCTCTGCATTAAACCAGACAGAATGATTGGCTCCTTCTAAATCTGTAGTGGAGACATGCTTTTTCATTTGGGCATGTATTTTTTTTTTCATTCCAGACTAAGACCTGCAGGTTCCCTGACAAGTTTTCCTGGTATTTCCAAAATCATCTCTGAAGTCAGTATTACTAGAGAGAGTAAAGGCCATTCCATGGCTTTATGCATAGTGTCATTTTTGTTCAAGGTCTTGACCCAGTGACTTGACTCCAACATAGACAAACACAACACAATATTCTGCTATACACTGCACTCCAAATAGGTGGAAGCACCAGAGTTTGTTCACAAGACAAATATTCTCCATTCTTTGATAAACAAAAGGAGTTCAAAGGGCAAATTTTTAGAAGGAGAGCAGAGACTACCTTCACATTGCAGCCCTGTGTTGACAACATTTAACGAAAGTGTTTGGGCATTTCATTTGCCTAACAGGCAGTTACCGTGCACACCACAGTACCTGTATGTTGTTGAATACAGGCTTGCAACATTTATACATTTTAAGTAAGCACAGAGCTTACCTTCTGAAACAGAATGTTAAAGTTTCAATTGCACAAGTTATTGTGTCAGAAGGGACTGAAGTGGCAAGTCTTGTTATACCCAGAAATCATGCTGACTTTGAATCACTTCTGTTAATTGCTAACAATAAAGAAAAAAACATTCTCTGCATAGAACAAGTGTATACTTCTGTATGCTTTAATAGTTCCTGCATCGTGACACTAGTGCTGTCATTATAGGATCAGAATAATTCACTCTTCCCAAGTCCTACATCTGAAGGAGAAAATATGAAAGAAGCAATCAGTAGCTCTGTGGCTGGGATACAAAATCATTGTAGTCTGAAGCTAACAGATCAGAACTGGTTAGAGCAATTTTTTACAGTCCTTAATGTTAGTTTTGCTTGTGATTTCACTACAGGACATTTCAAGAAGACGGACCCAATTTGAAATCACTACTCCTTTGAAACCGGGTCCATCTTTTTGAAGCACCTTATATTTTCAGCTCTTCTTACTGGTTGGTTTAGAAGTTCTATGGTATTCAAAATAATATTTATAGCACAGAAAAAGAAAAAGCATTTGTTGCTTAAAGCCAGATGTAGAAAGTCATGACGACACCTCATTATAAAATTACCAAAGACGTCTGATAGATGCCATCTTTGTCTTGCTATTGTTTTTTCTAAAATAAAATAAGCAGCTATGCAGCTGTTTTAAAATCTTTCTCAGAGCTATCTTTGTCATTTACCTATCACCATATATTTGTTTCTTGTAATGGAAAGTACCTGTAGTATGACAAGAAGATGAGGTTAATCTGAAGCAAATCAACATGATAGTTTCCCATTATTGGAACTCAAACAGGCTTGTCAACAAGGGATGACACAGAATAACAATGCTGCTGCTGTTACACAAACAGGCATTCACAGAACAAAGAGTATTTTGAGATATGTTTTTCTTCTTATTTGGAAACATTATATCAGAAAAATTAGACTATTCTGTTAAAGCTCAGGAAGGCAAGCCCTTTTGAAATTACATGTTATTCTTGAACCTTCTGCTTTGCTCAAGTTTATCTCCTTTCCTGCTACGCAAAGGAGTCTTTCATTGCTTTAGTCATTATCAGAAAGACATAATCAAGAAAAGCTTGCCGGAAACGTCTTGATACATCATGTACTCCAGTGTTAATGGAGCGTGGTCGGTTTCTGATACAAAAGTTATATCTACTTAATTTGTGACATTTATAGGACCTATCTTCTGGTCATCTGTCATTTCTTTGGAAGCAATTATATTTTACATGGAGCCTTGTTGTACCCTCTATCTGACTATAGGCATTTTTGTTTATGTCAATCAGCTCTGCGTTAACAATTAGATGTTTGTTTGAGTTGCACTGAAATGCTTGAAAGATAAAGCTCCTTAAAGAAAATAATATTGCCCCCATAGCTCCTATTCAGAGTGTTCTGGACTTCCTTTCTCCATTAACCAGATGTGGCAGGAAAAAACACCACAAAACTGAAATGACCAGTTACTTATGATAACTTAATGGATATAGCATTGCACTTTATCTCTAATTTGGGGGACATCCTGTCACAACAGAGTTCTCTAGTAGGTGACAAGAGCCTATGACTTTTACAAAGCCTAAGAGGTATCATTTTTTTAGAGTTATCAACCAGTTACAAAATAAATTTAAAACACTAAATCTAGGGTGAAGAAAAAAGTTTGCTAACGTTAAAACACCCACAGCTTTGGAAGCTATTGTTTGCTTGCTTTTAAAAATACAAAACCCTCAGTTCTTGTTTCAGAGAATCTGTCTTCTCAAGTGTGCTGCAGGAATAGTTTTCAGCAAGTTACTCCAGGAACAGCCTGACTAGTGAGGAGCTCAGCTGGATTTCTAAAGCAAGTGTATCACTGAACTGCACTGGTAGAACTTCTGGTAGAGCTACCAGTAACCAGTGGCCCATGGTACTGTCTTCGCCATGTAACAGGGTGTGATTCAGAGGCTTCTGAACTAGTGCCAGATGCTATGGTAGGCCTGGCACCATGTCTGTGTGCCCCAGTCAGCCATGGGATGGCATTTCTGATTTATTTCAGCTAGTATCTGTGCAGATTGCTGAATAGCATGGACCAGGCTGCCTGTGTGTGACATACACATATCTCACAGTATTGCTCAGTGGTTCACACTTGAGGATTCTTTCTGCTTATTCTTCCCTTTCTTTCTTATTTCCTGAGTCTGACAAGAAGTGAGACCTCCCCTACTTGCCACTGCTCCAAGAGCATCAGCAGAAGCAGCTCGAACACTGTTTTGCGTTCATCCTGCCCTCTGCATGGAAACAGTGCACTGGAATAAGGACTGGGGCTTGGCTCAGGTTTTGAGATCATATAATTATAGAATAGTTTGTGTTGGAAGGGGCCTTCAAAGGTCATCTAGTCCAAACTCCCTGCAATGAGCAGGGACATCTTCAACTAGATCAGGTTGCCCAGAGAGCCGAGAGAAGGTGAGATAAGGTACACACAAAGATAGAATGTTTTCCTTTTCTAACTCAGGGGATGTTCCTAGGACTTTACATCAGCAGAAAGGCAGAAGCACATGGTTGCCTTGCTCCCATTTATCGTCTGCCTTTACCAGACTAAATTAGTTAAAATAGGAAGATCTGACCGCCATCCTCTGGGGTTGATGCTGTTTTACCACCACATGGACTCAGTTCTTGTACCACTCTGCTCATGCATTCCCCTTTCTAATTCACTCATTTTTTCTGTTCACTCACTTTTCCTTTGTCTGGTGCTAAAGCAGGATATTTCCTTCCCCCAAAATCCTGCCTGCACCACACACTCCAGTTAGCAGCTCGAAGTTTCGATGTCTGAGATCTGTGTGAAGCTTCCCCCACTACCTGTGGTTTTGAACATAAACCCTTTTGTTTGCCTGAGAATTCTTTTCCTTGCCCTTGACTTCAAGGCAAAAAGGCTTTTCTTTGCTAACTATTACTTTACATTTATATTGGGTCTATCTTCTTGGAACACCCCAAAGCACTTTACATATTCTATGCAGGAATCAGTGGAGGGTGACTGCATTGGGGCTCTCTTGTTATTTCTGTATTCTTAGTTGCAGCACTCTGTGTCATAGAAGCTGACTTGGTGACTGACAAGGTTAATTCTGCTTTGCCTAATTCATTCCAGTAGAAAAGCCATGAAAAAGTACAGTTTAAGCGCACAGCATTTTAGAGGGAACATCACGCACACTTCCTGCACTGTTTTAATCTTGGTCTAAAGAAATATATGAGAAGCATAGTCGATAAGAAGAGTATTTACATAATTTAGATTACTCTAGAGGACTTCATTATAATACCTAGAAAAAGTGGAAAGAGCACGCATTTTGGAGCTGGAAGTCTGAGCATCGGAACCATCCTTAGCCAGTGATGCAAATCAACCCTTTCAGCAGTCAAGGAGACTAGGGTTTGGGTGCTGTTCATCAGAAAACTGTAAAATAAGTGAGCAAGGGAATACTATTTTATGTTTCCAAAGACATACCTCTATCATATTTCAGCCATCCAATAAAAAAGCAATCAAAAAGATATGCAAAATGAGACGCTGCATTGCTTAATCAAAAAACACGGTATAACTGTCATCTTACAAGGACAAAATGTAGTCATATGCTTGAAGGCTTTACAACCTTGCAATAATGTTTTCCATGCTTATATCAGAACAGAGGGGGAAGTATGATCATATTTAAATTTAAGAGATCAATACTTCACAGCAGCCAAAGAATAGAGAAATATGGCTTTCCATTTAACAATTCCTTAACACAATATAGTATAACTTTTATTGTGAAAGTAATTTTTGCAAGGGTAGAACACAACTGATAGTAGTGAGATTCCATGTGGAAAGTGATGACAGAGCAATTATAGGCTACCAACAGTAAATGCACTATACATTTGCCAAGTGGTTCTAGCAGATCCACCCAATGACTTTGAATGACTCTGTAAGAGGACTAGGGTTTTGACCAATCAACTATGTTTTCCTCATTGGTCCCTATAATACAGTGTATCTCTCCATCCTACCTTGGGGACTTAAAATGTACAACAAACACTAAGGTCTACCTCAGTGCATGCTCCTGTCCTCAGGCTCCCCTCTTCCTGGTTAGCATGTGAGACACCTCCTTGTACCTACTTCCACTTATTTGCCAGAATATATATGATCACAGAACAGCTTCAGATTGAACATGCCTGCCATACCACTGAT
Source organism: Columba livia (assembly GCF_036013475.1). NCBI lineage: Eukaryota > Metazoa > Chordata > Aves > Columbiformes > Columbidae > Columba > Columba livia. The sequence goes on from NC_088603.1 coordinate 136,996,873, forward strand.
AGTGGAAGGGGTACTGCTTACAGCATGGAGAGTAACTCAGTTTTTTGTTCATCTGCCCAAAATGAAGTGAATAAAAACCTGAGGCATACCCTAGAAAGACTTTACAAAAGTCACACTCCCAGCATGAACATTTCAATCAAAGATCCTCTTCTTCCAAAATGCCTCTAGCTGGTGCCATGCTGAATCCATGAAGACCTTCAAACTCCTCTTGGCTGGAGCTGTTCTAAAATGTGGTCAACATTACACTGAATATTATGGGCTTACTGACTTCGGTGGTCTCAGCAAGTCAGAAGATACTCAGTTTGACCAAGCTTGTGCCCAATAGGTCCCTGTACTTGTGTAAACTAGTGTGTCTTGATACGTAGTTCTATCGCCCTTAGAGTACCCACTTGACAGAGAACATGGTTGGCAAGAAATCACACCGTTCAATGCATCATACTTTGTTATTATAAAAGATCATTCCATGAGGTATATTGCATGGCCCTGACATTTTGTGGAAGGTCACTGAGTCTGACATAATGGGTTCTGCCTACAGTTACTCTCAGTTGAACCCATTGCTGCTGCTGAGCAAGTTCACTGAGCCCTACACCTCAGTGTCTGAGAATATCAAGAGCTAACCAGTGACTGAGAGAAAAAGTGATGACATATTCTTCCCTGTTGGTTAAAAATCTCTTCACCAGCATGCACCTTAAATACCTTTTATAAAGCCTTATTCCATGTACAAAGCAAGAACGACGGCTGTGGGGCTGTGGTTGGAATACCTGGAAGAGACCTCTGCCCATCTGCCATGGCCTCCTGATGAAGTCCCATTTGTGCTTGTCTAGAAGAAAAACTAATGCTTACTCTTCATAGATGTTTACTGTATCCCAAAACAGATCACTATTTTAAAAAGGTGTTGTTTCTAGCTAGTAAGTCACTGGAAAGGAAATTAATAGAATGTAATCTCATTATTTGGTCTGTACTTGTAAGGGGACAGTTGTTCCACACTTGATATGGATTAGAATACAGTTATTTCTTTCCAGTTTATCCAATGCTCCTGAATGCTTCAGCATTTCATCAATAACACTGTTACGGATAGGTAAAATCATGGTCATTAATTTTGATAACTTTATGTTTCTGGATCTGAGCTTCTTTCTGACTAATGTATCCCTATGTCACTAAAGAATTTCAGAAAAAGAAAAAAAAATAGGAAAAAACCAAACAAACACAAAATGTTTGATAAGAATAGAGTGGAGCTCCTTTTCTGTGTCATCCTCATCAATGACTGCATTACATAGACAAAAGAAAAAAAAAAAAAAGCATGTGCCATCATGGCACAGGCAGCTCTTTTAAGTATTCACAAGTACATTGATTTTGATTTCAGTAAGGTTCCTCAAGGCAATTTAGCAAAGGTTTTTCAAAAGCAGTACTTCACTATTCCTCAAAAAACAACAAATTGACTGGATAAATGAATCTGTGTTCGCCTTTAACCAGTTTAAAGAGCTTTCATTACCCTTCTCTATCCAGATTGAACAAAACACTTCTTTGTAAAGATGAATACATAGAATTATAGAATTGAACCTGACCTTTTGCAACAGAAGAATCCCGAAGTGAACACTGTTTGTTCACATTCAATTCCCACAGTGAAAAGTAAAGTATGAAAATAGCAAGGAACTTAGGCATGGAGGAGGCCTTCAGGCAACAACATTGTCATTTGGAAGGTGAACAATATCTTATTCAGATTTTCATGAGGCTCAGGGAGCCTCAAAAACCTCCAAAAAGCCATACTCTAATACCAAATTCAGGGATCCTTTTTCTTCACTAGTTTTGGTTTCACAGTGTTGCCCTGGTCCAAGAACAGTAGTCCCAGTGCACTATTCTATGAGTATGAATATCTTCACCCAGAAAGCACCTTTCAACAGCCTACAATTATCTTATGATCCTTCCATTTTTTCAGTATCTCTATGATCTGTAGTGTACTACCCCAAATACAGGTCAGATCATGCCAAAATTTGTTTTCCTTTGAAACAAAGTTCACCAAGGCAAAGTCTAGTCTTCTTTCAATATTTCAGATCAAAAATGGACTTCCATTCTTCAAAAGAAATTATTGTACACTTGCAATATCTAACCTCACTGGGATACTAAGACCACTCCATAATCCTCTGAGATGCAATCACCTTGGACATTCTGAACATATGAGCACCTGTCTCTTCAGGTCACAGACTGTGGGCCAGTGGTGTTGATAATTAGACATCTCACATGGCATCTCATTTCTGGCAGGCAGAGATGGTGAGGAGTCATCCCGTGGCTCCAGACCTGCCTGAAGCCTTGTTTCCTGTCACACGGAAAGTGCACATCTGTTCAAATGTCATGAGAGAGGCTGAGGGACCCCACAGAACATAGAGCAACTATGAATGTGTTGCCACTGCTGGAGTAATTCCTCCAGTCAGCAATCTATTCCTGTTCCGTGCTAAGGAGCCCTTGGGAAAGTAGAAAATAAGAGCAAAAGTGTGCTCTCCATGTGCCAGACATCTGGTCCTTCCTAGGGACGCACCACCATGTGCCCACCCTTGGGCATCAACTGGAGGGAGCAGTGTGGCCCACCCAGTGGGAAGAGTTGGGCCCCTCTGGTCAGGAGCAGTAATTTTAAGCAGCAATTAGGGAAACATTTGGCTTTCAAGTGCTCAGATCACTTGCCCTTGCAACACAGCTTCAGGCCCTTTCCCCTCACCTTCAATTACTTTCATGTCATTTCTCCCCCATTGCATCTTTGCACCCCCAAAGCGCCTCCTCCGCCTTTATCTCATATCCATGGGGGCTGCAACGTGGAGCCACAGACCCACCCCAGCTTGGACCTGTTTCCTGAAGGCAAACGGCCGCCTGCTCTGTTGCGACGGGGGGAGGCTTTGTTCTACTGCTGTCTCTGGCTAATTGGCTTTCTGAGACCTGATATTCTCCAGAACTCTTTGCACAAACAGCCAGGGAAACTTAGGGGGACAGAAAGGGCCTCAGGGTGAATGGCTTACTCTATTGAAGTAAGATGCAAAACTCCCTTTGACTTCAGTGGGGTCAGAGTTTTACCCTATAGCTTTAATGAGTTTGCATTGTTGTAACTGTCCTGTGTCGCTACATGTGGATTGTAAGGTATGGTATGTTCAATAGCGATGTATCCATAAATGATTTAAGAGGATATTAAAGTGAAAGAGTGCATTTAAATGGCATGAGGTTAGAGGAGCTGACTTGTTTAAACACTACCTACTCCATGCTTCATAATTAAACTGAAATCTATGTGAAGCCCCTGCAATTTAACAAAACAAACTGGCTTTCCCAAAACAAAGTATCTGTGAACCACTGGGAAAAAGGTCACAGAAAAATGATCTGACAAAAATATCCAAACCTATAAAGTGAGTCCACTTTCAAATCATTCAGAGTGTCTCTTCTAATAAAGGCCTAAAGTTTTCATACAGACTTATAGATTTTAAGCAGGATGAGATAGTTGTTCTGTTAAGGAGAGGAAGGAAGAAAAATCTTAACTATCCTGCAAAGGGGAAGGGGATGCATGGTATAGGCTGTTCAGCATACCGGAGTGTAGTGGACATAGGAAATTCATGTCAAGGTGTCACAAGTAGTGCTTCGTGGCCAGAGAGCTGATGTTGCAGGGTGATGGATATTTTGACAGAAGCCACTGTGTGAAGAGTGTTATATGAAAATGGTGTGCCTAAGATAATGAATAGTATAATTTTTTCCTCTTCTGAGAGTTTCAATGGAAAGGACACCTGGATTTCACTGAAAAGCCCCCACAGAGGAATTAAAAATATGTTTTATTCATTTATAATACAGACTCTGTCTTGTGTGCAGATTTCGTCATTTCATTGTCTCCAGTATCTCAAAGAACAAACAGCTGGGTCCTCACTCAATGTTTCCATAGAGGATTTTTTTTTTTTTTTTTACAGTAAAATACCAGTCTATTTGTACAGGAAAGAACCAGTCAATGCTATCATATTTCCTATTTCTTACCCATGCTGAATGAAGAGGGTGAGTCCAGTTTGGGAGAGTAGAACAAGAAGAGCTACATCATTTGCTGGTGTATCCAAGTCCTTCATCACTCACAGGCCTTCAAACTGCCGAAGTGAGGAGCAGTGAGGTCAGGCACTACTATATGCCCTCAAAAGGCTACCCAGGGTGTGCACAGAGCTTCGGTTTAATAGCACATTCACAGTCCAGGATTCAACTTACGTGTATCGTTGCTATGTGTTCATGGTTTCTGCATCACAACTATATTTGAGAGAAATAGAGTGAAGCATATAATATGTTTTTATTTAGCCTTCACCAAATTTTCAGTCTTTGGAAATTTGCTTTCTAATATTCTTTTTTGAGGTAGAATCATAGAATGGTAGGATCTCAGAATCATTTAGTTTGGAAATTACCCTTAAGATCATCGAGTCCAACCATTAACCTAACACTGCCAAGTCCACCATTAAACCATGTCCCTAAGCACCACATCTACCTGTCTTTTTAAATACCTCCAGGGATGGTGACTCAATCACCTCTCTAGGCAGCCTCTTCCAATGCCTGACAACCCTTTCAGGGAAGAAGTTTTTCGTAACATCTAATCTAAACCTCTCCTGGAGCATCATCAGGTCATTTCCTCTCATCATATCACTTGCTACTTTAGTAGGTAGGATGATATCAGTATTTGCTTCTTGAGGTAGAGAGGTTGATAGTCATTCTGTTGTGTGCTTCAGTTGCATAAGTTTTCTCCAGCTCCTACTTACGCTAACAGATTTCGAGGTCCTAATGTGCTGCATAGCATAAATTTAACACTAGCAATTCTGTCTACTTTGCATTGTATTTCTAATTGCTTACAAGATAGCTATGAGAACACAAAATATAACTCTGTGTGCTCTGAATCATCTTAAGGGAAGAAAATGTTTCTTTCCATCTCCTTTGTTATTACTGTAACAATATTCTTTGCTAATGCTACTTACAACTGAAATGTAATGTTTTATTCAATAATTTTCTGTAGATTCTATATTGTGACTCTTCTTCCTTTTAGAAAACTCCGGGGAGACAGAATGTCTCTATCAAGAGAATCCCTTGCATAAGGGAATCAAGAAAAAAAAAAGAAAAAAAATCAACAAACACAACCCAAACACAACAACTTGTAATGAAATTTGCTAGCAATTGTATAAAAATACGTTGTGTGGGACTTTTGCCTATGGCAGTATGTACACACATGAATGACAGTATTGTGTGAGACAGAGCATTGTGTTGTTCAGTGCCAGTGTATAAAGCTACACTCATTTTGCATAAATATTTGACTGCTTTCTGGGATGTCTTGTATCTTTTTAAAGTAATGTTCCATTTCTGTTTCTCTGGAACAACTACTTGGATTTCCATGTTTCAACCATGGCTGTCACAATGGGGGAATGTTCAAGTGTCATTTCAGTAAATTTGATCAAATCAGGGAGGGGAAAAAGTGGGAAGAAAATGTGTAGCTTAAAAATCAACAGCATCTTATCTATTTTTCATGCATAAACCGTGCAGTAAATAAAAATGAGGCTATGCTTTTAGGAAGAGAGTCCTCTAAATTTCTAATTATCCAGGCTTTGCAATGTTGCACATACTTAAGAACCACCTCCAAAACTCCATGGAAATCCAGAGATAAAATGCCAGCTGAGGATGTGGTCTCCGTACAAATATCTACAAATATTTGCGTTTCAGTGTTTTGATCACATGTAGACTCATGCAATGGAGATTTTTCTCTTCTCTGATGCTCTAAAGTAGGCATTGCTTGGATAGTTCACTTGATTATGAGAATAAGTCAATCAAATTGATCTGGAGTACTAACTTATTTGGATCCACTGCTTTACAGCTTCTTTATGTTTAAGGAGTGGGAAGGATACATCTGCAGAATGAGAGATGACAGCTTGGAAACTAGGGACTCAGAAGAGGATGCAAGGGTAGGAAAGGACAAGAAATTCAATGAGAGCTTCCACTGCAATGCCATGAGGAAGCTAGATTCAGCTTTGTAACTAGATGGGCCAAAGGGGTGATATCTCTCAGGACACTGAAAAGATTAATGATGGGATGGTGTGTTCAGCTGCTGTGCACACAGTTTAAAATTGGAAATTTAGAGTTTCAAAAAGGTCTTAAGCCTTATGTGAAGGCTAGAGGTGTGTTACAAAGAAACATGACACATTCAGATTCTTCAATATGTATAGACTGAGGAATGGCATGGAGTCTAGAGACATGGTTGGATAGTGAATGCCAAAGAACCTTAAAGTTCCCATTTAATCTAACAGAAAAAAATAACATTGAACACTGTGAATTATCAAACTACTGGGGTAGAGCTTCGGTGTCTTGGAAGCTTAGTCAACACCGAATGCCTGGAAGGTGCCTGATTAGTTGTCCTTCCACATACGTTAGTCGATTCTGAGTATAAGGGTAGCTGGGTAAGTGTTAATAGACCATGTTATATGGGAAATCCAGTGAGATAATCTAATGTCCCTTCAGGCTGTACACCTTATGAGCTCAAAGGAAGCTCTTAGAAGGCTGGTTCAGGACAGAGAATCCTCCCATCGCTCCAATTTTGCTGCTGTTTCTGCCCAGTTTGTCCACTCAGCACTTCCAGATGTCAGCTGTGACACTTTCTATAGATGTCAGAGTAACCAAAACTGAAGGGAAGGCGAGAATTGAGAGCAGCTTGAAGCTTCACCCAGTAACAAGTTGGCAAACTGAGTTATTGTGTATGTATATCCTGCTATCACTCCAGGGCAACTGCACAAGTGCAAATGTCTTTTCAGCCCTGGATATCTCATGGAGAGCAGTCCCAAAGGTACACTGACTCACTAAATGTCCAATAAGTCTTGTTCTATCCCATCTCATCTGACCTAGCTAATTTTTATACGTGCTAGCAGGCACATGGAAACACTGCAGAGGACTTGCTTCACTGTGCAGCTGATCAGTAAATTTTCTGTGAACTTGTGCCTGTGGCCTGGGTTATAGGCCTGAAAGAATGATACCCAAGTTATCTGGCTGCCCAGTCTTTTGCAGATGGACTCAGAGAATTTACATTGGATTAAAATGATTCTTTTATTCCTTTTTTATGAACAATGTTTTAATTTCTCATATATTTAGGCTTCAGAAAACCATTATTCAAAAGCAAATACAAATCTACTTCACACTATGTTCAATTAAAAAAAAATTGAGAAAAAAAAATCCCTTTCACTGTAATGTAATGTGCTGTTGAAAGGGCTTCAAGAACCCATCTCAGATGGGAGTAAGGCTGAGCTCATGAGCAAGCCACAGAGCAAGGAGGTAGTCTATTCTGTGTGCCGTGTCAGGAAGTAGGATAGACAGAAGGCTCAAAGAGTCAGTCTTTGCTTTTAGTCTGTGAGCGTGAGACTGGCTAAATTGAGCCATACTCTGCAAGTCTATGGCCTCAGCAGTAGTTCATGCTCTCTGCATATGCTGTACTGCAGTTCTCCCATCTGTAAAAGTTTGACACTGTAAATTTTCAAACATGGGTCTCTCCAGAACAGAAACTGCTCAAAATGCTCAACCCTTAACCAAGCTCAGGGTCTCCATGTGTGAACTGTCCTGATATGCTCCACTGGTCTCCTCTGAGAGACATCATGCTGTAGCAGTTACCAGATCTCCACCAAAACTGCTGGCACCACTTTATGTTTGTGGTGAGTTGACCTTGGCTGATTGCCAGGTGCCAAGAAAAGCTACTCTGTCACTCCTCTTCCTCCACTGGACAGGGCAGAGAAAATATAAAGAAAGACTCCTGGGTTGAGACCAGAACAGGGACATCACTCAGCAATCACCATCATGGGCAAAACAGACTCTAATTGGGGAAAATTGTTTAAATTTATTACCAATCAAATCAGAGTAGGATAATGAGAAAAAAACCCTAAACTTTAAAACACCTTCCCCCCACCCCTCCTTTCTTCCTGAGCTAAAGTTTACTCCAGATTTTTCCTACCTCTTCCTCTCAAGCAGCACAGGGGGACAGGGAATTGGGGTTGCACTCAGAACATCACATATTGTTTCTGCTGCTCCTTCCTCCTGAAGGGGAGGAATCCTCACACTCTTCCCCTGCTCCAGCACAGGGTCTCTCCCACAGGAGACATTCTTCATAAACTTCTCCAATGTGAGTCCTTCGCACAGGCTGCAGTTCTCCATTATCTGCTCCAGCATGGGTCCCTTCCACAGTGTGCAGTCCTTCAGGAGCAGTCTGCTTCAGTGTGGGCTCCTCTCTCCATGGGTCCACAGGTTCTGCCCAGGATCCTGCTCCAGTGCAGGTTTCCCGTGGGCTCACAACCTCCTTCAGGCACCCACTTGCTCTGGCGTGGGGTCTTCCCCAGGCTGCAGATGAATCTCTGCTCAACCAATGGACCTCAATGGGCTGCAGAGGGACAGCTGTCCTCATCCATGGGCTGCAGAGCAATCACTGATCCAGTACCTGGAGCTCATCCTCCTCCTCCTTCTTCTCTTGCCTTGGTGTCTGCAGAGTTGTTTCTCTCACACATTCTCACTCCTCTTTCTGGCTGCAATTGCTGTTGTGCAGTAACTTTTTCCCTTTCTTAAATGTGTTATCCCAGAGGCTCTACCACCATCTCTGATGGGCTTGGCCTTGGCCAGCAGCGGGTCCCTCTTGGAGCCGGATGGTGCTGGCTCTGTCGGACATGGAGGAAACTTCTAGCAACTTCTCAAAGAAGCCACCACTGCAGCCCCCCACTACCAAAACCTTGCTATGCAAACCCAGTACAATCTTAAATGACTCATGCAGGCAAGATGTAGTAAAGATGAAAGGTGGTGGTTGCCTCCTTGTTCAGGCAGAGCTGGGCAAGACAAGCTCTTCTGACATTGCTCCATTCTTCCAGGGCACTGAAGTAACCTCTTTGGCAGCAGATATAAATGGAGTGGAAGAAGTGCCCTCCACAGTCAGTACCAGTCTCAACTGGGAACTGGCAATGAACAGCCCTACATCTCACCAAAGACTGAAGCTTACTGTCTGTGTCCTCTACCTTACCTTGACAAATGAGGGGTGGGACACACCAATTAATCTTTCCTAGGCTTGACGCTAGGAACAGGCCATAGTAGCCAACAGGACATTTCAATAAACCTCAAAAGTATCCAGTCGGCTATGACTTGATATCCTATGCAAACAAATCAGAATGCAGTGGTGAACCACATCTCCTCAGACCCTCCTTTCACAAAGGGCTGTGAACTTCAAACTTCAGGGTACGCAGCTTGGCTTTAGGAAATCAGTTATTTGCATGGCAGGTGAATTAGGACGCAAAGGTAGGCTTAAACTGGGCCAAAATCCATAGCGTAGACTGTAGCAACTCTATATACAAACTACAGCATGTGTAAACTTCAGAGTAATTCCCACAGGGTTGTTTCTTCTCTGCATGACTTCCCACCCAAAAGGAAGATTAACATTTTAATAATGACAATTGCCATTTTTAAGGTTCACTTGCATTGCACAGGCTGCACCTCTTAAGAGGAGGAACTAAATTTTTGGTATCTCTGTGGAACAGCAATTACCCTTATTTAGAATAGATTGTTTTCACCAGGTAGCTCTGATCACAAGCTGAGCACTGTAAATGATGCTGTACAAACACATAAGACAAAATGTGCATAATTTTAACAAGCCAGACAGACAAACTTTGGCAGAAGAAACAAAGGTAGAAAGAGGTCAAGGCATTTGGTTCAAGGCAGTTCATCAGGTCAATGGTAAAGTCGAGGAAGATAGTTGCCTTACATAGTCTCTTCAAACAGATAAAGTAGGGCTGTAAGAGTGCCCATATTTGCTAACATCAGATATTTTCATTACATTTCCACTGAATTTTCCTTGGCAGGAGTTCTTTATGTTACTAAATTCTGGTCACAATTTTTGAAAGAGTGATTTAGTTGCTGTAGGTTACTAGATGTGGTTTTTGCTGTCACAGGGAAAAGCTACTATTTTCAGTCCTTTAAAAAACTTGTGTTCTGGTGAAGGAGGTGAAACAGCTGAAAAAACTTACCCGAATTACTGCACATGGTCAATGGAAAAATCAACAGATGACAAAAGTTAAAACATGTTGCAATAAAGTGAAATCAGCTACACTTTATCCTAGGGATTCATTCATAATGTTACCCCTATATGAAGGGAAATCTGATATGTTTTCCCTATTGCAAAAGACTCAGCAACAGAATTTGTCAACTATGTCCTGGTAACTCATTTCCACATTACTGCCTACACTGAACAATGCTGAACATTTTTATACAATTAGTGATCTCACAGAATATTTGCTTTTCAAAAGCAAATTTCACATTTAAAGTTTAAAAAAAATATAGTCTGTGAAAAAATAGAGGATTAGACTGCTTTCAAAATTTGTATGCAAAGAAATAAAATGCCCTTGAAAGTGAATTCTTCTGTTCTTGAAAAAGAATCAAAAGCTTTGTGTCCATTCATACAAAATACTTAAACAGACACATATTCTCTTCCTCACTTTCATATGAGCACCCAGAGCAGTTCAAGAGCTTTTTCAATAAGATATTTTGTGACAGAAAAGCAGTTTCTGCAAAATCAAAATTTCCACAGGGAAAATGTATCAAGTTTCTTTTCTTTTTCTCAGGGGAAAAGAGAATTTAAATATTTAGTTCTGAAACATGCTTTGAAGTGTATGAATTAGCTCCAAGCTGAAAATTCTGCTTTCTTACATCTATAAATAACCTGTGTGTCTCTCAGTCGTGCATATCGCTAATGTTGTCAGCTGCTCTGAGTCCCAGGCACTTTCTCCTGAAGAGCACAGAAAGGCATCCTTTCTCACTTAATCTGTGTTTCAAACTTTACCAAGTACAATTATCAGTCTTATGAGAGAATATGCTGAGTGACAAGCATTGTGTATTTTCAGTTTTCAGGTGGAATGGGTAATAGCTGGGAGTGTGAAACAGTTCAGTAGCATTTAATCCCATGGCATTCCCCTGTCGATGAGGTTTTTTGTTACACTGCTCCACTATGTCCAGAAAGTGATGACCAGTTCAATATCACACTCCACTATCTGTGATTCATAGCACAGGCAGAACCGAGTGGCAGCCTAGTACAGTTCCTGATTTTTAATTATGGTCACTGGCAGACAAATTTACTGGGCTATCAAAGAGAAATTCAAAGCTTTTGGATGCAAAATAAGAGCTTGCTCCACATAAACTCTGGACTAATCATTTATTATATTATTATTTTTATTAGTTGTTATCAGCTATTATTTATTTACTGCATGCAATGATCATATGTTATATTCACTAATTTGCCTGCCATGGGTGGCTGTTTTGTAATCTGGATAATCTGAATCATGGCAAGAAAGTGACAAAAACATTTGCACTAATAGAAATAAAAAGGTTTCTATTAGGTTTAAATAATAAATTATTTTAAGTAAATAATCTGAATACTCTTAAATTAATGCCAGAGTTGGATAGTAGTTAAGTGGAAATAACACTACTGGCAAAGGCTTGCAAATCAAAGCTTAAGGTCAGGGAATGATAAGATTGACTATACTAGTCAAGGCATCGGGGCCTTGGGTACACCAGCAGCCCTTCCTGGCCCTGCCCAGTCTCCCCTGGGGTCTTCCCCCACCCCTGACCATGGCCCAGGACCCCATTTCAGCTCAGCCCAGAGCTGCCACCCCCTGCCACCCTGACTCCTTGTGGTCACCTGGTATGCTTGCTGTTTATTTCTGCCCTGAAAAACCATGTACTCCTGTTAACAAAGACCCACAAAAATCAGTACAGATATATTTCTGGAAATGAGATTTCAGTGAGTGTCAAGAAATATAGAATCAAGTGTACGATTCCTTTGTTTAGTATATCACACGTGGCAATGAAGGTGAAACAACCTCTGCAAAAGGTGAATGCAAAACTATTCTGCAGAACTCTTATTCAACACCCAAAAGGAGAGACTGGCTTAAAACCAATGTTTGAGATTTTATAATGTTTCAGAAGTACAGTGTAACAGAACAACACAAGGGGTGTTAGGGTTGGAGACTGAGCTAGTTGGGCTATCTGTGCTGTCTGTGTTTTCCATATCCATGCTATCCTGGGCCTGTTGCACTCCATATAAGAAGAGAAAGATCATGTAGGGAAGAAGCATTCTGAAACAAACACTGATTTGTACTACCGTATATTATCCATATAATTCTCCATCCTGTTTTGAACATCTTAATAGTTGCACAAGTAATTGAAGTCTTCATTCTTTCACCTAATTTTGCATATCACAAAGTACTATTGTTATACAAATCTTGTAATAAACAGAAATAGTATGAAGACAAGTTTGTAGCAGCATGATTTTTGTCTTTGTAGAAGAGAAATGGAAATATTTTTGAACAATGAGAACATTTGGTGTTCTATCAGCAAAGTTAAAGGTGCATTGATTTCCAAGGGCTCTCTTACAAAAAGCAGCTGTAAGGCAAAACAAGGAGAGGCTGGGTTGGGCAGGGCATAGCTACAACACAGCACAGGGCAGGGGGTGGCAGCTCTGGGCTGAGCTGAAATGGGGTCCTGGGCCATGGTCAGGGGTGGGGGAAGACCCCAGGGGAGACTGGGCAGGGCCAGGAAGGGCTGCTGGTGTACCCAAGGCCCCGATGCCTTGACTAGTATAGTCAATCTTATCATTCCCTGAAAAGTCTATGAATGACAGTGGCAATGAAGAAAAGGCTCACAGAGTGTGAGGGAACAGCAAAGCTTTCAGAAAACTTGGAATCCTAAGTTAGGTGCAATTTTTGGAAAAAAGACTGTCTTTTCATGGGGTTCTTCATAGTTGTAAAACCCAACTCCTGCCAAAGGTAGCAGGAACTTTAATGATAGTCCCTGTGTAAGGGCTTCACTAAGAGAATATTTTAAAATTAAGTAAATAAATTGCCCTACTGAAATTAAAAAAAAGAGAAAAATAAAAAGAAAATAAAAGAAAAAAAAAGACAGCTCCAGAGGTGTTAGTTTTACAGGAAATCCTGTCTCACTTGGATGGATGTAGAGTCTGAAAAACAGCAGAACCATTAGGTAGCAGAGGTGAGAGTTACAGAAATACTTTACAAAGGGACACTATTCACCCTGTGTATATGTGGACTGCACGTACAGAAGGCTACACTCTTTAACGGGGTTGTATAAAATCTCTGTACAAAGTACTCTTTCTACAGCTGTCCTTGAGACATGACACAGTGCATCCCTGTGATCCTGTGTTAGCCAGTGTTGCCAAACGTGCTACATCAACTCAAGAAAGCCTTTGTCCGTCACAAGAACTTCCACTGAAGAAAAGGCAAAATAACACCTAAGAGAAAGAAAAAGACTCTTAAAACTGGTCTTGAGAAACAACAGACCTGGGCTCTGTTAAGCAGAGGGTAAGAAACCAGTTCTAGATAATGAAACTATTTTTCTTGAAGTCGTCCTGTGCTGTGAGACGCAGGTGCGAATTTCCAGAGGCCCCAGCAAGGAGGGTGCACTTTGACATCACCCTCACTTACAGATCATACCAGATGGTTAGCTGGCAGTTGCACAGTTGCAAGCCCATCCCATGTGCATTCACCCCCAGCCAGATGTACACATCAAGTCCTGTCTCTTTAGATTCCGTGTCTGCCAAATTGAAATGCAATGAGCTTATTAATATATACAGGATTCAAAGCAGGGTGGGCCTTATGGGTCAAAATTAACCTGGAATTAATTGTGCGCCAAAGACCAAAACTTTGCGGCAGTATGCGTTGTGCCCTGTGTTAGAAGGTCTGTGGACACTGGTTCACACCTAGCAAGTGCTGAGGTTAAGGAGAAAGAACTTCACCTGTTTAACTTCAGTTTAACTGTTAAACAAATACTGGACTTGAACAGAGCCAGATCTGACACTGGATTTTGCTCTGTGTGGATTACCTACGGTTTAAAAAGTAAGAAGGTAAAGAAAATGCAGCAGTGAACCAGAGCACTTCCTCAGTTTCATATTCCCCTTTTCTTGCTATTTTGGATTAAAACCTGTATGATGCAAGGCAGCATTTTATTACTAAATGTTCACTGCCTTTTTTTGTGGACAGCCAGATGAGTTTTTGTGGCCAGCTTTTATCTGTCATCAATCAGTATGCAATGCTTGGTGGTGGAGTGTAATAAAGCAGTTCATCAGAGTATGATTTGCAATAGAGCTAAAGTATTTAGATTCTCTTTTTGAGTGTGTGCGATATTTCTGCCTACCATCCATAATGAAACCCAAATGTGATAGTGAAGCATAAATTTTTGCCCTAAATATTCAAGACAGGAGAGTTATGCCCCCTTTTATCCTCAACAATTACTGCATGTATTCTTTCAACGACTACTTTGTATTATTTTACACAGAACTATTTTTTTTTTTTCTTTTTGGTTTCATAACCAGAACCCTAAAAGAATTTTTCACAGCTAAAATACTATTTGTGCCTGGCTTTCTGCTGCATGGATAAACTTTGTCTCCTGTGTGGCAATAAGTTATTCTTACTGCAGAGATTGTCATTATTTTAGAAAAGCAAGGCACTGGACCATATCCAAGCACTCAGAAACCTCAGCGATAACAAAGAATTTCTACGTAGGGAAGAAGTACGGTTCTGTGCCGTCTGTATATCACCAGCTTTTAAATCCAGTTCACTTAGTAGCTGGGTGCATGTAGATGTTGAAAGGGACCAGAGAAAGAATGGGTCTTTGTCTAGTTGAAGACTTACTTTGGATTCATGCCACCTGTCAGACTTGACATAAGGTCAACAGTGCCAAATACTGCAAAGATATTAAGGAGAATAAGAATGGATTTCTCCCTTGTATCCGTTGACAGCAACAGACCTTCTGTGCCAGTCATCCATCAGTGCCAGTGAGACAGATTCAGCTCCCTGCCCTGGCCTGTGTCTGTACCGCCTGTGACCCCAAATTAACATGAATAAACTTGTAAGTGGATTCTCTATGAGCTTGCTTTAGAATACCAGGTTTGATGGTAGGTGGCAGATGAACTGAAATGATGTATTCAGGACTGATTATTGAAGAGAAAAAAACAGAGGTTGGGTCCTGCTAGAAATACTGAGGTTCCCTCCCTGAATTAAGCACTAGATATTTCTGCCTACATGATAAAGTAGAGATATAATGATAACACAAGTCCCCAGGTCTTTGACTCCTTGTCCTACGGCTGCAATGTTAGTATAAATTAGCAAGCTGTCTAATTTGCTATAGCCTGGGAATCCCCGCAGTTTTACAGGGACCACCAAGGTTAGGGACAACCAGGGAAATTTCCACAGAGGGCTATGGCACAGGCACATGAACACAGGACACCTCTGTAACGTGTGTTAGTAAAATTTTTAAAAATCAATGGAAACTAGTTATGCGTTGTAAATCAGACTGAGCCCCAAAAGAGGAATATAGGAGTGGGTTACAAGCTTGCTCTCAAATTACCATTGTAATGGTTGTCCATGTTGTTCTCTTGCATCATAGTGTTTTCTCAAACCTCAATTGTGTTTCATCACCATTAACACAAAATAACAAAGAAACATTCTACTGAAGTCCATAAAGCTCTGGTGGGGATGGAGTCCCCTATTCCAAAGGTAAGAGCTTTACCTGATCAAAACTACCTCACCTTCCTGTTAAGAGGTTGGGTAGCATATGTAGAGGGAACAGACATAAGACAGCCTTGTACTAGTGATGGACAATATAAACAACTCAGCCTGATTTTTATTTTAATGTTAGACTATTATAGATGTCCTGTTTTTCAGGCAAACTGTTAAGAACTGGCTGACAAAATTGTCTTATCATCCATGATTCAATAGGTGGCAAATAAAATTGTGGAGAGCTTCAAGATGTCAAACCTTTCCTTTTTCCCTTGTTTAGGCCTTTAGTTATGATTTACATGAGAACCTTACACAGAATAGAAAGTTCCTCATGATTTCAAGTGCAGTTTTTCTTATGTACCATTTGACATGTCACAGGATCAAAGAATATTAATTTGGAATCATCTAGTGAAGTGAGAGTTATGGAAATAGGGGTATATTAAAATGACCAGATTTGAATATATTGTTTTGGAGATGGAGTGGACTTACAACATACATGCCAGCTTTTTCTCTGAATTTGACTTAACTAAAGGAACCATCTCTACCCTAAAATTAAATATTCACATCCATTATTATTCTCGGACTAGGGACAATAATTTAAATTAATATCAAGATGCATTTTTAAAAATCATCAATCTGCCATCTTAACTACATTATTTTCTACCTTCAGGCACTTGTTGTAGTTTTTATGAACATGATTCAAATAAATTGGCTCTTTTTCCTTGGTGGCTTCTTTAATTACTTTGTTATTATCCAAGGAACTGGTTTAATTTAAATGAACACAGTGTTCCTGCTACTACTACCCAGAGAAAACATAGACGCAGAACATGCTGTTTTGTAGTTACAGTGTATGCCTCTGCATGTGGATGCCAAAACTGGTCTGGTCTTACCATTTACCTGCCTTTGCGTGATCTGAAACACTCCTACCAGCCCAGCATAATCACCTGTCCTGAACACCTTCGTGTGAGGCTTTCCAGATAAAAAGCAAAGGTAATTAGGCAATTAGTTTAAAGGACACTTTTATAGAATATTTATTTCCTACTTAGACAACACAGTTACTTCATCTTACCCAGGGCAATGTTCCCTTACCAAATATTTGTGTATTTTTAATCAAAGAAATGTGTGCAACAAATAAACACAAGAAACTAACAGCATTTGCCCTGTGATTTACTTATATTGCTGTTGCAGTAATACAGGTTGGTAATCCAGTTCTTTACATAGGTGTAAGATTCTTCCTCCCCCTCCTTTTGGTGTCTTTCCAACTAAAGTACATAATAAAATACATAAGAGGGTGTTTTTATAAAAAAATACAAGCAAACATTGGTACTTCATAAAATATTTAAAGACCTTACAAAAACTTGAAACTGTATTTCATTTCCTGAAATAGTTATAGTTTCAAACTCCATCTATTTCTTTTAAACCAAACCCATATGTGTTTGAGGCAGTTTTAATCTGTGGAAATACTTCATTTTTGGCTGGCCTGCATGAGCAAAAGTTAAGTATGAAGCAACAAGAATGGCAAGTCAGGATATTGAGAATAAATTGTGGTATCTCAAAGAGCAAATTGTTAAAATCTGAGCAGTTTTGTTATGTCTTTTTCTGTGATTGAATATGAGCTACACAACCATATTTTACAGTGATTGTCTATGTAGCTACCATATTCTGATTTTTCTGTGTGTTTTAATGGTAAGAAGTCTTCCCAGTGCTACAAAGTTGCCATTTTGTGTCCTTTCCCTCTACAGAGGACATTTTTTGGACCAGCTGTTGTGAATATCATCAAATGGGGACCAAATCATCACGCAGATTTCTTACTTTTGTTCTACATGTGTTGTTTTCTTAATATTGAAAAAAGCCCTTAGCGACACACTGCTGGGACAGAAGTGCTGGTTTTGACTGGGAGGAGCAGGGCAGCCCTGAGGAACCAGCTCCCAGTCGCCAATCTGACTATGCGGACACCTTGGGAAGTCATTTGCTGAACATGTGAAATGCAGCCTTTGGATTTAATGGCATGTCACTCCATCCTTGTACAGACAGAAATGACTACTCAAAATACAAGTCAGAGGAGAGTTGGGCTGGTCGGCTCACTGTACTTGATCTGTGCTTGCTGGAGATGACGCCCTGTTTGGCCCCAATGTATCTTCAACATTTGATCTAATTTCTATTGCTGTTAGTCGATTAATATTGTCATCACGAAATCAGAGGGAGAGGCAAGCACAAGAAAGGGTCTGTGATTATTCTCTTTTTTAATGTGATCTCTGCTGAGCATAAGGTTTATATTTGCTTAATTAGGACTTCACTATAAACATTAATGACCCTAAGGCCAACCTGATTTGTTTGAGAAAGGTAATAAATTATCTGCCAGAACAGTTTGATCTCTGTATAGAAGTCTTTCTCCAGCTGGAGCCTGACTACATCCCCAAGCTTCCCATCAGTTCGTCTCACACATCTTTTACTGCACCACAGTTCCTCTTGCAGCAGCCACAGACCTGTCAGTAAGAAAAAATATAAAAAGCCTTGTCTTTCAGACGGATGCTCTGCTGCCCACCACAGCGCTGTGTCCTGAACAATCATTGCTTCTTGCGACTACCAGGAACGTGTCAGGATCCTGAAAGAAATAATTAGATGCCAACTTTGGATAATAGAGTGTTTAAAAATCAATTAGCCTTAATGGGAATACTTCACAAGTTTTCTCATGATTCTGCCGTTTGACATGATGTGTTGAAGTGTGTCTCACAGACAAGTAATAGCCCAGTATCTCACGGGAAAGTGAAGCCTCCACCGTGATGTACTAAGAGGGCATTTTAGTGCTTCTGGAGTCCATTCATTTCTTGCCATACCAGCGTCAATGAACTTCCTAGCTGCTGTCAGCGTGTTTAGTGCACATGTCAAGCCAGCACTGTGCTGGCCCTGACATCAAACAAACTGGCAGCAATCAAGATATTACCTCGAGCTGGCAAGAAAGAAAAATAATAGGAGCCTATAAGGAAAAATAACTGAAACACTTTCTTTATCGACCACCCCAAGTTTCCTGTAATCTTCTGGCCATAGAATAATTAATCTGCTAGAGACAATGGCATGAAGAGTGTTGAGAGGGAACAAATTATATCTTTTGCTTCACACTCCATGGAAATGTCATTTTAAAGCTGAGGTTTACGGGAGCACATTCTGCTTTCTCCTTTCCTGGGGTCTGCCTGGGAGCCAGTCTGGCCCAACTTTGGCCCCTTGCCATAAGTGGACGCTTGAATACCTCTTACCCCTAAAAGGCAGATTATAGACACAGCACTGCTGATCTACTTTGAACACTTTTTGCATCTGTTTTTTCCCCCACTGTTTTCTCTTTGCTAACCTGATACTACACGATGGGGCGGATAACTGACCGATCATGGGTTTGTATGTCCTGAATACAACTATCACCAAATCATTTCAGATTGACTTCGGTACAAGATTTACTTCTTTTCTAGCCTTCCTTAAGTCCATAAAAAATGCACATTTATTTTGCCTCCTCTAAGGAAAGAAAAGAAACCAAGGAACCACAGAAATGCCACTTCTTCCCCTGTTCTCCCTTTGGTCCATCCCTGAGATCCAAGCATGTGAGAGGTGTCAGACTCAGGGTCAGTCCTCTCCTTTCCTGGGGGGTACCTGAGCTCATTTTTCTGGAGAACCACCAGCATCGACAGGCTACCGAATTCTCCTAGGCAGAATTTTGCTTAAACCTTCCTGTTGATGCTGTTCCAGCTGCTATAGGCATCAAATTCCCCCCTCCTGCCCTGCAAAAAAATGAGGACACTCAAGCCTAGTATTTGAGAAACAAGGGGGAGATACCTGGGTTTCAGAGCCCAGTCTAATTAATATTTTGTCCTTTATCCCCAGTAGAACAGTGCCAGCAGGGCAGATCGAGCAATCCCCACACCTCGCAGCAGCCCTTCATCTGATCCTTCTGGGAGAAAAGAAATCTAGAGTCTGATGCTTCATGCAGCAATTGCCCTCCAGTGTCTCAGGTATGTGCTGCAAATGCTGGGTTATAGATAGAAGAGGATAAAAAGCCCCATCCCTGCCTTGTCCCTGCTATTTCGTGACCGAAACACCCTTTCCTACTTACATACACAAGAAAAAAAAAAATCCAAAGTAAACAAACAGCTATTATTGTATTCCTGGCCAAAACAACTTGATGTTTTGTTGATGCTGTTTCTTAAAATGCTTTTTGTGTTGAATCATTTTGATATCTTTTAAACATTTCAGAAATTAAACAGAATGGCTGTTCACATACTAGACAACTATTTGTCTCTTATACATACTAATAGCACAAAGATACTGCATGGCTAAGGGAATCATAAAGATTTTTCAAAAAATGCTTCATAAGCTAAGTAGACAAAAACACATATATAAATAAAAAATAGCATAAATAAAATTTTGTCTGTGGGGTGCCCTTTCAAGCATCAGAGCGTGGGAAGAGACTGCTGTGAAACATTAAAAAAAAATAGCTCTATTTGCATCATTTCAGTGGTTCCAAACAAAACAACCATCATTGCATGAGATGAATAAGGGATGCACTTTCCCCTGTCATTTTGCCTGGCACTTTCGGACATGCTCAAACTTTAAGCAGCACTCAGCCAATCCTGCAGCATTATTATATCACTTTGACCATAAAATAAATAAATAAGCAAACCCACACAGATGCAGCAACATATCTGCTTAAACGGATTGTTCAGGGATCTCTCCTTGAAGTTAGTTTCTCAGGCTTTTTAAATGGGTAGCCTTGAGCTCATATATCTCTTTAAGTACCAACACTATGAATCACCTTGAACAACTTAAAGAAAAAAAAAATAACCTTTGCAGTTGTACTAAAAATGAAAAATGGAGTTCATTTTGGCTTCTACTGCCTAAGAACTGTGTTATCATTTTCTTTTTCTAGTTTATAAACTGAAGGAATAAGCATTTCCCAGGGTTTGGCAGACAAATATTTGTAAAGCAAAACACCTGCACAATTAAACAGAACAACATGCTTATAACTTGTCCTTTACTCTTGCTTAGCAATCAATTCTTTTGCAGATTTACATAGCTATGATGACGCAGTAGCAAGGAGCTCTAAGCACTTGTTTCATCTGCCTCAGTTTTCGAGTGCTCATCATTCGAGTATCTTAAGAAATATTGCTTTGAGTTGTCTAGGCTGCTAGCTAGGACCCTGGGAAAAGATACAGGGACCATGGCTTCAAATTCCTCCTGGAACTGGATGGGAACGTGGGGTACAGCAGTACCGTGTCCTCTGTTCCCAAAGCAACAGGTAGAAGCAGATAACTCATTTGGAGCAGATAGACAAGATTCCTTCTTAGCTGCTCCCATCATGTTATGGGCTGTTTGGAGGGTTAATACAGTACTGCTGTTGCCAATAAAGGCAGGCTGCAGCACAAAGGGGGCTCATGTGTCCAAGTCCCACTCCCTTGAACACGGAGCCAACCCGTGTCCTCTTGTCTTTCCAGCTTTCTTTTACTACAGATATAGTAACAGTGAGGGTTTAATTTCAAGTCATTACCATCTATTATATTTAAATACAGTGTTTGGAATCAGGGATTGTTTGTTGTTCTGAACTGACAAGGATTTATCAAACAAAGCAGCCTATTTTTTATAATACTTTGCAGGAATTCATTGCAAGGAAAAAAAAAAAATAAAAAGGGGGAATATAAAAAACACACCAGGGCTGTGTGTAGCATTCAGAACCTGTTCAAGTATGGAGGTATTTTCTGTTCTTTAGTTAACAAGGAGTTAATTTTGAGATTTTATTTCCCCCTTTCCCTTGCAAGCACAGTAAGACTACAGGAACTGCTGAGGAGACAAAGGATGGGAATACAGGGAGGGAAGGCATCCCGCCGATGGTTTTGTTACTGTCTGGCTTCCTGTTCTACTTTGTTTTCATAGACGTTTTCCCTTCATCAGCCCACTGCCTGCTTTGCTTCTGCTTTTCAGCCCTTCCAGGTCTAAGAGCAGTTGTGATAGGCTTGAACATCACTGGGCAGAAACAACGATGACTCTGTGGGATACTGAGAGATTGCAATATCCCCCGGTGTGCTTTGAGTGAGCTTGGGCTCTGGAGGTACCGAAGGAGACTGCCTTTCCCCCTCTGATCTTGCCATGCAGAAGCTCAGAGGAGGAGGGGGATCATTTCACCTTCAGTGTGGGATCTGGCATCAAATCAGCTCATAGGGATGGGATGCAGAATGGGAACAGAATAAATTCATCTTAAAGAAGCTCTTGTGCCCAGACAACAGTCCTATAGGCAGGCGAGTGAAGCTGTGCATTTATATGCAGTGTGGAGGGTTGGCGAGGCTGCTCTCCGGGCTCTGAGAGCTCTCTTGGTTAGACTTCAACATGACAGACAACCATCAGGTGCAGACACAGATGGGAAATGTCGAAATTCTTCCTAGAGAGGACCAAAATAGCTCCTGACATTCAGAGAGCTGCACTGGAGATGGACACTTCACAGAGCTGGGGGTAAAAACCACTGTGGCTCAATGTGAGGGGGTGGGGAACGTGGAAGAAACTCTGTTTCCTTGAGAAAAGATCATAGCATCTCCTGAAAAGAGATGCCTTCTCCAGGCTGGGAGCCCTTGAAGCTGCTTAGCCAGACTCCTTCACTGACATTTAGCAGCTAAGGCAGCTGGAAATTTGTTACCCTTTTTCAACATCCACATTCCGGTGTCAAGGGCACCCCAGGTACTTCTACCTACCAGCCATGGAGGAGACACTTAATTACTCCTTGGAACACAGGAGCACATCACATGTCTACCTTTAAATTATACCCAAATCAGTTATCTGAAGTGGGTGTTCAGGCTTGACTTTATTACAGCATTGCAGGCTTGAGTACTGACATGTTACTCAGTGCAAGGGGATTAGGATTCTTCCCATTAGATCATCCCAGTCTATCTGCAGTGTGTGTTTTTCTTTTCCTGCATTCAAAGCTTTTCAGCTTCAGGTATTGGGCTGCCACTGCTTTTGTGCTCCTGGTTTGAATTGTGTGCCTATGGGAGCAAAGAGGAAGCAAAGAGCAACCTTAAGTGGACTAGAGATGCTTCAGACCAGGGCTTATTAAAAATAATCACTCCTGTATGCAGGCTGATCAGAAAATATGGCACCCAGTGATGCACTTTTCCGAAATACAGGAAAATTATCAGTCAGGAATGAAAGATGGGTTAAATCCCCCATTGTCTTACTTGGACAAGTCTGGTATTGCTTAATCAGTGCTTCAGCAGATAGACTGTGAAGGAATTACACACATTTCAAACCTGTGGTGACTCACAAGCAGCACAGCACATACCAGCAGGAGCAGACATGGGATCTCACACATTCTATCACTCAGACAGGTTTCAGCAAACCTTACCTCAGAGTTTCTCACAAACTCTTTATGAGACAAATTCTTTGTTCAGCTTGGAATATGACATATTTTAAGTCCTGGGCTGAAATGAAGAAAATGTTTAACAGCTTTCATTCAGAATCACTACAAATAAGGAGCATAATGAAAGTACAGTGGGATTTTCACATGAATAGAGTGAAAAAACTTAGAATGAACAACATTAGACCAAGGTGCAAACCAGTAGCACCTGTATTTTTATTATACTCCCCAAAATTGCCAGTTTTACACTTATCCCTGCTTGCATTTCTGAGGAAATTTTTTGAAATGAACCTTAGATGTTATATTCTGAAATGGGTATAACACAATGCCTCAACCTGCCCATACCCTGCAAGCTTTTTTTCCAACCCAGCCCCAGCCCCAATGGACTTGTCAGCAGTTTCTATCATTAGCAACATAATCCCTCCTCTCTCCCACTCTCTCTTTTTATGTTTTCCCAGGGCTGCACCAATAATGAATAATTTACCAGTGTGGAGAAAGAAAAGTGTCACTACTGGAGTCTCAAGGCTCATCACTCACAAACCTGTCACATGGTCAAGAGTCATCAGTGCCATTATTTGTGTGAAGAGAAATTAGCACTAATCTACTGCTGAGACTCTTGCTCCAGCCACTGTAAATGGTGCCAGACTCTTAACAGAGCAGATTGTCTGTGCCACTGCAAATTGCCTATCTCAGTAAAGTTAAAAAAAAAAAAGTCTTCTCACTTCACAGAGGACGTCCCACACATGGTGAGAATTAGAGGAGAGGCACTGTAATGCAAAGGACTGTTACCTTTCCCACACTGGAGAAGTGCTAAAGATTTGCCTCTCTGCTATTAATAAAGAACCACTGAATCTGTAGAAGCAGGACTTTCAAAGGCATACATTTTTTTTTTGCAAAAAGGAAACATGGCTTTCCATGTCGTAGAACAGGCATGTGAATGCTAAGGCTTGAATTTTAGGAAGGAAAGGAAATGCCCTGTATTGAACTATGAAGCATAAACAAGGCATGAAATAGAACAAAATGGTGTCTTGAGTAAATAATCAGGGCAACAATGAGAACTATCGTACTGTGAGGGGCTTCCTCCTATGAAGGAAAGGAAGAGATGGGTAACATGCTCGGTTTGTTCCAGCAGTCATTTCCATCCATCGATTCAGGGATTTTAAAACCACTACCATCAGCAGGTTTTTGGAACACCCACTACATGAAATCCACAGTAAAAGCAGAGCTGCCAGTGGCCTGGTTCATCCCCACAGCAGAAGAACTGACAGCTGGGGCTCGGAGGCAGAAAATCCCGTAGTCCCTCCTCGAGGCCTCGGTGGATCCCATCAAAGGGAGAGGTTTGCTCTCCACCAGGGGCCAGCCCCCACATCTGGTGGAGTCCAAGCACAGCTTGTGACGGGAAAAAAGAATAGTTTCCACCTCTAAAGGTTTGAAACGGATTCATTTTATCTCTGCCTTTGTTCAAAATAATTTTCCAATTTTAATTGCTAGCAAAATAAGCCTGTCTGAAAAGGGGAGTCACGAGTGAAAAATGTAGTCCTTTGGATCATGGAGATGCTGGCCTAAAATCAGAAACATGCCATTATAAAACAAAATTTGGAAGAAGGAAGTTTTTTATTTTGATCAGAAAAGCACCTGATTTGTTAAAAAGTCCTGCCTTTTCTCACTCCGAGAGGATCTATGGGGAGCCGGGTCTCTGGCCTGGCTCTGTGCCCGGCAGCCAGCCTTCAGCACTGCCCTCACACTTCTCCTTGGCAGCACAGCTCTGCCAAAACACACTCTGGGGGCACCCCCCAGCTACAGCAGCCAGTGTAATCCCCAAAGTGGGAGGCTACATGAGAAACATAACGCAGCCTTGGGCTGTATTATGGTTTGCACCTAAGATCCTCCAAGGACACTATGTATCCTTTCTGTCACAGATTCACCTACTCTCAGCTCTTGAAGGCCACGCTGTCTCCACTTGAACCTGCAAGGAGACTTTGTTAGCTCTTAAGAAAAACAAAGATAGATGGTGTGGCTTGGAGAGATGCCCCTGTCACAGCAAGAGGGCTGGTGTGTGGGAGGACTCCTTAGGGCTGGGATCAGGAGGGAACCCAGAAGTATCCAGTTCTTATTGAAATATCGGAATACAAACATCAATGCAAAACCTCAAAAAGCTGCTCAGGTAGCAAAATAAGTCTGGGTTTTAAAGTCCAAAGATGTTTGGGCTTTTTTTTTTTTTTTCCCCCAGGATTTTTTTAATTAGGAAAACAAAAACGACAGAATTTCACACATTCCTGTCACATTTGCAAATTGATGATGTTGTCTAAAAGCTGGATTCGTGACTGAATTCCCTGCAAGCCTTTCCAACACTCATCCTCTCCACTATTCCTCTTGTCTCAATTTTGATTCCGTTGCCTACCAAGAGTGAGAAAGAGTCATTATTAAAAAAACTTAGCAGATGAGCAGTGCAGAAGACATTTAGATTCTTCTTCCCTCTCAAGCTCTTTCTACCGCTCAAAGTCATCTACAGTTTCAGTTTAGTTGTGTGTCCCAAATCAATAAACGCCATCTACACCTCGCTGTACTCGCTGCATCCCCAGTGCCCAAGGCTGACTCCCTTCCCAAAGGACAAGGTTTCTATTACTCACCACATCCATGCCAAGAGAAATGACCTACTTTCCAAAAAACTAAGGCATTGAAAATGTGTTTTGGGACTGTGGGAGCAAGAATCAGGGGAGCAGACTGACCCCTGGTTAAGTCCGGTTAAAAAAGGAAAGGGCAATAGTTGTGAAAGATCGGTTTGACCAGAGGTATCTCCTGGTGGTGCTGGAGATCAGCTCACCGTATCCTGCTCTGCTCCTGTTCATCTCTGCACAGCAAACTGCTGTTGCTGTTCCAACTCACTAGAGCAAAGAGTAGAAACCTTGATTAAAGAGTTTGAAAGGAGTCTTCAGAAAGAAAGTGACTGTGGCTGAAGATTTGAGATAGACCGTATTCAGACTTGGATTTAAGTGTTATGTTGCTCAGGAACCCCTGATGCTTTCTAGCTCCCTGAACACATCTGTTGCTGGAAACTGAACTGTGTTTACCCTGTTAAAAGTGACTTGTGTCACAAAGCAGCGAGGAGGAGCAGAGTGGCTGTGGAGGCTCCTGGGGGAGATTTCCACCATGTACTGCTCCCTGCAGCTTGCAAGACGAAGGAGAGGGCACTCTCAGCCCCAAGCCTGGACTCTCTACAAAGGCAGTCTTGGCAAATCATGGCCTCTTGATTAACCACAGGGGGATTGGTCTCCACCTTCCATGGGGAGGGTGAGGAACTAAGCTGTAAAAGTGCCTTACATCACTCCATTGGCAAACAAGGGATTTCTTCATCTGGCAAGGCAGTATGTTGAACCCATGAAACCTGCTGATTGTAGAAGATCTGCTAGGCAGATCTTGGCTTTCTCTGTGATTTTCCAGTGTCTCCACCCTCATGATGGTATCATCTAGCTAGGTGATGGCATCCATGACGTTACCTGGCTAGATGAGAACCTCATAGATGACCGAATAACAGGCAGACACCCACAAAAGGCATTTTGGTTTTCTGCAGCTGCATCCATTCTGCCCAGCATTTCAATCTTTTTAGTCATTCATTTTGCCTTCAAGAAATAAGTTTATTATGACCTTTGCTCAGACCAACTGGAACCATGAAAACATGAAAATATATCATATTTGATGAAGTCAGCTCACACTTCTCTGCAAGCCTTCCCCAGACTGAGTCACAGCAGGAGGGTTCAAAGTGAATGCTTAATAGCATTGGCTTAAAGATATACTACTGCCAGTGGGATAATTTACCAGTAATTAAGAATGGAATGAATTTTTCTGATTTGTTGGTGCTGCTTTGTCTGTCTTACAGTGAAAATGAAGCAGGATGCCCTTCCTGTATCTCGGAGCAGTAACAAGCTTGAGATGATTTTCATTTACAATCGGAACTGCATTATTTGCTTTAGTTGTTTCTTATCACAGACTTTACACCCTTGCACAGTGTCAGGTATCAAATGTTTAGATTTAGAATTTAAAAACATATAGGAAGAATCTGGCCATGTTTAACACTTTCATGGCATGCTGCCCTCTGTCAGAGGTGCATCCCAAAGCCTTGTTCAGCAATTGTGGATGCTCCAAAGTGACCATAAACCAAATCAGAATATTAATCTGCCTCATAACAGTAAAACTCAGGTCACTCACTACATGGATCATCTCCTCAAAAAGCTCTTAGGCTGATAAACATAAAGTCCATTAGGATCTCGAGAACAGATGTCACACATGCATTGAAACTTATGAATACATTACTCTCTTGCACCAATGCAAGTCATTAACGGTTGGATATCGTATATATTGATCTATCAGTGTTTCAATACACAGTCTGTTTCTTAGATTGGCTGCTCTCACAAGCAGAAAGCACTTCTGAAGCAGGTGACGTTCATTTCTACCTCTGCAACACGGACGGCTCAGAACACCTTGCCATAAATTCCCTGCACTGCCTTGATTCTGAGCAGGGCGCTGGTAGTAGACATCTGCAAAAACAGCTCCTGCTGAAGGTCCACTCTGAAACTGTTGCAGCACTCATGAGTGGTCAGTATCTCTCAGTGACTTCATGAGCTTCTCTGAAAAAAAATTCTGCTTCACCCCAAAGAACCTCTGATTGATGCAGTCTGTAGCATTTGTCTTTTGTCAACTCATGCTTGCCTTATGATGCTGTAATAAATCACAAATGCTATGATACGCTAGTTGGTTTCACTGCAGACTGAACTCATTGCAAATATAGATTTAAATGATTGCTTTGAAACTTAACCTTTTTTTTCCAGCTTTCTTTACAGAGGTATGTTTTTTAACAACCGACATCTGCTTTCTCTCACACTTTATTATTATCAATTAGCAGGGTCAAAGAGCTCCCCTTAGGAAGGTTTAAAACAACACTTTTCCCCTTTGGTTTTAATGCCCTACAACAGTTTCTGTGCCATCTACTCTGTAGCAGTATACCTCCCACTTGCCTTTGTGATCCTAAATATCTCTGCCCTGATTCATGGCTGGGGCATGCAGCAGCAGCCAGATCACAGCACTTCCATGCAGATCTTTTTATAAGAGCACAACGGTATCCGTTAAAAGAAATGAAATCTCTCACTTGAGGAAAAACAGAAACACGCACTCACGTACAAAAACCCCACAGCAACCTTATATTATAGTCTGCAGCTAAATCTGAAGCTGCATGGACCTGAAGCCAAAACTTAACCACAGTTTAGGGAAAGTAGCATAGTAGGTATTGTAACTACAGGGTTCCACCACAATAAAAGACTTACAACAAGACCAGCCAAAAGGTGGGTTTATTTCTCTTTGTTGGCAGTGAGAATTTTTGTAAGGTTTTTTTGCCTGAAATTTCTCATTTCCCTTAAAGAGGGAAAATGAAACATTTCCCTTTGTCCGTCACTCTCCACCAAAAGCTTAGTTACTGGATTCTTGTGTGCTCTGTCAGCTGAGGTTAGCGCTGTAACACAGATCTCTTTTCTCTAAGCTATCTGAGGAGCTGTAATGGGTTATTGTCTGTGTGACACAACCTTTGGAGTGGCAAAAGATACCCCCTTTTTTTTGTCTGCTGAATGATTGAAAAGCTGTACTATAATTTAAGAAACCAGGTACCAAAACATCTTAAAACATCTAGTGCAGGGGTGTCCAACTCATTTTCACCAGGGGCCACATCAGCCTTGCAGTTGTCTTCAAAGGGCCAAACATAATTCTAAGACTGTATGAATGTAGGAGTAGTTACATTTATACAGTCCTAAAATTACTTTCAGCTCTTTGAAGGCCACCATGAGGCTGACGTGGCCCGCAGTGAAAATGAGTTTGACACCCCTAATGTAATGTGATTGTTTCTTATCTGAAAGAAAACTATACATAATCGAGTAAAAATGTTTGAGAGTTCCAGGTCTAAAAAGATATATCAGAGACAATATTACGTGATGTTAATGCTAGGACGACCTTCTAGATATTGTGAGCTTAGGGTTTAACAGCTTAAGAAAAGCTCAGTAAGGAAAACAGATATTACTAGATTTGCTAAAATCAAAACATGAAAATAATTCCAAATCAAAGTGAAATTGGCTGTCTGAACTTCACAGAATAAATAAGAGAATACAAAACTTAATTCATTCCACAGGTGAGAGAAAATATCTGACAGTTTAAAATTCTTTCGCTTTGAAGACTTCACAGTTTTAAAGCTTATGAACTAACACGAGACAGTGTTATGTTAGAAATTTAGTGAGTGTTCTTCCACTTAAATGAACAGAAGATGAATTTTAAAACATTAAATAATATTTCTTGAATAATTATATGTAACATTCCCAGTGCAAATTTAAAGAGAAGTCAAGGTGCCTGCTCTTGGAATCCCATAGTCTTTGATTTGTGGAGCATTTTTTAGAAAATTTAACAGCCAGAAGTGGTTTAAAAGAAAGACAGGGAAACTGCTGGTACATGTACCAATCTGTGTTCTCTGTCTCAGACCTCATAACTTGTTCCTGTTTCTGTGTGACAGGCATTGATGGGAATGCTTCTGACACAGTTTTTGACTGCACTGAAGCAAAATCTTTGATGGTATTTTTCTCCCAACTTTCAAAGTTATTTATACAACACCATTCACTTTCCCTATGAAATACATTTTTATATTCTAGGAACAAAAATAACAACAGACTGTTCCAGTGCTCTAAGGGACACACCTGCTTCTAACCCCAAAATTTTACATTGAAAACACCACATGAGTGGTCAAATTTACAAAATCCAACTCAGAAGAGTTTTAATACAGTGTTCCTGCTTCAGTTCAGGCAGAGGACACCTCTGGTCTCTCTCCTGAACTCAGATTTGTGATGGTTTCTGAGACACATGGGGTGTAGGAGTACAAGGTGAGCTTTACCCTTGAGATTTCTTGGTCAGTCACAATCAAACATCAAAAGAACTGAGCCAAACTAATTTGAACATAAAATGAAGGAAACGTTACACAATGTTTGCTGAAAGCTGATTGTACTCCTCTTTAGATCGCGTGGTAGCCCCAACCCAATACATCTGGATGGGTCCTGTGAGAGCGCATTACAGACCCATCTCTGAACACAACTCATGCTCACTGTCTGAAGTTTTATTTTAGCACTAGTCTTCTATGAGTCTCCTCTTGCCTCCTCTTTGTCGGTGTGTAAGGCTCCCTGCCCTTAAAGCAGCACTATTCTCTACAGCCAGAATTTTCTGTTCAGATGTAACTTCCTTCTCACAACTGGGGAGCATCAAAGTAGAAAGTAGCTCCTTTTCCCCCACACGTACATAGAGGCAAGAGGTCTTGCCTTTTCTTTTAGTCCAGCTGTTTCTGTATCTATGACAGGAGCACACTCCTGTCCACCTTTTTATGAACTTTTTGTTCCTTTCTCAGATGGGTTGGTGGGGCCATCCCAACTGCATCATGTAAGGCAAACGGCACATGCTGCATTTATCCATGTTAGTGTTGGTAGCAGCTTACCAGTTCCCACTTTCTGGCCTTCCCCTGTAGGCTCACACCTTGCTGCAAAGGGAGAAGTAACCTCCATTGAACTTGTCTCATCCAGTATAGACTCGGCTCAAAGCCAGACGGTCACCCTGGCTCACCCCTGCCCACACCCAGTGACCCCCTACTCGACTTCAGTAATTTACCTGGGATTACAGCAGAGAATCTCTTTGCTCAGATGTTTTCCTGAACAGTGAAAATAACTGAAAATATGTCAAGACATGTAAAATTCACTATTTTCAGTTTATTCTAGTGATCATTTTTACCTTATTTTTTTTTTTTTTTTCTTGCAGTTTAGAGATCCTAGATTTGCTCCTGAGGAGTCCATTAGCACCCAATATTTTTTTCTGCCTGAAGGTCAATCTAGAGCACTCGTGTAACCTTTCAGTCTCTTTCTCAACAGAAAATTTAGATCACTGGAAGCCTGCAAATGCAAAACATTTTCTCTTCTGCTTTGGAAACGTGTATATATATATTTATATACACACTCATATACAAATGTATTTAATTCTCATTTGAATCTTCCAACTTATTTTTGAAATATAGACACATGTCCATCATAAAGGCAGTGCTGTAGCTACTCCCTACTTTGTGATTCAGTGATTGCATTAACTATTTTGCAACAGCTTGGGATATGCAGCTCACTTTGAACTGTTTATCCCTGAGACCGTTACTACTTTTAGAGCCATCACTTGCCAGATCTGCTGCTGTGAAAGTCTGCCACCATTCTTGTTCCCTGTTCATCTCTCTGCATTTGTCTCTATTGAAATGCAATTTCTGTGACTTGACCAGTTTGCCAAGATGCATGTATCACTCTGTCTGACTTTCTAGCCCTTGTTAATATTTATTGTTCTGTCCACTTTTCCTTTATCTGCAAAGATTGCTAGGGGTCACTTCATAAGTATAAAATGAGCACTGAACTTCGAATAAATATATCTGCAGATTAGCCACAATTTTATATGTGTTTGCATCCATTTTGTATTTACTCCTAGGTTATTTATGAATTATCTGAACAGCACAGTATGACTCAAAATGATAACTTCCCTGTATGTGTCTTCTCAAGACCCCTCAGATCTTTGCAAGTGCTCTCTCACAAGGTTCATTTTTAAATTAAAACACTACTCAATACTAAGACAAAATCTCTGTAAATTTTTTGTGCATTGTCAATTAAGCACACAGCCTCAAAGAGTGACAGCTCAGTGATGAACAGCCGTGGTTCTGAGCAGAGATCTACTGGCCATAAAAACATATTGGTGAGGTCTAGTAATCGTTATCCTGCAATACTACTGATTTAAATCTTTTGTCAATTTTTACATTCTGGTGCTCTGGGTTGTTGACAAAGATGTTAGAATGATACCAAGCACTTAAAAATTATTCCTCGGTGTCCTTAGCTTTACTAAACAGAAATTATCCCTGTATTTGCCTCTCTTATTAAATTTGTAGACTTCACAACTTTTAATCTATAGTATTTCCCCCTTTTCTACTTATTAAATAGTGGTGTTTTTCTAAATCTCTAATTCTTGCTTTCCCTTCATTAGAGCCAGATGGACTTTATGTAAAGTTGTCATCTTTCTTGACTGGAAAATGGCAAACTTTCTGATCCTCTGATAAGCTCCTCTGAAAAAACTCACAGTTTTCTTATCAATATTTCTCCACAGCCAGTTTCACACAACATTATCCTTCACTTTGGGAAATCAGCCTTTTTGAAGTGTTAGATATATTACTGATTGAGGTTGTTGTCCATTTTTACCATTTTTTTACTGTATTTTACCATTTTACCATTAAACCTACCAATGAGGGGAAATCTGGTACATCAGTGACCCCTGCTTGTAGTCCAGCAATTAATGTTATTCATACTGAAATTCAGAACTGAGTGTTCCTATGGGCTATAAAAAAAACACAAACAAACCAACCTTTTTGTGCCAAACTGTATTTTGTGGGATGTCCAGCATGTTCATGCTAACTGACTGTCTCTTTCTGTAGGCTGAACATTAAGATGTTGAGTGTCCTATCTGTGAATGTGGGGTATGTGATGGATCCCAGACACCACCTTCTCTGAGCTTTGCTCATTAAAGCATTGGTCGATGTCTGCTCAGTCTCCCAGCCAAGGCAGCTGGACAGCTGGAGTCAGGAGAAGGAGGAGAAGCCAAGAGTGCAACACCAAACCTTAGCAGCTCAGCCAGAAGCCAGAAATGAAGGTGACAAGGACGTCCCCAGATGGCAGCTAGGGACTTCTGGTAATGCTGAAATTTTGAGTTTTACAAAGCAAAATTCTACAACCTTCTCCAGGTAACTGAATTTCTACTACTTTGCCATCTGTAAATAGAGATTTTAACATGTTGTCTAAGCCACTCAACACAGAGATTTCAATGATGACAATTACGTGCAATTTTGTCTCATCCATTGGTATTTGTTTATTTTCATCCTTACCTGACTATCTGCCGTTGTCCTCTAAATAGCTGAGAAATGTCTCTGTTCATTAATTTTAGCACACAATTTCAGTCTATTCACAACAGGTTGAGTTGGGGTTCACAGCACTCATCTGCCCCTGTGTTGCTGGTTTAACTCACCATTGGTTGCTGCAGCCATTTCCATGCAGGAAGAGGGAGACACCTCAGGCCTCTACCAGTTGCATCAAATTTTAATGAAGCAGCCAGGCAATACCACAAAAAGCCGACATCTCCAGCTCTATGCTATGTGCACATTCACCAGCTCATCCTTGGCACTTTCTGCCTCACTGTTACTCAACTGAGTTCTCCTCCTGTGACTTGTGCCCTTCTGTGTGACCTCTCATCTTTCCATTGATGACCACCACCACCAGGACAGACTTCTCAGATGACCCACAATTGCACCAGCCACCGCAGACTCACCAACCTCCCACCTCAGCTGAGCAGCTGAGCCAGAACTTCCCAAGCTGGGCAGAGATCTGTGCCGGCATCTGGGCTTTGGCCACAGCGAGAAAAGTACGTGCTTTCCTTCAGGCCATGCAGGTGCCACAACTGCCGAGGATCTTTAGTGCACTTAGGAGAGTTTTAATTACCCCATTCAGGCCTTTGAGATACACAGTTATTAACTACACCCAGACTTTTAAACCATCTGAACAATAACAATTCCCCTTTTGCTAGAGTTTTATTTATATAAGTATTTCTAATATCTACGACAACTTATTATCTAACTGTACACAGACTTTTCCAGGAACAGCAGCGTAGACCAAGACTGAATTTCTGATGTAATAAATAAAAAATGCAAACATTTCAGGCCTTTTTTTAAACATCATAAAAGAAGAAAGAAGGGCAACAAGCCCATTTCCTCACCTTTTGCAGATCTCCTTTAAGAAAACAAGGCTTAGTCAGGCAACTGAACAAACACTCTATGAATATTATTTCTCTTAGACCAGAACCTCTAATGAAAGTGAGCAGGAGGACTTCAGCTCATCCTGTGTAGCTGGAAAAAATGAAATGAAAACACACTCAGCAAAATGACCCCTTGGTGTTCTCCCACCTCCTGCCCTAACTGCAAGGCTGCTGTCTTCTGTACGCACCCCTGGGGCTCCAAAAAGCACCTATACTGCTATTTTTTCCTTACTTTCAGACAATGAGGAGAATGGGTGGCTTTTATTTGAGAAAATAATTTATTTACTTTAGATATAGTAGAAATACGTTCAAATGGGATAGAAATAAAGTTGAACATGACCACAGCTTTCAGCAAGCTGAGAGATTTTTTCATGGAGAATGTGACATCTTTGTGCCCACATATTTATCAGGAAAGGAAGATATTTTTAAACTATTTTATTTCTGGAATGAGGAGAATGTTTAAAAGTGCTCACATTTAATTAGCTCACCTGAGAAAAGTATGCTGCAGTTACAAAAATGCCCCAATGATGCCCATGCTATTCTCTCCCTTGTTTGATTAACATTATTTAATTTCCCGTGTCTCCAACCTGATGTTTTTACTTTCTTCTTGTGAAACACCTGTGCTTGTGGGCTAAGAATAGGATCCCCATTCAGCACTGTCACAAAAGCAAAGAACATCTGGGCCTCTACGTCCCTGCTACCTTCTGGCAAACGTTGTTCCACACATGCCTGTTTCACACTTTTGTCTTCCCAGCCTGCTGGGGGGTTTCTGGGGGCTTTTCACTGTCTTGCTCAGGGAAAACAGGGACAACACGTTTGTCCGTAGGCACTGGAGGATTGATTTTTAGTGCCTGATTACTAGACCAGCTTCCCAGAGATGAGTGTTTCAGATTCATCCCTGGCATAACTCTGCTGACTCTAATGGCTTTTTACCAGGAATGAATTTGGCCCCATGTTGTTAGATGTGTGCATATTAGAAACAGAGTCATTTGCTACAAGGGAAATAGTCAACATCTTATTTGCATCCGTGCATATCAACAATGCAATTAGGGCAAACTTCTTTGAGAATTGGATTCAGATGGTAATTAAAGAATTGTGTTATGAATTTTAATTTGGCATTAGCGAAGTAAATTATTCTATATTGCTCTGTTCTCACAGTTTGGGCAGAATACATTATGCTTTGCTTACTGAGACCTTTGAATTAAAAAAAAAAAAAAAAAAAGCCTAGTCCCTGTGTCCTTAGAATCTAATTGTGTGGAAGAAAATGAGTTACATAAAACATTTGCCAGTGATTCAAAGTCAAACAGCAGCAAACATAATTCCTTTGATTCCCTCCCACAATTTTGGGACTAAGTTGGAAGGACTGGAGAGGAAACTCTTCTAAGCAGCAATAATTTGTAAGATCTGAAAAAAAAAAGAGAAAAAGAAAAAGAAAAAGAAAAAGAAAAAGAAAAAGAAAAAGAAAAAGAAAAAGAAAAAGAAAAAGAAAAAGAAAAAGAAAAAGAAAAAGAAAAAGAAAAAGAAAAGAAAGAAAAAGAGAAAGAGAAAAAAAAAAAGAGAAAGAGAAAAAAGAAAAATAAAAAGGAAAAAGCACATAAAATTAGCTGCTTTGCAAAGACAGGTGCAATGGAGACATTTTAAAAAATAATCAGTCTCAACATCTGTATCACTGATAATGATATATGGCCAGCAGATATGACCTTAGAAATTGTGGGTGAACTTACAAAATCATATTGGACCCCTGGCATATGAGAGTGCATGTGTGTATATATATGAATATATATATATATAAAGATATATATGTGTGTGTGCATTTGTGTCTGTGGTTTTGAAGGTCTGACTTCCTAAGTAGCACAAACCCTAAGTTTTAGCATCTAACTTTTTGTATGCTATTATGTTCAGTAACTAGGTGCTTATCTTCATGTCTCAAACTCTGTGCTAGTAGTTGGCAGAGAGTTTCAAAAGAAGACTAGTAAGGACAAGAACAATGACAACTCTGGCATAACTATTTGTTGAATTGAAGAAATCTAGGTATATGCATGTGGAAGGAAAGGAAGCATTGTTTGTGGTAGTTGTCAGAGTAGTATTTAATGGAGCCACTGAAAGTGAATCTCCTCGTGCAAAATGCTCTGCAAGTTTGCAGTAAAAGACGATCATTGCTCAAAGAATTTGCCCTCCAAGTAGACAAGACACAGGGCACAGCATGGAAGAAGGGGAATGTATTTTATGGCACATGAATCTTATTTCTTCAAGAGGCCTCCAGGTCTCCAGGCTCCTGCATCAGCAGTGCCCAGACACTCACAGGGGTTAGGACAACTAAAATGTCTAGAAAAGGCACAAGGGAAAAAATACTGTGTTCAACCCTTCCCGGCAGAAAGCAAGTGAACGCTCAAACTCCCTTTAGGGACTGAGAGACCTGGCTCTATTGCCAGCCAGATTGCTGCTCCCCAGCAGGATCACCCAAGAGGGTTTGTGCTGTGGGGTCCATGAGCAGTGGCCTCCACCCTGCCTTGCTCCCCCACATTACCATCCCACAGCACTCCCATGTCCTTCCTGACAGGTGTTTGCCTCACCCACTCTTGAGGACTTCAGGTGATGGAAATGCCTTATTTTCTCTAAGCAGCCCATCCCAGTATTTTACTGTCTTTCTGTTAAAGTTGTTCTTTCTTCGTATTTAACTGGCATCTTTCTTTCAGTAATTTGAGTCAATCAGGTCTTATTCTTTGACTAGTGAGAAAAATCTTTAGGTTCATTTCAAGTCAATGAAATCATGCCAGACTTAACCAGCTAAAGATATACAACTGGAAAGTGTTTTAATTTTTTTTTTTTGACAGCTGAAGAGCCAAAGATTTCATAAGGACTAGACGCTCTCCTGAGGAAGAATTTCTCCATTATTTTCATCATCAACTAGATTGTTTAAGACTTAAATAATCTTTGGATGAGGTCCTAACCTCATGTTTGTATAAATATAGCCTTGTTCAGATGAAGTCTATGGAGCTATATAAAAATAACACCAATGTAAGAGGGGATCCAGCCCAGAACATGTCAGCGTATTCTCAGCCCCATGATACTGCCCAGCACCATATTGGCTGCCCCCATATGCTTAAAAGTGTCCTGACAGAGGTGTTTGCAGCTGCTGTTGGAGCGCTCAGATATGTGCTACAGTATGAAACAGATGGTAGCTCCATGTAAAATAATATATCCAAAGGTACCCACTGTAATAACCCTCCTGGTACTTGTGTCTTTGAGGTAAGCTTACTACAGATGTTAGCCAGAGGACATACTAGACTTATTCAGTGATGTCTTTAGGGAAGGTAGATGCTTCACTCCTTAGGAAACCAGAAATATATTTTGGTTTTTTTTCTTCCTGAGATTAGTGTTAATCTCCAGATGTTATGTGTTGATTCACCATGCTCCGTGGATGGAAGTGTGGGTGCTTCCTAATTTGCCTGTGAGGCGCAGGGGGATGCAGTGCTGGGAAGGCGGTGGGTGCAGCACCCCATCTGCTGCAGGTGCCACGGTGGGAGGGGAGAGCCCATGAGGGATGACGTCTTCTGTCAGCAGCACAGTGCAACAGAAATGACAGCAGTGGCAGTCAGGATCCAGCGTGCCCAACTGCCCAGTCCTAAATGCTACATAGCATTAAAAAGTAACAACAACAAGAACAACAACAACAACTCCATGTTGTCCCTCCTCATTAACTTTTCAAAGCTTCTGCTCACTTTGTGGAATCACCATTCTATCATGTGGTCAATAATGTATGAAACGAAAAACTCCTGTCCACCCTGATATGAAAAAAGCAGAGAGAGATTTACAGAAACTGCTTAGTGCTATTTTTGGTAGTCTTGAATTCAGACGCAGTTTAAAAATACAGATGCAAGAAAACTAAATTGAAACAAAAAAAGATCGAACATTTTAAAGACAATTGCAGCGACAGAGAGGTTATATTTCTCTTTCTTATTTTCCTTTCCTCTTTGACACATGCTTACAATAGAGAGACAGGCTTGAGAGAAAGCAATAACCATTGTTCCTTCATTTCCTTTTTAAAATTATTTATTGCTTGTGGAAGACACTTGTATCTGCTAGCCCCCAGTACCCAGAATTAGGAGTAAATGCACATCTTCAATCCATCATCCCATCACTAGCAATCTCCTTGAGCTATTAACCATATCACTGTTAGGTTCAGCTGAAGCATCTGTCCAGAGGCAGAATGTGGCAGGATTTTTCTGACTGTGGACAGCACTACAAGGTTGGGGAAATACTTTGTCCTGTGCAATTAATACATTCTTGTAGAGAATAATGAAGAAATGTATTCCTGGCTCCTTCCAAGGATTAGAAAGTGTTTAGGGTTTGCCAGAACAGTCTAGCTGTAAGAGGGCAAGTGGCATTTTCAGAAGTAGATCTACAAAAATAATGTGTTTAACCATCATAGCATGCTGTCTGTCTCCAGTATGACTCTTGCAGCTGCCACTGCTGCTGAATTCTCTTGCAGAGGAGCAGTACCAACAAATCCACATCCACAGCCTCTGCAAAATCTCATGTGGATACGGCCGTCCCAGGGAATCTTCCTGAAGCAGCGCTGAACCCACCCCTGCTCCTGCTCCACTGCTTTCAGTCAGCTCCAGCTTTAGTACCCGAGTCAGAAAATTCAGTGTGGAGTAGCAGCAGTGAACAGCTTCTTCACCTTTTAACAACTCACGGAAAATTGGTGTAATCGGCATTTCCAGCTATGGGAGTTTTTGAGCAGAATTAATTGTAAATGACTTCTAGCCTAGTTATAATCTAAAATACTGTTTCATTTTGGCAGTAGAAAGGAACTGCACTCTCTGCATAAAGCCAATGCCTATAAAACAGAAGAAAGCAAAGCCTGATCAGTGTGGTGAGCAGGAGATAAAACAAGCTCCTTGGCACTGGGCAATGGCAGAGGAAGCCTGTTTCCTCCCTGATAGCTAGTTGAACATTGTTACCCTAAGCTGGGCTGGTTCTCCTCCCACCAGGCTGTTCATATACCATCTGTCCGTGCTGAAAATTATCAGGAGCATTATGTTGCGTCTTCACTTATTAAAAGGCTGAATGCAAACTTTCCAGAGCATACAGAGTGTTACAGCTTACTGCACCGGAAACTTTATACCATTATGTCTAGCGAGACCCCTGAGTCTCTGTTTTAATGCCTTGGAAAAGCAACAAAGTAGAGCCAAGAAAGGGCAAAGTAAAACCTGAAACTTTAAAATCAGGATCCACAATCTTTTCATGTTTCCCTCCTTCTTTTGCATAAAACTAGAAACAAAACAAATTTATACTTATGTTGCATTTTTAAACCAAGCACAGAGTAAAATCTTTCCCACAAGCATTTTGCCTGTGCTGCCTTTGAGGGGTGGAAAAGCCTTCAGAAGAAAACCGTACTGCTAGCACTTTTTCTTTTCCCTTGGGTCCCCCATCAAAATTTGCTTTCCCTAAAATGGGAACAGAAAACCATATTCAGATACTGCCTAGATAAGAGGTGAAATGCAATTCTTGCTATTAATATTTAAGAGTCAGGTATCTCCATGTGTTAAAACACTCTATCACCATCATCAGTGTCCACTTTCCTTTGATAGACAAGTTGGCATTTCCTGCAGCAATGAGGTGACAATATGCTTGCTTGACCCATATCTTAGATATTCCTATGACAAAATCAGAAAATTTACTGTATTACAGTAATGCATATGTGAGTTTAGATTTGGATTTCCATAGGGTGAGAAGCACTGTGCACTTCCTGGGTGGACAGGGGAATATAGAAAGAGAGGAGAAATCTTGTGCATATAGAAGTGGTAGACAGCATATGGTGGGCACAGGGCTGAGACCCCTGGTGTTCAGGCCACTGCTTCAACCATTGACTCTTACTGGTATTTCAGAAAAGTATTTAAGAATTCCAGAATTAAAATCTCTCAGTGCTGACCAGTTTCATGTAATTGAATACAGGATAAAAATTCAGTAAAATGCCTTCAGTAGCTCTTGAGCAACTTTAACAAACAGGAAGGGTGAATATTAGTTTATTGAAATATACCACTGATCACTGTATTTTTAAATACTGTGGAAAACAAACAACAGATCTCCCTTCTGGTAAATAATCCTTTGAAATACTCTTCACTAAGTGAAGATACAAATTTATTTATTTTTACAGAAGACCAGATCCTATTTTTTATCCTTTTCACACATCCTGCAAAAATTGGGAAAAGCAGACTTACGTTAAAAGCTTTCTGTAGCATGGGAGAAATCTTGTCCATAAGCATTTGGTATGGACTTCAGAGAGGGCTCATTTTCTTTGTTAAACTTTGAGATGGTACCAGTTAAGGGCAAGATTATAGAAGCCATCCAGGCAGCCTGTGAGGAACCTGACGTTCCTCTGTGCAGGCATTGCACATGCAATAGCCTGGCTGGTCAAGCATGGCCCGCGAAGGGCTCATCTTCCCTAAAGCCTTCCTTGCTCACATCACCCTTCTCTGTTTATTCAATTTTTGCTTCTCACCCAGATCTGCCACAAAGTACACAGGCATATGTCTTTCTAAGCCAGTCTCTATTATTTTCTAAAACCCAGTGCAAAACTTGCAGGAATTGATTGTGGTAGCTGTCAAGCCTGCAAGGGATTCAAGTGTGTTTGCCCTTTCCTTCACTGCGTTTTTGGGTGTTATATAAATAGAACAGCAAATGTAAAATGCAGGTTAAGTCATTCAACACTTCAGTATTTTTTCTGATTTGTGCCCTATACTGGCACCTTTTTCGAAACCACTTTTTGTCCGTCAGCTAGCGTTGGAATATTTGCAGTTTTGAAAGCCAAAACAATAGGTTCTGCTGTGCATGTTATCATCTTTGTCAAAATCAAGTATTGAATCAGAACCAGGATCCATCCAGGTTCTTCGAAAACCATACTAGACACATTCCTCATTAGGCATCTGTTTATTCCAAAACACAAACACACAGGGGATAGAATTAGATAACACTTTTCTGGCTTACTAAATGGGTTAGACTTAGTAAATATGGTACTCGATTTTCAACTGATTCTACCATCTGTCAGCAAACTTATTGCTTTTAGCAGGGGTTTTTCTTGTGGTAATTTCTGGTATTTTTTTTCCCCTCTGTTCTTTTCATGAATATACATGCTTACAAAGTTTAAGGGAAAAGTAATAAAGAAAAATGAATTAATCCACAAAATCTGAATAGTGCAGGTTAGGTTATAATCAGAAGGTACAAAGGGACTTGCAAATTGTTACTAACAAGCAGCACAGGAAAAAGAAATTATAATGTGTGGAAGAAACCTGCTATTGTTTTACAGGTGTGTCTAGGCACAGCCCCTGGGGTGAGTGGTGTGTGTGCGATGCACAGTGCAGCAGCTACTGTGTGTGCATGGGCAGAGGCTGGTGTGAGAAGGACGAAGACCTGGGATGAGGCAAACCACCCAGAAAATTTGCTAACTGGGGCCTGATTTCATGAAAATCTAAACATAACATTTCTGTTGTGTTCTCATATAAGAAAAACCAAACCAAACCAAACCAAACCAAACCAAACCAAACCAAACCAACCTCCCTGCCAAAACAAACAGAACACCAGAAAAAAAAAAAAAAGCAAGCAACCAAAACCACACCTCAGGCCTGTTCTGGTGCTAAGTAGAGGCAAAAGTAAATCATGGAAACAGTGAATTTAGTAGTTGTGTAGTCGTGCTCCTGACTCTGTTGTAGTCCTTTGCCTCTCAGACACTAGTATGAGAAAAAGTTGTCCACAGAGAGTTTACTGGCTTACCCACCAGGTCTAAATCAGTCCTTGGAGATATGAACTTAATTCTGTTATACAAACCAGAAACAGTCCAGCGCACCTTGTTAGTTTGCACACAGTACTGAATGGCGATGCCTGTTCTTGGTGCTAACACAGGCTACACTGGTTTGAAGATCCTACAACAAATTCCGCTGCACAGTGTAAACCTGTTGTTTCCCACAGGCAGTGATGTGTTGCTGTTGAAGAGCTTGATGCATTTTGCTAACTAGAAAGAAACCTTGGCCTCATCCAACAGAATGGAAGGTTTTTTTCATTATTTTTGGCAGGTTTCTAGTCTCACTTCTTGACATGTATGTTGCATGTTTAGCGAAGATATGAACTTTTGGAAGGAAGGTGTAAAGGAGAAAAAAGACCCAGTCAGAGACACTGATGATGGTGGTGGATTTAGCAGTGACTCTCTCCAAGGTGTCCTTGGCACATGGGGACATTCCTCTCCTCCTCAGTAGTCTCCAGCACCAGAACTGCATTGCTGTTATCCCCCTAATTTTCAAGAAGAGGCTGCTCTTGAGGAGGAGAGGGGACAACAGGGAGTTCTTGTGCTTCCTTTCCCAGTTTCAGCTTGTCCCAGTGTGCAGTTTGTCAAACACTGGTATTCTGGCTTTTTTCATTCAAAGTTTCACACCGAGTTTGTCTCCCTGATCAAAACAACCCTTTTATCCCAGGAATACAACAAGAAGAGGGGAAGGCATGACTTAGCTATAGACAGTTTATGCAGAGGAGTCAGCCTGCTGAGATTTGAGAAATTATTAATTGCAGGGAAATGGATTCAGGGAGAAAAATGGTAGATAGTCAGAGATTCTTTGTAGACAGGTGCATCAATATATCCACAGCATTAAGCACCATTGGATCAGGCAAGCCCAAAGCTTGTAACAATTCATACACTGTGCAATGAACAAAAGTACAAAAAGTAATCAAGAATGAGATAAAGGTTAGCACTGGCTATAAAACATCAATACAGACGAGGAGTAGGAAGATTATAGAAATGATTGTGAGACTGCAGAAAAATGATAAGAAAAGGCAAGGTGAAGAATATAAAGAGCTGTGAATGAGATGTAGGATAAATGGGAAGACATGTTTCATATACATAAAGGAACAAGAGATGGCACAAGAGGTGGAATGAGAGATAGAAGGGCTAATATATTGTTGGAAGGGCTGACAATTTAAAAAAACAAAATTATTTCTTTATTTCTATGTTCACAAAATGTGATGAAGAAATAATCAAATGTTTATTTTCCATGAGAAGAAAATATACCATAATAAATCAAGGCTACATACAAGATGAAGTCAAAGAAAGAAGGACATCAGAAGGCTTAAACTAATTGTCAGCATCAAAGACCCATGCCCTATTCAGAAAAAAAAAGAAGTGAGAAAGATAAATGCAAATATACTAGCAAATGTCCTGGATTAAAAAGCTCTTTAAAATATAAGGAAAAAAAATCAATGAAATAGAAGGTATCAAATTTAATGCCTATACTTTTAAGAAGGGATTTGATCTGACAACCAGAAACCATTCCTCTTATTCAAAATAAGACTGGGAAAAGTAATCAGGTGAAGATAACATTGGATGAAAGTGCTGTTGGAGAAAATATTGGGCAAAAGTTGCAAGAGAAAGCCATAGTGACAGTTCTTGTTTCAGTTACAGCAAGCATCATAGACTCAATAAAGGCAGTAGACTGCGAACCTCCCAGCAGGATGTCAGGGCCAAAAGACCTGATGTGAAACATTCATGGGTGAACAGGGAAATAGAAAGTAGGATTATGGATATTAATTTACCTATGTAGTCAGTAGGGGCAAAGCATTACTGTAATATGCTGTTTCTGCTTACTCCACCTACACTTACAGGGGACAGTAGAAGATTGAAGAGGGCTTAAATTGCAGCATAAATGTGCTGTGAGAAGTGGAGGACATTCGTTGGAGTGAGGGAATGAGTGAGCAGCCTATTTGCAACTGAAATGAACTTTCCATACTCTCTCTGCAGGGAAAAATTTCTGAGGACATTAAGTTGTTTAATCTTGCACATAGAAACATAACAGGACACAGTGCTTGCAGGCTGACAGCAGTCAAATTCAAGCTGGATTCAAACAGCAAATTCAAAAGTGTATATTTTTCAAATCAATAGTAATTAGCCATCAAAAACAAATGTGGACAGCTCTTTATCACTTGAATTCAAGGCTGGAAGTCTTCCCAAGAGATATGCTGTAGCACGGCAAGGTTTAGTCTACACTGACCTAAGAACTGATAGAGGAAACCTTGTAGCTCAGGTCATACTGAGCGTCAAGTGAGATGTCCCTTCTGGTGTGAAAATGTATAAATCTATGAAATACCAGTCAAACTTCTGAAAGAGTTAACAAGCTTACCATGTGGCACCTGCTGACAGGGATCACGGTGGAAAAGGAACAGTGTTTGTAACACAGTCTCTGAAAAATGTTTGATGTAATAGATTATTCTGTTAGGGAGTATAGAAAGAATATTGGACTTTGGAGTGAATTAATGGGAAAGGGGATTATTGGAGAGTCAGAAACTTTATTATTAGGGCCAAGGTTTGTTGTGTTTATTTATTAGACAATTGTATAGTTGGGCAGTGGTATTTGATGATGATACCAGCTTTGGAGAGAGGCAGTCAATAACAAAGCAGAGTGGATTACAGTTGAAGTTGGTTCTGATATACTACAGACAGCAAGTGAGATAGACAGATCAGTGTCTTGTAATTGATTGTAAAGACATTTAGAGAGATTAAGGCCTAAAAGGGAACACGCACCCTCAGCAGGAATAGAAGGGGGGTGGGGAGGAAGCCTAAAAGAGAGATGTAAGTTAAATATTAAGCCTTTTGACACTGTTCATAGCAGTTACTAACAAAAATGCAGAAAAGTATAAATAGCCTTTAGAAAGAGATTTTCAAGAGGCATTTCAACAACATCATACCATAAATTCTGAACA
Source organism: Columba livia (assembly GCF_036013475.1). NCBI lineage: Eukaryota > Metazoa > Chordata > Aves > Columbiformes > Columbidae > Columba > Columba livia. The sequence continues at coordinate 137,041,447 of NC_088603.1, forward strand.
CAGGTACTAAACCTGTAACCTCGTTAGCAACAAAAATGTTACAGCATCACTTTATCTAAGCAGAACCTGGAGGAATTTAGACCAGCCTGCTTCGATGAAGGGCAAAAGGAACATATACGTACTTGTGAGAACCACAGTTTCTACCAACCAAATACTGATGTACAGACCTGGAGTAAATTCACAGACCTACAATAATTTTAAGAAAGGTTAATGCAGAATTTTTTGTGATGGTTTCTCTTACCGAATGGTTAGCGTTACATTTTCATGAGCACTTGTTTCTTTAAATGGCAGAGTCTAGCCTGAAGAAAAACAACCAATTGAAAATGCACTAATTAATATTTAGCACAGATTTTAATGTTAGAAGGGTCTGTGGAGATCATACTCTGGCTGCTTGTCACAGATTCCCTGGCAGCATCACCTTTCATCTGGTTCTTCCTTCACAGCAACATCCAGTGGCCAAAAGCTGTCTCAAGGCTGATGGCAGCCTGATGGGGGATTTCAGCTATTATCCTGCCCAAGATGTATAAGAGATGGCCCCATACATAATGTCTCTAAAAATAAGTATATTGTGAAAGGTAAGGGTTAAGCATATCTGAGAAAATATTTTCCTTCTCATAAAAAAACACATGTCAGAGGCTGGAGGTTAAATCAGAAAGTAATTTAGCTTCCTGCTATTTGCTGAGCCCCCTTCCATGAGCAAACTAGTGGTGAAACCAGCCTGTGGTTGCTTCCACGAGCAAACTAGGGGTGAAACAATTTACAAACAGAAAGGATAAATCTGTTGCCTGCATTGCAGGTTTGCCAGCTGGAGAGAATTGTCCTTTCTCCAGGCTTTAGCATAGTCCTGCCGGAGCTGTGGCCAAACACTACCTGTGCCCCGGGCTTCCCAGGGGACAGGAGGAGCTCAGCCCTCACTGGCCTCCCTGCTCTCCCTGCTGTTCTCCATGCCTCCGGCTTTGCACAGGAGTCAGTTTAACCCCTTGTTGTGCTCCATCTCGCAGACCTTGCCTGTGGTTTTTCTTCCTATCAAAACCAGGTTTTATTCTTGTTCAAATTATTTATCCCAATGGACCTAAACTTTTGCTCAGTCCCCTGCTGAGTTCCTGAAAGATAATGAACTAACTGATTTCTGGGTAATTTATGCATAAATTTATATACTGAGCTGTAGTTTAATCAAACTCCTTTGCCTTATGTAGTATAATAGCAATATCTAATGAAAACATATGAAGTATGTGTTTCGTAATTACCTCAGACAGCTCATTTCGATTTGCTTCCTATTTAAATCCCTAAATTCCTATCTTCTTGCATTGTAAACACTTTCCTTCCTATCTCATCAATCTGAGTTATGTAAATGATGTGGGGGTGGGGGTACAATTAAATTTTTCCCTCAATGTTATCAAAGGCCCTATTATCCCAGAAACATCTGACTTGGGTGCACACAAAATGTGCTTTTTTATTTGACTGAAAAACAAAGTTAACGTTAAATCATAAACAATGGTCAACGCTAGTAGAGTGGTATTAGTGGAGCCATGACATACAGTTTCTAGATTAATTATTTAGAAGATACAGACATTAGAAAAATGCCTTTGTGATATTATACCAGATACATTTAATATTAAATACATGCAGCACTATGGCATCAGGTCTATTCTCGCTGAAGGACAGTAAATCAGGAGTATGCACTCTCAAGCCAGTGGAGCTAGAGCAAAGCAATTTGATAATAGAGAATCCAGCACTGTTTTCTGAGGTCTGAGAAACAGGCAATTTTTCATAGCAGAGAAGGAAAAGAAAATTAAAAGCTAAAGTAAAACTAGGTATCAGCTGTTTAGTAAAATTACTCTTCACCAGCCCAACACAATATTTCAAAATTACAACATCCACCTGCAGGGATGCAGATACATTTTTTTGCTGCATCCAACAACAGTGAACTTGTAGTTATGTACAGTGGCATTAACGCATCTAGGGAAAGGGCAAAAGAAAAGATATCAGCACTCATGCCAAGTCAGTATAGAAAGAAATTGTGAGTAGCTGAAAATCTGCTATCCATGTAGTGTTTCTGCTTTGAAAGATTATTCTTTCCTGGAAATGATTCCAAGCATTTACAGTATAAGTGTCAGTTTGCTTCTTTATTTGTTTTTCTCAAAGACTACAAGTTGCACCCACACCATCAATGAAGTGTAGTTACCTCTCTGACAAAACTCCAAGAGAACAGTACAAAGCAATATGGTACAAAAGCAGAAGATGAAGAGAGCCTAACCAAGAATGCTGTGATAAGCGTCGAGCAATTGATGTGTTTCAGCAGTTCTGTTTCATATACAGGGAACAAAGGGTGTTGGAGCAGCTTCTCAGTGAGTATGAAGTGAGACCCATTTACACCAGCTGTAGTCTGCCCCCCGCTATCTAGTCTGAGAATTATCTTATATTCAGAAAAAAAAACAACATGCTGAACCAAACAGCAAAAGCAATATTTCTGCATGAGAATGAGAGAGAGAAAAAAAGAATAAAAATTTGAGGTTTATGAGATTCCAACTCTCAACTGCAGGATTTTAAAATTCACAGCTGCCTCCTCCTCATATCTCCGTGATTTCTTTAACTGTGCCTTTTGCCCCCTTGCTATTTTTCTGAACAGTGTTTACTGATGGGTTATTTTCTTGTCTGGATCCACTCCTCTTCCATCTCCTGCAGTCAGTGTTTGTTCCTGCCAGGTCATGACAACATCATCCTTCATGTCACAAAATTGATCAACAGCTGCACTGGGTCTACTTAGAAAAGAAGAAAAAAAGACCTCTATGTTCAGTTCTTAGCAGTAATATGTTCGCAGTAAACCACAGAGTTTTGCAATGCTCGGAACAAGCAATTTATGAAGGAAAAATTAACACAGCATGGCCAAGCGCCTGTAAGGAGATTTTTATCAACTAGGTTATCATCTAATTCTAAATTGGACGATTTCCTCTGAAAATCGTGTTACAATGAAAAGCCTGTTTTTTTCCCTCCTAGTAAATAGTTTCTGCACAGTGAACAGTTCAATTAGCTCAATTTTCAAGCTCTTCTGGAAGAAGTATGTGTGATACAAGAAGAATCCAATTCTCTGACTAAGTTCCAAGGACCAGCCATAGCAGGACCTAAGAGTTAAAAACATCAGTTTTGACACAGCTATCCTAACAAATCATTTACCTCTTGAATCATGAGGTAAGTAGGGATAAATCAGGTTGTAACTCAGTGAGTGTATAGATATCCCTTGTGTGCTTTGAAGGAAGATGAGGTCTCAGAACTAGCAAACTGCAGGCAACAGACACTGAAGTGCCCATCCTGGACTCTACACCAATGTGAACCTCAGCACTTGGGGCTGGTGAGTTATCATCCAGCTGGCAACACACTCCCTCACATGCTATTTTTATCTTAAAACTTGGGTGCCTGCATGTTCAGCTCACCCCTCTCACCCACTCTTATACTGTTCTGCTACAACCTTGCAGAGGCAACATCCTCCTTCAAGCTGAAAATGTAGCTGTCTTTGGAAAACAGTAAAAATGTCAGTTCTTGGAGAAGTCTTTCTGCTCAGGAGCATGGAAGTCATTTGAAACGCTTGCTAGCGAGCCCAGGGAAGATAACCTAGCAACAGCCTCTCCTTTCAACTACATGTCCTCCCAGAAAAGCTTTTGGGGCAAAAAAATGTAAAGAACAGTATAAAGCCCATTATCACAAAGGGAAGAAGCCATGCAGTAGTGCTTTCTGTCTGATGTAGTGTATGTGTTATTGAAACAGGGCTGCTGAGTGCTGCCTGCCGTTCCCAAGAGAGAAGTGATTATACAGCCGGTAAGGGTATGACAGGGGACAGGTTCAGAGGAAGAGATACAAGCGGATCTGTAACCATGAGGCCATACTTCCTTATATCCTGGAAGCAAACCTAGTACTCCTGAGCAGCATTCCTTAGTTGTTTAGGAGACAGGTTTGAAACCTTCTGGCAGAGAAGGGCCCATCTGTTAGGGACATGCCCAGCAGCCCAACAGAGAGGAGGCTGCTGCAGCTTCGTAGCCCCCGGCCCAGCCGACAATGAGGCTGAGCATGTATTCCCAATAGGATCACATACGCACCATACGTATACGTACACATATACCTCTGGCCAGCCACGGGGTTCAAAACAGACAGAAAACACAGCACTAGCAAACAGAAACAGCACCATAGCCTCATCCTGTAACCCTCTCTAGCTGGTTGGGGTGACAGTCCGTTAATGGAAAACATACGTACATATATACACACCATATGGATCCCTCTACTAGCTGTTTCTAGGCACTCTGTCTGCCACAAAACTGACCCTGGATCCTCCATCTGCCCAGCAGTTGGCAACTGGACACATGGGTTCCCAAAGCCTGCATCCCCCTCCAGTTTCTGGTGACCAGAGCTGGCAGACCTTCTGATCTCTCCTGGCTTCGCAGCCTCTTATCCAACTTTCTGGCAAGTCCAGCTTGATGTTTGCTAGCAGTCACACACTGGCAGATGTACCCAGACAGTATGTATTGGTTCTGGCCTCTCTGATCGCTGACACCCCAGGCACCTGGGTATCTATGACCCACAGCACAACTCCAGTTGCTGGCCACATAACACTCAGGCATGCAAAATATTTGTTACTCAGAAAAATAGTTCAAAATAGAGTTTAATAAGAAAACATAGGTAGGTGCTTATGTCTCTGACCAGGGTACTGGGGCTCCCCCATCTGCCCTCATGGCTCTGGGATCTTTTGTGTCATGAGCCTTTTATCCCATAACCCAACACCCTCCTCCTGTGGGAGTCGATCCACAGAAAGGGTGACAACCAGTTCTCTCGAACAAAGGGTGACTCAAGCCTGAGAAGATCTGTGACACTCATATAAATATCCTAGTCTTACTCTTTCTCCATGCACTGACTCTGTAAGGCTATTTAACACACCTGATATTTCAGCTCCTTTTCTAAAACAAGGCTGCATGGAAAACAGCCTATTAAAATAGTATGAAGCTTTAAGACACTAAGAAACATGAGAAACAGAGTTCAGCTGTCATCCTGAATGCAAATGCTCATGTGCACCATCATAAATTAATTTTAAACTGTGTTCCCTTGACAGCAAGATTTTGATGGCCACGATGTGTTGAATGCACTGGCCAGTTTCTGTGAAAATTGTCCAAAGATGACTGAGACTTCACAGTCTGTACCAGTGTTTTTTTGTGGAAATGGGAAGCTAGATACCCTTTTACTGAATCCTTTAGAAGAAAAACTTTATTGTGAACTCCTCCATTACTACCTGTTAGAGAACCAAGACAGGAGAGAGTTAATAGTCTCTCATCTACAGAAAAAAACTCCAGTGAGACTTCACCCTGGCTTAGACACAGAGGACACAAAGCTGCAGCAGACTTGGCTTCACTTGTTCTGGTTCAGAGGCACACAACTGGTTTCACTGATTATGCAGACAGGAGCATGCTTACCATATGCTGGATCACTTTGGGTTCTAGTACTGACATTCAACACACGGCCCCAGGCCCTTTCCAATGCACTCCATCCAAACCTGGTGCTGAATACAGAGACAGCATTTTACTTCAAGGTTTCCTCATTACACTCATCACTGTAGCACCTAACTGGCTCAAAATCTTCAATGACATTGCCTGTGTAACAACCTGATGATGGAGAGAGGTATAGTTATCTCATTTGACTAGTGAGGAACTAATGCTTAAAGAGATTAAGATGAAAACAGTAAAAAAATGCCCGTTAATTTTAGGTGCCCACTTTAGGATGTCTAGGAATTAATTTTTTTAAGTACTTAGCATAATGTAGCTGTACTCACTCAAGAAGTTCACTGCAGTTATGAGCGCTTGGCACTTTTATATAGAAAACCTAATCTAAGTTGCACACTTTCAAATGGTGGAACATATAATTATTGGCCACCTGTGAAAGAACCAATCTGACTGACTGCCCAGCATCACACAAGAATTTAGTGGTGGAATGAGGAAAAGGATTCTGTTTTCCAGGGTTTCTGTGAGCTGCTTTCCCATGAAAGTATGACCTTTCCTTTCTCATGACATCCCACCTCGAGCACTGAGTGTATCCTAACAGCAGCCACAAAACAAGCCTGCAGGTAATAAGCCTTTTCCCACACAGATGTAACACACTATTTCTGCATCCTCCCTTCCATGAACTGAATGAGCCAAGAGTCCTTTGGAAAGTAGTAGGAGATCGTGCGAGTACAGACTGTGCTGCTTCACAAGGGCTCTGGTTAAGTTTTCTTAGATGGCCACCCATTCTCCTAATCCCTGATCTCCTAATCAGCTTCCCCCTATTTTTTGAACACTCGACTTCACAATCAGGAAGTCCTCTAAACACAATGTTTCCTCCTGATATAACACAATAGCATATGTAGTATCAAAGCAAACACTAGGAATCTATTTTTATTTCAGACATACATAATTTAAAATAGTGATTTGTAAAGGACATGTAATTTTGCAATACTGTTGATATTTATCTTGAATTCTTAGTGAATTTTGGACTTGATAAAAAAACATTGGCTTCCTGTGGATATTGACAGGATCATAAAACAGCTCATCTCAGCAGGTTCTGGATGGGCATTCTGATGCATCACAGATATTAAATAGTACATCAAAAAATTTACATGCTTTCCAGATCATAGAAATGGCAATACTTATGCCTGTTTTTTTCGAAACCAGTTCATCCACACAGAGATGATACTTGCAAAGCAGCACCAAGTATCAGTGACTAGTAAGGTTCTTACTGTCATGATAGACAGTTTCTAATTTCACTCACAAAATATCTAGAGAAATCCAGTAAACTCACGTTTATACATACAGATAAGAACATGAACAGCTTGTTGACTTAGCCAGTAGCCACCATTTTGTAGTTTTTCTTTTCATTTCATACATTTGTATGTCTCTCACTTTCACCATGAAATACAGTGAAATATTGTTGTGAGCATTCATTACAAATACAGTTTTGATAGCTAACATGCATGCCATGAATAACAAAAGCATTTAAGTCTAACTGTGACATAGAGAACTGAAGGTCATCTTGACAGCAGCATTGGAATTCCATTATTTTCACTTAAAAATAAAGAAATAAATGAAGTGGGGGCAAGCATATGGGTGTGAACAAAAAATAAGTTACAAAAGATCACCTAACTGTTGTGAGAAGGACTTGACACACTGGGCTAGTACCTCTGAGATTGTTGGCAAAAAGACAGAGGACACTCGGAAGATCCAGTGGTGTCACACAAAGCAAGCGGCAATGGGGACCTTCGCTAAGACACTGCATCACCCCCAGGACATCCTCAGCACAGAGACATGTTCAGGTGGCATGAAGTAACTGCGAGTCAATACATCTTGGTGGGTTTTACTTTAACGCAACATACACATAGGCCATTTTTGAAAAATTAATAATCTATAGTTAGCATCATTAAACACGGTATAACTGCCTCCCACAACAATAACACTGTCTACAGCATTTGTCATGTTTCCCAATATGGGAAATGCCACTGTAAAGATAAACATGACAGCTTGGTAAATAGCCAAAGCAACTCTTACAAGTTATGCCTGTGTCAAGCAATATTTTTGACCTGATTTGCACAGTATGACTGAGAAAAAATAAATATTTTATTTTGAAAGTTTGCTGGAATAATAATGAAGTGATCCGAAACAGATCTGCAAATGACAGTCTGTTAATTTAAAAGTATAGTATATGATAGGAAACATCTTTTCCAATTAGCCAGCCGTGACTGCACCGTATTTTGAAAAGACTGAGAAAATGCACTAGCCTGGCTTTGTGGATCCAATAATTCTCTGAAATGGATAGCCAGCAATTATTTCATACAGCTTTACAGCTTCACGCTTCGGCCATCAGTGCAGGCTCGACAGCAGGTTGGACAGCCCTGTGTCGTACCGGGCATACAGCGTGGGACGTGCTGGGGGTGTCAGAGAACCGATAGAAGAGTCCAAAGCTTTCCTCCCTCCTAGAATGAATTACTTTGAGAATTTTTAGTCTAGTCCAAAACCAAAATATTTCTAAGCATATCTTATTTATTCCATGGAAGTGAAAGACTATGCACACTACTAAAGGACCAAAAATGTGTTTGTGTCCAGAGTAATTTTTAGTTGCTCTGTGTGTGTGCATCTACATACAGACACACATGTAATTTCTCTTACAAACCTACATCTATACATTGTGTGTTGGTATATCCAGGAATCATTTAAAAAATAACCAGAAAAATTAAAAAAAAAACCCAACAAACTGTCTTTTACCAGAGATTTTATACTTCTTAAGAAAGCAAAAAAAATCACCACCACCACCACAGAATAAGAGTTAAAAAACAACAACAACAACAACAACAACAAAAACACAAAACGAACAAAAACCAAAAAACAAGAACAACAGAAATCAAACAAAAACAAAACAAAAATAAAAACAATCCAAAACCAAAACAAAACAAAACAAGGGACTAGTCAGGACAACAAAAAGGAATGACTCATTTCAGGATGTCTGTATGCATCATGACAATAATATCTAATTAGGTTAAGTGTTCTATTTAATAATTCACTGTGTAATGAGATAGAGTAACAGAGAGTACTGGGATTTGACAAAGCCCAAGCCAGTGCAGTACAAAACATGTTAGATATTTAAAACACATTTAGAATAACAAGATCAATTGATTTAAAAGCCACTTATGATGTTGTACTATTGTGAACTGCCACATCCTATGGGTTATCTGAATGGAAAGCTGTTTACTTGACCTTTTAAAACTTTTTTTGCCAATGACTTTCAGGAGGAGATTATCTCTGAGCACTAGGCAAAATTCATAAAAGCAAGAAACTATGAAAGTGTGTATTCTTAAGCCTTTCTGAGACAGAAAAGAGGCAAGAGAAAATATACCTCCTTCTAAAATAGCCAGTACATAATCTCAGAAGTTCATTATAGCCTTGAGCACACTGGTTTGCATCCCAGATTAAAGGATTTTCAAAAGGAACTGTGATTGTCTTGTCACGGTTGAGCTAGATATTAGTTGGCTGAGCTGAGTATCAAATATGGGAAATTAGTTGCCATTAAAAGCTAGCTTCAGGCAGTTCATTTCTCATCAGCCAAGCTGTGTGAGCCTCCTGCTGTGGACAGTGAACATTAGCTTACTAAATACTTTTGCTAATCAGACAACGCATTACTAACAGAGGTGCCTGAATTTAGAGGGGAGGAGTTTGATGGCAACTACAGAAAATCTGTCTGAGGTGAGATTAACATGCTTTTATTTTTTTATCAGAAGGGTTAACTTGCCTTTTCTCCAGGCCTCTATTAAAAAAGATAAGTTTAAATGTTTCTCTGGTTTTGTTTCTGCTTTTTGAACCATTTCTTTACTATTATTTTAAGTCCTGGGAAAGCCATAGAGGAGAGAAATTGAGTCAAAGTAACTTTAAAGTTAGATAGCAGGAATTTGCTGTATTATGTGGTACTTGTAGGAACTTGCTGACTAGGAGGATAACAATTATTTGAGAAACCCTGGCAAACACTATCATCTTTGAAATAAAATTTGTGTGCAACATGAAGTGTAGTGAGCTCCAGCAGGACGTGACAAGCCACATTTGCACTTCTGGTGTGTTCCTTTTGAGGAACAAATAAACTGCTTATGATAAAATCAGAACTGACCCAAGAACTTGACCTAGCCACCAGATTTTTTTTTAAATTTCACTGGTGGGTTTGAAACGTTGTTGACATTCTTCTTCTCTTAGCATGCTCCTTTGCACTTTCTTCATTGCTATAGCCACATTCTAAAGCAGTAGTGTCTGTTTTTACTAGATTTCCATGATGTTTTCTAGATTACAAGAAGATTCATATAACCTCCAAGTAAACATGTCCAACGTAAAATGATCATGCAGATTTCCACATGTCACCAGCAATATTCTGTTGTTTTTATGAATACCTTCAAAAATATTGCTAGTAATTAGCCCAGTACATTAGACAGAGAGAGAGAAGAGTCTATCAACTCTTAACTTATTCTCTAGGTAAGCACCGGTCCTCTTTATGTCTGTCTTTCTTCAGGACACAGATAAGTAGAGAAGCAAACCAAGCCCTAGGCACAAAACAGGTAGAAAAAATCCTGTTTCCTGAGGGCAAAGGATGAAAGTGGTGCTGAGTTCTTCTTCACTTTCCAGATTTCTCTGCATCTAGACAAAGCCCAGAAGTGGATCTTTAAACACTGGATGAACTCTGACCTCAAAAACAGAGGCAAGTAAAGGTTTTAGATGACAACTAAGTGAGATCCAGGATCAAAATTCTGTACAATACCATTGTTTATGGCCATCACTCACAACACCCAAAGTGGAATGCCTCTAGAGTTTCATGAAGAATATGAAGCAAGAAATGCCCAGTCAACCCCAGGCAATGGTCTATTTTGCCAAGCATTCTGCCCCAATGGCAGCAGCGGCCCTGGCCTCTAATCCATTCTCTGCAGTCACTGGATTAGGGATGACAGAGGGTATGTCTATATATTCCCTTTATCATTATAGCTGTTTTTCCACAAATTTGTCCACTTTTTCTTTGAACCATCTGAAACTATCTGTCTCTACAGACTTGTGCAGAACTTCTTTCTGTCTTTTTAAAACATCTCCTATTAGCATTAGAGTGCCTGCACAACTGGTGGATGAAAAAGATGCTCTAACCTCATCTGCCATATTCATGATTTTATACTCCGGGAACACATTCCCTCCTCATCAGCCTTCTCCTCTGCAAGAGTTTCAGCTCCAGTCTCTCCTCATAAGGCTGATGATTCCTCCCCCTAACAATCACAGCTGTCTTCCCCACACCTCCTTTTCTGTTTTGTAAAAACTTCTAGAAATTATTTGAGCTCAAGGTTGGAAATGTGGGGACTTACAACAAATTTGTAGGCATCATCGAACACAGGTTCGTGTTCCATTTTGTCCAGTTATCCATGCCTCACAGCTGTCATTTGTCAACCAGGTACAAATACATACAGCACCCTCTAGAGTTAGCCAGGTCCTCTCTGGCTCTCCAGAGAGCGTTAAACATAACACACTTGGGCATCTTCAGGAGGTGCTTCCTGATTAAAACATCTAACAGCTAGAACTTTTCAGAGGATTTGAAAGGTATGAGTTTCTCTTACATGCAGTTTGACTCAGGCTGTCCCCCTTGGTTTTGCTCAGGAGCTGGTCCTCTCACCAGTGACACAGTAGGTTTTGAATATATCCAATTTGTCTGAGGCAAGAAAGGGATTCTTTAACCCTGTGCAGAACTGTGCTGTAGACACTCATTCATTAAAAGTAACTGAATAAACTGTCAAGGATATTTGTGAAACTAAATACCTAATCAGCAACTGTACTTTCAGTATTTTGGCTGTTCTTTCATAGTTTGTCAGTACAAAACAAAATGTAGCTAAGTTACTCTGACTCACCACTTAACAGCTCTGCATACATTAATGATTGCACTTACTAAAAGCTTTAAATTGGTGCCAGTTTGATGGAAACTGTCAAGCCTATAGTCATTGTTTCTGACAGTATTATGTGTTTCAGGTTATTGTACTACTTAGTGCCTTGTTTCCTCACGTAATAGTTTTTTGTTGGGAGGACTGTTTTGTTAAAGACATTTTTACTGTATAGGCTCAAAAGAGGATTACAGTTTCTCTGGGTGAACTGATCACATGAGAGAGGGGGAGCAGGTCAATTCAGCTTCCTAATTCAAGGAAGGTGTTTTATCCTCTACATATGGTGAATGTAAATTTTATTGAAAGCCCTGAATTAACTGCAGGCTCCTGTTGAAGCTATACAAATAGTGTCATATGTGCCCTGGAAAGAGAGGCTTCATTGTTTGTCTTCTGGTAGCACTCTGTTTTCTGGAGCCTAAAAGACAATTACTTCCTTGCAAACACAGGCAGATTAAATAAGCCACATTTTGTCCTTTTTGCCATCTGCCCCTTGCTTACTTTATTTTAAGCTGCATGACTAAGCTTTACTATCTGACATCTGAAGGTGGGACATGCTGTTTTTCTGCTCAGCTCCTTGAGGCTTGTAATGAATCCGAAGAAGCAGAACTGATCTGCAAAGGGGTGAGTCAGAAAATCAGTAACTGTACAATAATTACTTGCTGTGCCAAATAGCAGGACTTGGATCGTAACATAAGAAAATCTCCTCAAGGAAGTTTCATGATGGAGGAGAAATATATATTTCTTTCTTCTAAAAAAAGCTGATGGGCCTGATTCTGATCCTAATGCAGCTACATCAGTGAAAGGGAGACCAGAGCTTTACCCAGTATCTACAGAAATCTATGTTGTAGGTAACCCTCAGAGCAGAGGAGAAGGAAGGGAGGGAGATAGGGGTGAATTTACACTTCAATTCCAGAGTTCTTCTTAAAAGCCAACATCGCTTTTCCCCAAAGCTCTCCTGCTGGACAGAGGCCCTCACAGGGGATGATGGGGAAAGGCAAGTCTCAGGTTCCCATACTGTGCAGGGAGATGGTAAACCAAAGTCTCATGCAATATGGAGGATGTGCTGCCTGGCAACAGCTCCCACACCCCCAGCACTGGGAGCCAGGATGGGGGGCTCGTGGGATGTGAGTGGTGCGACCTTCATCACAGCAGGAAGGGCTCCTCCACCTTGCCAGTGGAGTGATGTGTTAATGCCCCTCTCCAGCCTTGGGCCAGCAGGGAGCCTCGTTATTCCTCTAAAAATGGGCTGACAATTATGTGCTATCTGGAGCAACTGGTGGTATTTCAGCAGACTGGGTTTCAGGTAACCAGGGAACTGAAATAAACCGGAACTAAAATCACCTAGTGAAGGGCAAGGTAAGACAATCTCTTTTGTATGTAAGACTCTTCTGTGTCCATGCCTATACGGGGCTGTATGAGTTCATGTATACACCACATGACAGGAAACCTATTAGTCATAAGGACTATTGCTTCCCTCTTCCAGGCACATAGTGTACTTGTTTGGTAGGTTTTCCTCCCTTTTCTAAACTATTGGAGCAAGGACTATACTTGGGTGGGGTTTTTAATCTGAAATCATGGACACCATATACTTAATTGTGATCCTAATACCTTATTTCTAACAGTGCTACTATAGCAATGGGGAGATTTGCTCGGTGATAGATTCCAAGAAGTCTGAGATTTCACTGACTGGTGTAATCAGGCTGCATCTTTGACATCCCCACTGCCCAGGCAGAGAGACCACAACTGGGAGAATGGGTCAGGACCACTGTAGCCCAGGATAAGGGCAGTCTCCAGCCCACTGGCTAGTGGTTGCCTGCTTTGCTGGGCCAAATCACTGAAATGAATAGTTCAGAGCACTTCAGGTCTAAAGGTTTGTCCTGCGGGGAATGTTGGCTTATGTTAAAGGTCAGTGCAACCTTTGCATCTCTTCTTTAAAGAGCAAAAGAGCCATGGGCAATTCTGGTTTTGCAGATTTCCATTCTAGCAGCCAGGACAGAAGGGCCAGGATGGCAAAGGTGACGCATTTGTATGTGGGTGGGTATCACAGAATGATAGGGAACATCCATCCTCTGTGGAGGAAAGCACGCTGGAGCCATGCCCTTCATATCTTTTCCACTCCATCATGTACACAGCAGTCTGCACAGTGTGCACACACACTTTCCTAACATGATGTCCATGTGGTTTTTAATTTTACAGCTCACGGGCTACATTTTGTGGCAATCACACAAGAGGAAGGCTGGAGGATGGAGAAGGGGATTAATAAAGACTTGTATCTGGTGGAAGATGCAGTTCCTTGATGTGTAGGTATATGCATATAGGCTGGGTATATACATATAGTCTTCCTAGGTTTCCTCTCTGGTCTTAAGAGAACCAGTCAGCTCATGAGGGTGATTCAATGTAAGTGCACTTAACTGACCTTGGAGCTTCTTCCTTTGACTACAGAGAAGCTACAGGGAAGTATGCTCTGTATTTTAGGTGTTTAATGACAAATTGAATTGAGGCCTCTACCTGAACAGTGGTGACAGCTTACTAGGTGAGTAGGAAAACCATAGCAGAAGAGACAGGGCTTTACATGATTGAGCCTTGAGCTCATCTGTGTAACGGGGTACTCAGTAAAAAGAGGAAGGTACCATCTCTATGGTACATTTTTTCTGTTTATTCTAGACACTGCCTTAAATCCTTCACTCTTTGTATACCCATTGGTGCTGTAAAACAGTGATGTGCTTAATATACTAGGACACATTTCCAGGTATTTCTGTTTTAATACACAGGAGAAATTGTTCTAGAAATGACGTGCACTGTTAAAATGCTATTATTAAAAAAAAAAAAATACAAAAGCCCCCACAAAACAAACAAACAAACAAAACCACAAGAACAACAACAACAAAAAACCACAACCAACCCAAAACCACGTAAACCAACCAACCAAACAAAAACCCTGCAAGTTTAAGAGTAGTCATCTTACACTACTTTCTCAGTCTGATGGCTATCAGAGAAGCACCATCTAGGACACTTCAGAGAGAAGCTATTCATTGCAAAACTATCAAAGATCTTAAAGTTTTCTGTATTTTATTACCTTTTGATACTGAAAGATTTGTTTGTATCTTGAGAGGCCAACATGTGCTATGATAGTTGCTCTGATGGTGAGTGGGATCTTAGGGCTCTGAGATTTAACATCTCTACAAGCCAACACAGATAAGAGCAATCTGAGAAGACTCTGCTGTCACACAAGGAACCTAGAATAACAAAACCCAGGCAGAGCAAATAAAGAGTTTCTGTCTTTGTTTGAAGTGCTGAAGAAGTGCAGGTCAGAGCTATAAACAGGGAAAGGAGGAAGGAAAAAAACATTTCTGTCATTCCTTCAGGAGTTGTTGCTATTCAGATAAACTTGAGTAACTTGAAAGCTCTGTGCAATTTTTCTTTTGTCTAGGCACATGGGCTCTTACTGTGTAAGTCAAAGACCTTTAATATCCAGCAGCAAAACAGGAATCCTGTGGGATTAGCAACTGTATTTGTATAATACTTTTACCTTTTCTCTCCCTTTTCTAATTTATGGTAGTCTGCTTTGCAAAGTACTATCACTAACACACTGGACATGACACTGAGTCTAACAGCCCCTACTCATACAGAGCAAACCTCCTTTACCAGGTTTCCAGGACTCAGATAAATCCTTTCTACGCTTCTCTATTGCCATTCTCAAGCTCACAAGAGTTCATGTGAAGGATGCCAGTTGTAGTCCAGTGTATATATTTTTCTAACTTATATATGAAGCATAACTGTGCCTTTCCATTACACTGCTCTCTCTTAAGAGAACTTACATAAGGTGGGAAACCACCCAGCCATAACTACTTGATGATTGGAAACTGCTCTGCTCTGATCACACACCATACCCAGCCTGTGTCCAAAACCTTCCACACTGTGACTGACACAGCAGATTATGTGAACACTCAGCTTCAGAAGGAAGTGATCAGTGAGAAAGACAGAAAAGAATGTGAAGATTCCTGTGGGCAAGTCTAGATAATATTTAGTTAAAACTCAAGAGTTGCAAATTTCTAATTCATAACACTTACAAAATGGAAGAATTAATTTTCTTTACTAAAGCACCTGGTTTTTAAACAATGGAATGATTTGCTTCTGTGAAAGGCATCAAATGATCTTTTTTTTTTTCCCTCTTTGTTGCCCTGTATTTGTGCATCCTCTCCCCACCGAGGCACAGAGATGATGACATTCTTTAACAAGCAGGATTCCTGGGGGAGATCAGTGCATCTCAGCAGCTGAGTTTACCATCACTACTACCCCTTGCCCCAGGGGTACTTACACCACCACAAAGTCTGGGAAATAGGTCCTCTTCTAGGAACAGGTTTTGAGTCTCGCTGCCTTTACAGTTCAGGCTTTCAGATAGAAGGACAGTGCTTACATAGCTGATCTTCCAGTGTTACAACTAAAATTATACTCTCCTGAATTACTTGCTGAGCCAGTGGGCTAATGATCTGGACTCAGTCAAAGTCAAATGAAAATTCCTTGCCAGCAACAAACAAAGTTATGAAAAAATGTGTTTTCCACACTGATGAACAATCCATCAACCCCTCATTACACTCCTTTCCAGAATGCCTCCAAAAACCTGATATATGTGGAAGAATGTGCAGAAAAAAAGTCCTAGCTTCTGCACACTCAAAGCATTATCCCATAGCACTTTCACTTAGAATCTTTTCTATTTACAGCTGTGGTGTACTGCATGGAGAAAGGTGCTAATAATCTAGGCCAGACCATTTAGGTTTATAAAGGTCAATGCCATCACCTTGAATCCTACCCAGGAGACCACAGGGAATTGCTATGGTTCATGGCACAGTGGTGTTAAATGTTCCCTGCCTTTGATAAGTGGAATAGCTCGCACTTTTAAATTCCCTCCAGGAATAGCTGCAAGTAGAACACATTGCAGTTGTCTGATCTCAAAGTAACATGGATTAGCGGAAGAGGATTCATGCCTGAAACAAAAGG
This sequence comes from Columba livia, assembly GCF_036013475.1. Classification (NCBI taxonomy): domain Eukaryota; kingdom Metazoa; phylum Chordata; class Aves; order Columbiformes; family Columbidae; genus Columba; species Columba livia. Next base: position 137,057,897 of record NC_088603.1, read on the forward strand.
TTATGTTCACATGAAAAAGCACAGAGACAGAAATACAATTTTCAGCACAAATTCCTTCTCAGGTGTCCAGTTTCTCAAACACTACAGGTCACCTAGATGACTTGAGACCCCTGAAGTCCTGAAAACCTGACAGTAGATAAAACTTTTATACCACCGATTAACAGTACAGATTAAGTTCTGGATTACTTCTGTTTTGACCACAGCGTTCTCACCAAAGCCTAGTCATTCATGAATTGGGTCATTTGTTCCCATGGAATTAGTTATAATAGAGACATTGAGAGGCTCACCTTTTCCGCACTGCAGACACTGTAATCCTATCTCCTAACTAACCTCTGCAGTCACCCTGTGTTCGTTTGAATGAGGAGTAAAACAGAGTGAAGCTTTGAGCTGACCTCTCCACAGAGACCTTCAAATGGATAAATCTGCTGACCTTTGAGCTTTTGCAGTATATAAAAGCAGCAAAGCCACTTCAAAGCAAGTTCCAGCTAGTACTACAAAGAACCACTGGTTTGTCGAAAATACTTTAAGATCAGCTAAGTCTGACATTTCCAGTAAAATCATGTTGGACATGTTTTACTCATGTTTTTACTCCATGTTATTCAGAGGTCCCTGATCAACAAAACTGATGCAGTTTTTGACACCTGTCCAGACACGTAACTCCCCAATAATCTCTACCCTCCATCCCAGAAAAGAGATCTGATGACAACGACTATTTAGATTGCAACTGTCAACATTCAATAATGTGAGCAGTGGCCTCATCAGACCCTTTGTGAGTCTACTTGTCTTCTCTGTCTCCAGGGACAGTAGCAACCCCAGGGCCAATACAAAAGCTGTGACATGGAGCCAGGCAGAAAGAGTAAAAATCCACATAGATGTTGCTGTTCTCTTCCTGCAGAGGTGTGTATGGTGTTCAAATACAAATGATGAAACCATTTGAATAGTGAAGCAGAGTATTCACAGAAAGAAAAACTCAGCTGCACTTGTGCTGGTTCAGATCTCATGATCTAATCTCCTTGATTTGAAAAACATCTGTGCTGTATTTGACTTTGCCAATATACTAATAGGCCCCTCCCTCCCTACCCCAATTTTCCCCAAACATCCTTAAATTAAGACTTTACAACTTTGTTTTTCCTTAGATGGTCACACTTTGCCATGAGCATAAGATGTTCATGCCAGGAATTTTAGCTTCCTTCCTCCTGTGGCATCATTTATGACTCATCTATAAACCAGCATGACAGCTGAGGAAAATCAGGGGAAAAGACCTTTAAAAGACCTTGTGCCCACAGTGAGGGAGGCAATATCTCCATTACTGCCCACCAGGTTCTCCATAGAGAAAGTGATGACCACACACCCTCCTTTAAATTTCTCAGGCTACTAGCTTTTTAGGCATCTGGCTGAATTTTATCCAGAGAGAAAGGTATGAGGTATGATAGAAGAAAAGGAATTACATTTCCCCCATCTTAAAAAGTATGTCACAAAACTACTAGGAAAGTTAATAAAGTAGTATTCTTAACACCCTACCATACCATACGAAAATCTCTAATGCTGCAGGAATCTCAGGAATTCTCAGTATGAAATCAACATTGTCAAGCAGCTGTTTCTCATGGCACTTTGACTAAGCCTAGTATCATCTGGGCATTTAGTCACTTCAGATTGGCTAGGTACTGAATATAAAATTTTCCACTTAATTCTTCCTTGCATTCTTTCCTTTAATAATATTTTTTTTTTTCCATGGGCTTACATAAACTAAACAAGTGACACTGATCTGAACATGAGATTCCAGTACTAAATAAGAGCAAGGAAACTCCTTTTTATTTTCTTGCTGTTGGAAAACAAAAGTCCACAAGTTCTCCAATCTCTCCTTGTCTTCACTATCTAGTAAGAAATATGTGACAAAGTTTTCATATGTTTCTGAAAACTTTATCTATGTAACAGAATGCCTAGTATCCAATTATTTTATAGGTATTTTACCAAATGACAAAAAAAATCCTTTTATTTAACATAAATACTAACCTTTAGACACTTTTTCCTGAGGTGATATGAGATTAAGATGTCGATTAAAAATACACCAGACTTTCACACAGAGTGGAACTGGCATCCTATTGCAAGCAGGACATTAGCTCAGTAAGTGGTGATGATGAGAATCCCCAAGATGAATTTAGCACTCTGGGTGTAGAATTCAAGATTATTCCCTGGATAGGCCGAAATACTTTACTGAAAATGGATCATACTTAATACAGTTATGAAAGAAAAAACCTCAAAGGAATCAAGAAAAGCAAGAGTTAATGACATTCCTCCCCATTAAATGGGGGGAAGAAAACTAAAGAGAAAAACAGTTCTTAATTAAAAGAGTAGAATAGAGAGAGGGAGAGAAGATGAAGCTAGGGAAACTAGAGATGCTAAAACTACTGTATAGGTAAGTGGGGAATTTGTCAAGACTTAGAAACATGAGGCTATTGTACTGGAGAGTCCTATATTGCCTTGAAAGTACTTTATAGGATTAATAGAGGTAAAAAGAAAGCATAAGCAGTTTGCAGTGATTTTTAAAGAGATCAAACCAAATCTCAGTGTTCATTTTCTAGTTTTCCTGTACTGTAAATATTAATTTAGCCAGGTATTTTCACAAACACCTTTCACAGACCAGGAAATATGTCTTTATTCTCGTGCCTGCCTGAAAAGCAGAGCCCGTGCATTCCTGCACAGATAATACCTTGTGGGGTCAGCACCATTCGGATTTCCATACTCATAGTCAAACTGCACTCCTGCAGCTGTCACTTATTCCTGAGCAAATCAGTGCTCTTGTTGGTAAAATGATGTTTCATATTATCCACTCCTTAAATCACAGCAAACATGATGCAACTTGATAGGTGTCTCAAGATAGGCTTTTCTACATCTTTAAAATGTGGTACATAAAGGTGATTGAAACAGACTATGTCAATAGCTTTTTAGCCACCAAAAAAAAAGCAGTTACAAGTTACTATCTTTCACTAGTTGAGCAAAAACAGACTCTTACAGATGGTCTTACATTGTAAAATAAGCAGCAAGCTTGGCATGGATATATACACATATCCATGTAAGAAGCATGTTAAAAGCAAACTGTAAATTTACAGTCAATTGAAACGGTACCTGAGAAAACAAAATACAAAACACTAACTAACCTAAGCTTATGACAAACTAAATTCAAGGCTAATGCAATTCCTCCTTAGAATACTGTAACCTAAACTAAAATATACAAGACTTGTACAAAAGGAGGGAGATAAGGCAAGAAACTGGAAAAATTTTCAAGTAATACTTCTGGAAGTTACTGGTTTTGAGGAGCCATATGAAGACGGGTGAGACTGTAGAAAGTGCTAGAAGCATGAAAAACAGTACATTAGGAAGAGAAACAGGAGCTTGCCAAGTCACCAAAGGAGAGAGAGGAAGACTGGGATGATTAGAGGGTGCTTTGGTTTTAACGCAAAGTTAGAGACATACAAATAATGATGGTCTGCATCTCAGATGGCTCCTTGCACTGAAGGAGGTAGAGGTGGACATAGATCATAGTAAATGCCACTCCTGAGTCCCCAAACTGGAATTTGGCTTGTTTCAGCTTTCGTACTCCCAGAAGTTTTTCTTTCTCCTGTTCCACAGCTTTGCCTTCCACCATGTTATCCTCCCTAATACTCCTCACCTGAAGCAAAACTTTTGAGTAAAGTAAGGTAAAACGTAATAGCATTGCCTGTTTAGCAAATTGATCACCAAGTTTACTATCCCAACCTGTTGTTTCCTTTGCTAGAAGCTGTGAGCCCTCACTTGAATTAACTCTTTGTAATATTGTGAGCAATGCCACAGCACTCCAAAAAGCAGATGGAACATATAATATTCATAAAAGTTATTACAAACATTCCCACATCCCACACAGAGGGAATCAAAGGAAGAGTTGAAGGAGAAGGAGACTAAACAGCATGGGTAAACAACACATCTTTAGATCACAGGAACAGTAGGGAGGATACAAAAAGGTAGCAGGTGGATGTTTATTCTACTCTCTAGTAGCAGCATGCAGCCAGACTAGGGCTGCACTATTTCTTTACATTCCGGCCAAGGTTCCACGCCTCTCTGCACAGCAGAGGATGGCAGCAGCATGGGTGTAGGCAGGAGAACTTGCCATTTCTCAAAAAATCAGGGTTAGCGTTTGCATTAATTAAGGCATCAGGCTTCACTATCACCCTCTATCCTTATTACTATCCTTGGATTTTATGCTATATTTAAAATCATGCCATTTCAGAATCCTCTATGAATAAATATGAATGTCAAGACCTGTGTGCATCTCTTGCGCACACAAGACAGTACAGTACATCACGTACTCACAGAATCTTATTAAATTTCCCTGAGACACATAATCCTGTGAACCTCATTCTGTAAACACAGGCAGCAGTTGTACTTCATGTCTCTCCTCTGTTCTTCACAATCTCCATTCAACTATCTCTTCCCTCTTAGTCACTAACCAAGAACTGAGCAGAAACTAAGCATCCACACAAGTATGTGGATAGGGTACCTGAAGATGTGTATTAGGAAAAACAGAAAAGCTTGATCAGAGTGGAGAAATAGGGCATCGAACACTTGCCAGTTACTTAAAGGTATTTGAATATTAAAATTGAGTGCAGAAGACAGAAAGCAGCATAAAAGGCCCGATTTGAATTATTTTGTATTTCTAGGGAATTTTAAAAATAGTTATTTTAACTATAATTACTTTGTCAGTGAGATTAAAATTAAATAGCAAAGAATTCAATTTGATTAATTACCTTTGCAGTAAGCCTGTCAGCAACTGTAGCAACAATTTGGGACAATTCTCCCATTGGATGATTCCCAGCAGTAGGTACAGCACCGTACAAGAGCAACCTCTGCAACCCCACAGGTGAACCAGGGCTACCTAGGCAGAGAAGAACTCTGAGTGTTAAAGGAAAACTTTGCCCTTGATAAGTTTTTGCAATGTCTGGTCATGCCTTATCATTTACATTGGTCTTTATATTGCATAGGGAAGACTGGTACCATATATGCAGTTCATGAAAGGGAGGCTGTGGCAGCACAGCTCAGAGCCCCCAGCAGAGAAGAACGGTCCCAAGGGTCTTGAGTCTTTGGTGGTGAGTGAGAAAACCTTCAAAGTCAGAGCATCCTGTCCTAGCTTGAGAGATGATGGTAACTGGGATTGTAACATCTCAGAACCAGATCTGGAAATTTCACAGCTCAGGCTGATCTTTCTAGTTGTTATTGATTAATAATGAATATGGTGCATTTGTACCCAAGAGGGATGGGAGAAAAAAAGATCCACATTTTTTTCTGCAGGGATGCGTGATCTGCTGCCCCACAATACGCAAATCCCCCAGCACATGGTTGCAGGGTAAGGAAAACCAAAAGAGATTATTTTTATTATTTAGTAATAACAACATTTTATTTTTGATTATTTGTGCATTAACAGTGTGGAATGGAGATGTGCTATGTAAGGAAGTTATTATTTGCTAATTTGCAGCTTTTAAGATACGCAGCACACTATCTATTATGTATCATGCATTACAATTACAACAACAGTTTAATTAATCACCAGCACCCTGTTTTGCATCAGTCTGCTGCTGAATTCTGGGTAATGGTGTTGTTTACCATTTAGCAAGTAGCAACATTTCACTCTGTTTCACTACATTAAACTACTCAAATAAAGCAAACGGATATTGGAAAGAGTTGGCCATCTGCCTTTATTTTCTTTTACTTTTGTTAAGGAAAGGGAAAAAGATAAACCTCACCACAGCTTCTGAAAAGAGAAAGTGCGCAGCCATGAAACTGATAGTGACAAAAAACACCCTTTTTTATCAGGTCAAAATCTCATCTAAATGCAGTTCTGATGAATGGTAAAAAGCTTGCTTTGTGGATTTGGAGTGGGTCTCAAGACCAGCAATGAAGTCTAATGATTATTTAATGGTGCCGCACTTGAAGCAGGATTATGTGAGACTCTCTCCCCCGTTAAGAGTTTGATGAATAGGTTTTGTGACAGCCATTTAGGAATAAACAAGAATTCATCAGTCTGCATAAGAAGAAGCCAGTTTATAGATTAAGTTTCTTGAGGTAATTCATGAGGTCAGTCCCATTTAGATGTAGACTATTAGGGCTCAGCTTTTGAGAGTGGCCATACAAGGGAGTTACTCCAAATGGACCTCGCTAATACAAAGCCCCCTTTCAGAGGGAAGCCTGAAATTTTTATGACCCTGCTGCTAGGAAGCACATCAGCTTGTCACTGTGAAGATCTGCTGGGGCAAGACCTCATCACTCTATTAAAGAGCTCTGTGACCCTATTGATTTGAAGTATTTAAAGCAGGGGTGAAGTTCAAAGCAATTTCTTTTCTATACTATTACTCAGCCGCTCTGTGTCTTGGCTCTAAAACATCTGCTGTCAGTTCCTCTCTGGTGTCTGACTCTGGAATCTGTCACTGGAGAACAGAGTAGTTTTATTTAGAATAAATTGGATTCCTTTTCAGTTTTCAGCATTTCGTATTGTGATCAATGGTTTACACTCCTTCATGTGCCAGGGGACTTAACTGCCACTGTATCCTTTCATGTCTCTTTAGACCAGGACTCAGCCAGAGCTTGCTCCTGAGGCTCTGTAATCGAATCTTTCCATTCTAACAGGTAAGCAGCCACCAGTTTTTCTAATTGGCCAATCAATAAAAATAATAAACTTTCACTTTTGGAAAATAATTTAAAAAAAAAAGGAAAGGGGGAAAAAATCCCAGAATGTCACTCTGGAAACAAAACCCTAACAGGATCTTTTATACTTATTTGCTCAGAGAGGAAAAAAAGACACTGAGTAAACAACTCCATTTTTAAATGTCAGCAAGTAAACCTCATAGCTGGTTCTCGGAGGTGCTTGTTCAGAGCAATGCAGGCTCCTCTACTCCTCTGCAGGCACCAGGGCACCTTCTCAATGCTTAATAATACATCAGATCAGGTGTATTTATTACATATGTAATTTCTGACACCAAGGTAGTTATTAAAGGCTGTATGGAGAATGAGATTAATATTCAGTTTGATGATGTCAGTCAAAACAATTGAGATAAAAGAATGAGCAGTGGGATGGAAGTGGTAATGAAATGGTTACAAAAATATATAAGATAATGATGCATAGCAACAGAAAGAAATTAGGTAGGGTTTTTGTCTAGAAGATAATTATGTACATGATTACATAGAGCAAACCAATCTGTTATCTTCATCAAGGGATCTAACTTCTGATGTTGTGAAAAATGCACCTTCTCTCAGGGGCTGCTTTGTCATGTCGCTATTGTGCTCCTACCCTACCTGTACTGTTTAGACACATTTTATCACATATTCTAACAAATTGCCTAATATAAATAAGATAAAAGGGATATATTTTAGCAGACAGAGATGGGTCCATTGTTTTCAGCTGATTTGTGCTTATGTATATTACCTACGAATCTGCCCCATAATGTATGGTGTCATCATTTTATTAATACTGTTGTTTTACGCAAAGCACCTTTTAATATTGAATGTGTTTCTAGGGGGAGTGAATTATGTTTATTGCAAGATGGCAACTGTATGGTTTATTCAGCAGTATCTTCAAGAATCTAGAAGTCTGAAAACAGATGTACCTATTGCTTGTCAATCAAAATACATGTCCTTTGCAGCTTTGTATTCTCTTTAGTCAACAAGGAAATTGTGTTACTACTGTCTGAGGTCAACAGTAAATGCACAGCAGAATCCCTGCCTGAGAATTTTCAATAAAGAAAGCACCAAAGATGAGGAAGGAAGATAATAGTTTGTATTCTGCTCCTCAGAGGGAACGGGTGATAAACAAAATTCTAAGCCATTTCTTCTATCTACCCTTTTTTCTTTTCTTTTTTTTTTAAAAAAAGGAGCTAGTAGAAGTCACTGGCAAAAGAACACCATTACAAGCTGATATCATCTTGAGTTCATGCTGCTGAATATGTTGGCATTTACGGCACATTCTCCCAGGGCACATTTCAAAATGAAACTGAAACTTGATGGACCAACTGTACTCCATTAAAAAAATTATTAAAAGGCCCTTTTTTTCCTCCAGCCTAAAGTAATGGAGAGTTTCAAAACACTGTTTTCTGCCATATAAATCTACATATTGAAGGTCAGTCTGAAGGCAACAAATCAAAGCACTTTTTTCTCATCTTTTATTTTAGATTATGAATGATGCAAGAATTTATAGAGCGTGCAAATTTATTACCGTGTTAATAGGCCCCCCTGTTTATATCCGGCAACATATGTTATATCCAGAACCACTAGGAAGCGGCAGCATTTTTAGGGATGGAGGGGGAGGCAATTAAAGAATTAGGCCTAATTACCGTGAAAAATCTCTGAAAGAAACATACAGAAATCTTTTCCAGAAGAAACACAAAGAGAACGCAGGGAAATATTCTTTAACATGACCACTGTTGTAAACTGTATTTCTAATACATACATTTATAACTAAAAGATAAACACAATCTCAAGTCAATAGCTCTTTCTCATGCAATTATACGAAAAGAAACAGGGAATTTGTGCCTGTGTAGAGATTTCCTCTCTTAGGTCTACATGGGTATCTTGTTTCTAACAGCTGAGCACCTACTGAACCAAATACTCACTTGACAGGCAGCAAACAGCATCTTGTTTAACATGGGCTTCAGCCTCAGCACAGTGGCATAAGCAGTTTGCAGTCACTGGTAAAGGGACAAGAGAAGAAAAGTAGAAATGGCTGCAGGAAAGGTGAGTCTGCTTCATCCAGGGAGTTATTCAAAGGCACTCCTGAGTATCTCAGGCTGCATGACAGCAGAAAATATAGAAAAAGTCTCATTTAAAGTGTTTCTTGCAGGCATATAAAACTGGAATTGCAAAATATTTACATTTTAGCAAACAAACGAGTGAGTCAAAACCTTGCAACCTTACAAGTAAAAATCAAGGTGTTCTGGAGAAAATTAGATACATGTCGCACCCCTTTATGCTTTTGTTCTTCTGCATTGGCCAGGTTCATAGCAGACCTTGCCTCCACAGGGTACTCTTCTGAAAAAGGGGAAAGATGTTAGGTGCTATGAGAAGTGCAGAGGCTACCTACAAGCATGAGGTAGCCAAAGGGCTGGCTGTGTAAGACATCACAGTGAAATTTCATAATAAAAATCTTAGGAATTTCAATTTATTTGGGAAAAAAAAACAATAATCTTTTCAGGAGGAAATGTTATGACCAGCTCTACAATTTCCTGTTCCTATTATAAGGTAGAAATGAGATGCAGGAAGCAGAGTAGGTTCAGACTGTAGGACCAAGAACAAATATTGGGCTTTTAGCATTGACTATTACGACCAGAAAGCAGACCACTGGAAGATGCTTGCTATAATGGGGAAAATGTATGGGGGCAACAGGCCTAAACTTTGCTAAAAGTTTTCAGTAACTCAGTAACTCTTTAAATACAGAAATCATTGTCCGATATTAGCTTTCATAAAGCTATGTATGGCAGTGGGCGATCAACCAGGGAAGAATTTGTTCATGGATGGTTGGGTCCATGGGTGTCCACAGGCAGATCCTGAACCCACTTCGATGGGCAGGTAGGTAACTGCTGTGTCAACCTCACTTCAGCAAAGACTGCTCATGTCAGAGGAAGTTCATGGGCTCTTAAGTTGTTTTATATCCTAAATATTGATCTCCTTTATCTGTGTGTTGCCATATCCATCTGTCTTTAATCATTCTTCCTCTACAGGTGGGTTATCATTTTTCCAACGCCTGTATGTTATGAGCTTTGCCACCAACAGAGATAATACCTCCCCATTCTAGGTTGTTTAGTGTGAACCCTTCCTATCCTGAAGTATTATTAATCATGTTGTCATCACTTAAATAATAATCAGCAACAATTATTTCTATTTTCACAAAACCACTAAAATAATAAAAAGCAAAGCTAATATTAATTATTAATAAATATGAAGGGGACATGTGTTGTGTTGAGATAGAATTTCTAATTTTCATCTGCATTACAGTGTCATCTAGAGGTGCTAGATAAGAAGAGGGTATCTCTGGTTTAGGTGCTGCAGAAACTCCAGATTAAATGACCCAGTGAGACAAAGAAGAAGTAGATATGAAGCAGACAGGCAGAGCCAGGCCTAGAAAACAGACATTCTGCCTCTGTTTGGCTCCCTGCAGTCATGCAGAAGGGTGGCTTGGCAAGAGGAGGGCACATACAGACTTACCCCACCCTGTATTTCCTCCTGTCCCTCCATGTCAGACCAGCAGTGGGGCATAGGATGCAACCCTTGCTCCAGCCCAGCTGGGGCACTGAGCAGCCACATCGCTGGCAGACTTCAGCACCTCTCCCTCCTCCCACATTTCCAGCATGGCCTTGTCTTGACCCTGTTTTGCAAATGTGTCTTTTCCCTGCCCTTTCTAGCTGCACCCCAGGAACTGAGCTACAGCATGGAGGAGCTACACATGCTTTTAGCATAGACCAAGTCATTTTCTATCTGTTTTCTTTCAGACATGAAGTTTGTGCACTTGCAGCTTTAGTCTGTCTGTACCTGTCTGTGCATGTGTTTCCCTCCTTTTCTTTGCTAGCAATTTCTATACCTATTTGTCACATTGAACTTCACTTGGCAGAGGGGCTGAGATTTGCAGATATTACATTTCTAGAAGGCTTTTGAAGAAGAAACATCACCCTAAATTTACTCTGGAGGCAGAAGGCAGCTGAGATGTACCTTGAGGTCAGAGTCTGCCAAGGCACACGTGCCTTGCCCAGGCCAACATGTAAGGGATGAACAAATGAGATGAAGGAAAGGAACACAGGACACTGGAGTGGCAGAGGATTTAGGGGATGCAAATATCTAGGCACCCCCCTCCTTCAGTACTTCTAGAGTGATTTTTATGGGGTACCTGAGTGATTTGTATGTGTTATGTTCAAATGCAGCTTACAAGTTGCTGCTTGTAAAATGATATAAAAGAAAATGGAGATAGAATGCAGCCTCTGCCCCCCTGAAAGACAGCTCCTGCATTGGCCCATCCAATCCACAAGCAAAAATAGCCCAGAGCAAATGTCTTCAGACTGCTCCTCAGCAGCAGGGAGCAGAGCCTGGGAACAGTGTGTGACTCTACCTTCTGGTGACGTCCAGCCTGAGTTCGATTAAGAGGGAAAAGCCCAGTCTCCAGTTAAAGAGGGAAGAGGTCTGATGCAGACCAAGTTCCCCTGATGCAGGGCAAGAGTTCTCCAAGGTGTCCCTGCGTAGCCTAAGCCTGTGGGGCTCATCTAGCAATGTGTGCTGTGACCATTGATGGATCCAGGAATATATATTTCTCTTTGGTGCTGGACACTCTCGAATGATACAGAAAATGCACAAACAACTGCTTAGAAACCTGGCCTCCTTCCATGGAAGCAATGTCACCATTTCAGATTTGCTCTATTGTGATTTGAAAACACTGGTGCATCTGTAGACGGAGCAGAGCAAGCTGATGTAACATTTAATCTTGTGCATTAATGTTCCAGCAGAAATGAGCCAACATGCCAGTAGCATGTCTCAAGTTGGACTGTGTGCTCTGTCATCAACAAGAGGTTAATTGGCCAAAAAGGTCTGGGTTGTCTGGGCTGGATTTGTGCCACGGAAGTCCCAGGCTAGCCTGTGTTTTGCAGGTGGTTTGCACTTAGAATTGTATTTGCAAATACAAGAGGAAGGTGGCACAACCCTTCCCCACTTTTGGAGAGATGCAGGAATGTTTGCACCATTACACATTATCTTACTGAACAAGAGGCTGGAAATCCCCTGCCATGGCAGCACAGATTAAAATGTCATCACGTGTAGAGCACAGCCTTTCCAGGTGCAGTCTGAGGGCATTTCTGTGGGCAACAGATGGGGGAGACAGAGCCAGTCCAAAAAGGGGAGATGCAGAGAGAGAACCTGGGGATAATTTGGAAAAGCATTTGCAGACAAGGCAAATGAATGTCCCACAGCTGGACAAGCTGTTAAGTGTCCTAACAATGCACCTTACATTTTTCTCTCCACAGTATTTTCATAAGGTGGGAAAACTGAAGGTAAAAGAATCCTCAATTCCATACTACAAGAGTAATACATTGGACAGTGATGATATAATGTGATAAATCTGCTCTCAATAAATTAAATTCCATAGTATGGGTTATTCAGCAAAATCTCCACAAATACAGTCCTAATATAAACCTTCAAATTATACAGTTATTGGCATGATATCATATAGTAGCTCACCTTTTCTGAAATATTATGCTATTTGTTTGCAGCAAGCATTATCTCTTTATATGGCTCCACTTCACATACCTAGTAAATAATAAACACAGACTAAATCACAGATAATAATCACAGATTTGTGTGGACAAACTTGTTATTTTAGGAAAACTAAAAAGTGACTAAAGTACCTTTCATTTGATGGAATTTTGTTTGTTGTGCTAGAAGGGGGAAACTGCCTCCTGAGCAATTATACCCATAACCAGGCACTTTTCTAGCCTGAGAAAGCTGTGTTTAACACTCAGTTATATGGTTTGAAATTTTCATTTTAGGTGAGGATAAGTATTTTTTCTATGATAATATTGTGAATATTGATTTGTTGGGATGAGCCACATATCTATCTACTTTTACAGATATTTACAAGTTCGTTGTTCTCCTTCAGCTCTTCTACCTCCTTAGTTCCATCCCTTCTCTTGGCTCCTGTATCTAAAGCACCAGGCACTCCATGTTACTTTCCTTCCAGGTTTCAGAGCAGCGGAGCCAGATGATGAGTCACACTCAGGCCATCTTTCCTTCTCTTTTTCCTCCAAACTCACTTCTGTTTCTCTGTCTTTCTATTCAGAGCTCCTATGACCTGTGTAAATTATAGTCCTGGACTGTTTCTATGTTGCAGCCTTGTGAGTGGTCACGATAAAGGAAGATAAAAGATAAGTTTTTAATTCACCTGTCCCGAGTCCTCCTCACAGCCTTCTTTCTCTATTCTACCAACCATTCACATGCATAATCCAATTACGATGTTTGTCTCACCTTTCCTCTAGACACCTATATCTGGGCTATGTTTAAGGCCTACAGAGTCGTCCTGCAGAATATCCTTCAGGCAGAGCTGTAGCAATCCCAACAAGTTTTTAATGCTGTTGCCCAGATCATGATAAAGCTTTTGGTATTTTCACTCATCTTATCAATATTATATTGAACCAAAATGCTACTGCAAGATTATCTTCTCATCCTACTGCCCTGAAAACATTACCTCTCTCTCTCTCTGCATCTCCCCTTCTGATCATCTTCACTACATACTTACTAGACTATAAAACAGGATCCTCCAAACCTATTACGATGCCAGAGCTGGGGTTTTTTGAGGGGTTGAGTGAAGGGTTCTCCTTCAAAATCTCGTCTTGTAATGCTTCTATGAAAAAGTCCTCGTTGTAGGAAGGTGCTGGGGTTAAATTCACAAGTTAATGGCCTTCATCACCACTTTAAGGACTTAAATGCAAAATGTGGATTCTTACATTTTTTTTCTTAACCCTAAAAGATCCAGAATTTCCCTAAATTCTGAGTTCCCTCCGTGAAGCAATTCTCCAGGTGGCTGGGGAAATTGCCCCCACTGGGCATACACAGACTATGTACAGGGTGTTTCAAAAAGATGGACCCAATTTCAAAGCAGTATATTTCACGATGGCAACATATTAAAATTACACAACGATTTACATCTAGCAGTAACCTAGCATCTAGCAGTAATCTCTTGAAACTGTATGCCACACCCTTCCAAGTGGTAAGAGTTTCCTTCATGGGCAGTTCATGGTTCTAGAGATATAGTGATTTCAAACTGGATCCATCTTTTTGAAACACCCCATATTATTGCAGCAGAGCTGAGCAGAGCAGGGTGTGTCTCATGCCAGAGCCCAGTGGGATGCTCCCACCTGTCAGACCTGCAAAGCCTGAAGTGCTGTGAACATCACAAGGACCAACCAAAAAGAGGAACTGGTGGTAATTTACTTTCTTTGTACGAAAAAGCACAGTCAGTGAACCTGGGATACAGAATACCAGTGTCAAACCTGCACTTCACCTAAGATAATCTAAGTAAACTACGGGTTTTTTTGTAAGAATGTAAACCTTGTCCATCTAGGACCTAATAAATACTTAGTAAGGTCATGCAGGTAAAACAGTTTTAACAGAAAAAGCTAAGGAAGTGCCACTATGGGATACCACATGGCAGAACAATTTGATGGGTGTCTCATGCTTTAAGCCTGGAAAAGGAGTATGAATATAGATACCTAACAATTCAGGTGAGACTGGGCATAGCTGATGATTTCCCAACTGAGTTTTTCACCACATCAGCAAATATGAAGTTCATCTGTGAAACCATATATTTCAACTTTATACTATTTTTAATAAAAAATAAAATAAAATTAAATTGAAGATTAGAACAGAAAGGTCAATGGGTGTATACGCAGAGGTATAGAAAAGAGACATATTTAATCCCACATTACTGTTGTAAGGCTAATAATAACATAAAGGACTGAGGTAAAAACCTCTCTAACAAGTAAAGCTCTAATCCTAGAGGTACTGTTACCGTTATCAGTCTTTCTGCTCTTCTCTCAAGCTTGTCATTCCCAAAGCACCTTTTCTCACAGGTGCTGCCTGAAGCCAGAAAGGCTTTCTGATGGACCCACAGCTGGTCATGTCACTTCATTATCAGAGTAGATTCAATTCATTGTGTTTTATTTCTGTTTACATACTGTCAATAAATGACTGGTGAGGCTCTGTAAGGTTCTTGCTAGCTGTAGGGATTTGCAGGATAATAATTTTAAATCAATGCTTGGCTTGGAGCTGATTTTCATATACTGAAGAGGAAGATTTTAATTCTTTGTATCTGGTCTGTTCTAGTTGGGCAGGGAGGTGCAGGGAGGGTTTCTGTTTCCTGGCTGGATGAGCTTAATCTTTGAGTAGGCTTTTAGGACAAACTCTTCTCATGGATGAGTTGGAAGTTCATGGCTATCCTATAGTCTTAATTCGAAGTGTGTTTTTTCTAGGCAATAGTTTCTTCCAGAAAAACCACAGTCAAGAGTATCTGCAGAAAAATAAATACAAAAGGATTGCAGTGAAGTTATTTTTCTCCACTCTTGAAAGATGGTTTAATCAGATTTCTGATTAAAGAGAAAGTGCATCTTACAGAGGCACTGTTCTTATGTAAACGTTTGCAGTGTTTATCCAGCATTCATTTCTGTAAGGGACCCAATAGTAGCAGAGGGTTAAATATTGAAATTGCATATGTTTCTGTACCTTACCTAATGATAATACTATGTTTAATCAGCAATAAAATGTATTTTAAAACTTACTTTACTATGATGATTTTAACCTATCTCTCAGAATGCTCATTCTCTTCTGCGCATCTTTTTTTCTACCATTGCGCTTCAATTTGGATCAGCTGTGTGTTTTTGAAGCAAGTTACCCTCATTTACCACACATGCTTTGCATTGCAGCACTGTCTTGGATGATAGGAACTGGCTTATACATTAAACTGAGCTGTAAGATAAGCTCTAGACAAGCGTTTAATGCCACTAACAGGCTTTCAGTCCACACAACCAGACTAGAGCTGTTCTAGGGCAAAACACCTGAAAGGTGTATACTGTGGACACAGGATGAGCATCACCAGTTTTCCTCCGCAAGCCACTTCCCTTTGGGCCACACTTGTCAGTGACTGGAGGGAGCCCAAGAGAGAGTGAGATGCCTCCTGGGGTGCAAGACCCCAAATCACTGCAGAAACACCTGAGTAAAGAGATGAAACACGCAGGTGATGTCACACTCAGATTTATTTGCTGTGCAAACACTCTGTACCATTTCAATTAGTAGGTAGCTAATAGCGTGAAATGTTGTTGATTAGGTCCCATGATGTGCCTGAAGAGGACTGCTAGTGCAGAATAGTGGTGGGAGGACACAGATGTGCCCGAACCACCCACTGCTGAGTACATGCAGGTTAACTCCTCTTAGGCAGGCTGTGGAAAATAGGGTCAGCTGATTGCAGGGTTTGGCCAATCCTTCCAAAATATTTTACAGGTACGTGTTGATGTTTCTCACTACTTGCTTTGTATGCTCAGCTTTCTGTCCTGGGAAGTCTGAGTTTATTAGACATCCTTTATAATTGACACATTGTTGCAGCAGGGGTGAATAGATGCATTAGACAGATGATCTTAATTGGCTTTCATCCAAAAGAATTAAAATAAAAAGACAGCTGAATTTCATTCACATTTTCAATTAGTAAAACTTCCTTTCATTATTATAATGCCTGCTGAAACAGCAGCCACATCAGGGTGACAAATCCCGTTATCATGCTTTCTGCAATTGTCTTCCAAAAAGGCGTCTATTGAAAGCATTGTCTGAGCGTGTGTATAATGCTGACAATCAAGCTCCACTCAGAAAGCTGGGGGAGGGTGTCTGACTGTGATCTATATAGAAATGCATTTCTTTCCCGTGCTGCTGGTTCTTCAGTTCTGTGTGCTTGCGCTGGGGCAATGTGCTCTGACAGGCTATGCGTACTAACAAGATCAATCACTGAGCATTAGTGGAATTCTCATGCTTTCCACCTATTTTTCTTCCCTTTCTTTATTGAGTGTGATCCTCTGCAGGTGTTATTTGTTTGTCAGACTGTTACATTGCAAATGTGGAAATAATTTTTTTTAGGGAGTAGATAACAGCTGAACTCATTTTGCAGACAATGGTTTCACACCGAAGTACGAATCGAAAAGAATGTGAAAATAATTCTTTAGGCATTAGAAGAAGAAATAAATGGCTTCTTGGGGGTGAGGAGTGAACAAAGAGGCATCAGGGTGTTGTCTTTTTTAAATCCTTTTTGAGCGCCTAATCAACCTAATGCACTTGTAATGGCACCCCAGATCCATAGCTTAGCCAACTCACCTAACTTAACCAGACAAAATGATATTATTTATTTGTTCCATGTGTGACAATGAAGAGAAACATGTGGATAACCAAGAAAATCAGTTCATCTGGGACTTGTGTTATCCAGTTTCCTTTCATTGAGTTATATGCCAAGGGCCAAACGTCTTGCCTGAGGGTGGTTTTCCTTTCATTTATTTATCTATTTACTCATTGAATTGTTCCAACTTACAGGATTTTCTACATCATCTAAATTTTGAATCGATCATGTCCTCTAATATCATCCCACCTGAAACTACACATATGGATGACAACCATCATGTTAGGCGATGATGTTCAGTTTTCCACATGCAGAAGCTGGGATCCATTAATTTCAGACCTCCTAACAAGATATAGTCAGTCAATGCCAGAACTCCAGTTAACAGACTGAAAACTTGGCACTCTGATGCCACAGGATTTCTGCAAGTGACAGCCCTTGTGCAGATGAGGGGCATTAACACCTCTGCTAAAGTCTATCTTGAAGCTCCAACCTTTTCAAAATGTCTGGCTCGTGGGTTCCTTAGGAGTTTGGATACCACTGTCTCTGCAATTTCATCTGCATGAAGTCAGCCAGTGAGAATTTCATGGGTAGTACCTGTGGTTTCACTGTGCCATACCTATATCTGTTTCAGTTAAAGCCTGAGCGTGATGGATCTCAGTGATGTTTTATGGACAGGCAGAGAAAATTATATGCAACAGTTTAAAGGACTGGTCCTAAATAATATTCTTCTGTGCTAGAAATGTATTGCCTGCCCATGTATCAAAATCTTATAGGGACAAGTGAGCTGATCGTTATTCTCCTGGGAGCTGGCTTGTCTCCTCACTGTAAAAGTCCTGCTACAGAGAGCTCAGGCAGAGACTCCTCACCAGAGGAAGGAAGGCTGCGAGGCACCAGAGAAAGCCAGCAAGCCAAGAGACCTTTTTTCAACTACCTGCCTCCTCTGCAATCTTGTAGTTCCCAGTGTCAACATCCGTGTTCCCTTAGTTATTGTTATTACATACATTTTCACAGCAGTAATTCCCAGAGCATCTGTGAGACTTTTCGGCATATTTCCCGTTCTTCTTTACCACACTGCCTTCGAAGAGACAAGCTCCAAGCAAAACAAGAGGAATCCTAATTACCATCCATGATGGAAAGCCAGAAAAGAAAAAATGATTGGTAGGAAGAGTGGCACCTTGCAGGGGTGGCAAGAATCAGACTTGGTTCAACCCCCCACAGAAAAGCAGCTCCAGTACTGTTGATCGCCCTTGAACGTGCTGTCCCCACACATCAGGTCAACACCCCCCTCACTGACTCCTGCATTCATTGGAGATAAGGCACCTTGCAGCAGGGTCCTGATATCTCTGGCTGTGCAGAGGAGTATTTCCCCAGGAAGACTCCTTCCAAGGATATCTCTGATCAGCAAGTTTGCTGTCACCTTATTTATACAGCTCTACTGGGACATGTAATTCATTTTCATAAAGTATTATGAGTTCTTCCATTGGAAGGTGCTAAGAAAATGTAGTTATTGCCCAGAGAAATTAACTCCATATTGTTTTCAAATTGATGCAGTTGGTACTTTTCATTTCCTCACATTATTTGTTCTTTTTCTCACGTGCCTATAAAAATCCAACACAACTGGGCTCTATCGGGCTGGGAGAAATCCTCACTCCTAGCCCTACCAGTTTTGTTTTCCACTTTTTAGTCTGGCTGGCCATCTCCAAAGGATTAATTAAACATTAATTTAATATCTGTCAGCATTTCTATTGAGTAAAACCAAGACAATTTTGCTCTTGGTCAGGTTTCTGGTAAGGAAGAAAATGTGTTTATTTTTTAATGATGCACTGGAGCTCCCAAAGTTGCTGTAAAGCATTCTTTATAAAGTGTGAAACGTAAAAACAAAATAATAAACCAAAGCCTAAAACTAAAACCACTAAGGAATAATGATGAAAAGGGAAGAATGCAAACCGTTTCTCATCCTTCCTACTAGAGATGCATTTTATAGCTAATGCATTTAATGAGTCAACATTGAGTTATATTGCCTGAAAGCTCACTGAATTATTGAGTATCTGTGGTATGAATTATATGGAAAAAATAGGTTGAAATGGCTTTTTCCTCTGTGCAAATTTAATTTTATTTATATTCAGCTACAGTTATTTTCCAAAGTTGTTATTAGACAAGTTAGTCTTTCCTGTATATTTTAAAGAGCTAATGTGGTTTATTCAAAAATAGACTTTTTACAGAAGCTTTAGAAGCTCTGGGGTTTGAAAAACACCTGAGGAAAGCTTAACTGAAAGAAGGACAAAAGAATAAATCAACAACAACAGCATTTCTCAAAAACATATGTCTATTAATTTACCCTGAATAAAGCGTCTGCCATATACAGGGCTTTTTTTCAGAAGGATAAATATTGACTTGGTTTGATTTTTTTAATGTCCTCTAAATAAATAATAACAATTTGAATATTTAATTTTTTCCCTTGGGTAATGAGAGGGCACACTGCTGGTGAACAGATATGCAGAGGGAACTGCTCCAGGCACAGGTACAGTGCATCCTTCACTGCAGACCTGTTTATTAGATTTTCAGCTTCCATTCTTAGGTAGCAGATTGATTTGGCAGAGATTACAGAGGAGGTATAAAGGAAAGCTGTCTTGTTAACCATTTCCCATATGATGATTTAACATTGACTTGGCACTGTTCTTTTGTGCCCTGCAAACAGACAGTTTTCCAAAAGGGATGGTGTCTGCAGCTCATATGCAGAGCTGTCTGATAGCTCTGCTTTGCAGACATTCCTCTGAAAAGCTGGCCATGGATGACACACCAGCGGGAGCCATATTAGCAATATCATGCTTGTCAAACACAGCTTTTAGAAATATTATTTATAGGGCTAGCTAGTAAACAAATCAATTTTGTGGAAAAAGTGCAGGTTTCAGAATGTGATTTTGGTCCTCATCAAAATGAAAATGAGAGCTGTCAAACTTTTTTTTTTTTGGTAGGGAAATAAAGATCTTGGGGACCAGCCAATAACTGGATTGTCAGGATGTGCTTCTGGGACACAGAAATACCAGAATTCAGTCCGTGTTGCTTACGAGTCTGCAAAAGACTCTTGATTCAGCCAAAAGAAAAATAAAAAATCTCATGAAAAAACATGTCATCAACACTTCTGCTACCAACTTCAGTTGTCAGCCACCTAGTAGCTGGTTGTCCTTCTGGTCTGAACAGCTGACCTATGTACTGCACACTGCAGTTCTCTCCTGCCCGGCTAGTTTCTTCCTTGTTCTTGCTAATCTGTCTGAGACTTCTGAAATGAACCAGAGTAACTAAACAATGAGATTTGTCACCACAGCCAAACACATCCATCACCTTCCTTTTAAACCATGCTGTCTGCTAGGGTTTTACACCCCAAGCTGCATGTGCCTTGTGGTGGGCAAAGCAAGAGACTCTGATTCTTGGGTGCAGCCCTCAAAAATCATAACACATGTGTTGACATGAGTCTCATTATCCAGGAAGACTTGGTTTCACTTGGCCCTAACCCAAACAAATGCAGTTTGGAGCAGCAAATCTATGTGTATCTGATTACTCAGTCTCCATCTTTCAAACTATGTTCTTGTCCTCTGCAGTCAGTTCCTGAAAAGAAGTACTAATTTGCTTAGCTTTCATACTCTTAAATCAGTGAAGCTGTTCTAAGCCATCAAGCTAGACCAGTGCACTTTGAAGAATAAAGGTCTTATATTGTAAATTCCTTTCTAAAACCTCTTACAGTTTGGGGAATGATTACATATTTTAGAGGTATTTCCCATTCTGAGAGTATGACACAGTGGAGCCTGAATTCCTCTGGTCATTACCACAGTGAAAATAGTGATGAAGCAGCAATGAAGACCCAGAGCTACTGATGGCGTAATAACAAATTCATCTGCATAAAAAGTGCTGACAGAAAGGGTGCAGCCATAGCACAGATGAAATATTAAAAAAAAAAAAAAAAAAAAAAAGCTTTCCTTAGCAGGAATTAATTTGCACAGTCTTGTCAGGCCTATTGCACATGCTTACGAGTTGTGTAAATAAATATCGCTGTCCCTCTGCTCTAGCTGGGGAGTTTCGTATAATTTAGAGACGAGCCTGCAGCTATGGGAAGCACTGGGAAGAGGGTCCCTTGCGCTCTGCCCCGTGACCTGTGCTCTGAGCACCACAGCATGCTGCCACCCTATAAAATTCGAAACGAGACCGATGGACAGCCTGGTGTTGCAGTGTATGAAGCTGGATATCCTAGCTCAGGGCACCGTGACCAGCTAATAGATATGACAAAACTCATCTCAAGAAATGGAGGAAAATGCATACCAAATAGGTGTCTGTATCTTACGTGCCATACTTAAAAATACCTGCTTTCAAGAAGGTGTTAAAAGTTAATACTTCAACAAAATGCTCCCTTCAAAGGAGCTAGGAAGAGCTTGTGTGTAAGCTTCTGAGAGGAACACTTTGCGGGGCTGCTGGGGAGGATTAGAAGGAGCAAGCAAGGACTTGGGAGACACCTGCAGCCACCCTTACACCTTCACTCTGCTTCACAGCAGAGGACAGAGTCACATTGCTTTAAAATACACTCATGAGAAGCCACGTTCACTCCTGCAGCCTTCACAGCCTCATCACCGGTCAGGGCATTACCCCAGTGACCAGAGGTCTCTTCAGTAGCAACACAGGGGCGAGCAGCAGAGGTGAGGTCCAGAAGCTCTTGCTGCTCATGCACCTGAACCCTAGGAGGGCTTTGACTATTTAACCCAGGAATTTCCAACCGCTCAGGTAGACCAGCGCAGACCATGGCATGTGCTAGTGGCTTGCCCACCCTCCCCAAGGCTGTTCTCAAGGGCTGGCAGCACTTCACAGTATCACAGTATGTTTGGGATTGGAAGGGACCTCAAAAGATCATCTAGTCCAATCCCCCTGCTGGAGCAGGAACGCCTAGGTGAGGTCGCACAGGAACATGTCCAGGCAGGTTTTGAATGTCTCCAGAGAAGGAGACTCCACAACCTCCCTGGGCAGCCTGTTCCAGTGCTCTGTCACCCTTACTGAGAAGAAGTTTTTTCTCAAATTTAAGTGGAACCTCTTGTGTTCCAGCTTGATCCCATTACCCCTTGTCCTATCATTGTTTGCTACCGAGAAGAGCCTGGCTCCATCCTCATGGCACTCACCCTTTATATATTTATAAACATTAATAAGGTCACCCCTTAGTCTCTTCTCCAAACTAAAGAGACCCAGCTCCCTCAGCCTTTCTTCATAAGGGAGGTGCTCCACTCCCTTAGTCATCTTCGTTGCCCTACGCTGGACCCTCTCCAGCAGTTCCCTGTCCTTCTTGAACTGAGGGGCCCAGAACTGGACACAATATTCCAGATGTGGTCTCACCAGGGAGGAGTAGAGGGGAAGGAGGACCTCTCTCGATCTACTAACCACTCCCCTTCTAATACACCCCAGGATGCCATTGGCCTTCCTGGCCACAAGGGCACAGTGCTGGCTCATGGTCATCCTGTTGTCCACCAGGACCCCCAGGTCCCTTTCCCCTACACTGCTCTCTAATATGTAATTTCCCAGCCTATACTGGAACCTGGGGTTGTTCCTGCCCAGATGCAGGACTCTACACTTGCCCTTGTTAAATTTCATTAGGTTATTCCCCGCCCAACTCTCCAGCCTGTCCAGGTCCCGCTGGATGGCAGCACAGCCTTCTGGTGTGTCAGCCACTCCTCACAGCTTAGTGTCATCAGCAAACTTGCTGATAGTACACTCTATTCCCTTGTCTAAATCGTTAATTAATATATTGAATAATATTGGCCCCAGTACTGACCCCTGAGGCACTCCACTAGATACTGGCCTCCAACTAGACTCCGCACCATTGACTATCATTCTCTGGCTTCTCTCCTTAAGCCAGTTTGCAACCCACCTCACTACTCTGTTGTCCAGACCACACCTCCTCAACTTAGCTGTGAGGATGCTGTGGGAGACTGTGTCAAAGGCTTTACTGAAGGCAAGTTAGACCACATCCACCGCTCTGCCATCATCCATCCACCTTATTACATTCTCATAAAAGGCTATGAGGTTGGTCAAGCATGACTTACCCTTGGTAAAGCCATGCTGACTGCCCCTAATAATGATGGCACCAAGGGTAAGCTGTTCCATTACTTTCCCAGGGACAGAGGTGAGGCTGACCGGTCTGTAATTACCCGGGTCCTCCTTCTTGCCCTTTTTGAAGACTGCAGTGACATTTGCTTTCCTCCAATCCTCGGGCACCTCTCCCATTTCCCAAGACTTGGCAAAGATGATGGAGAGCGGTCCAGCAATGACTTCAGCCAGCTCCCTCAGCACCCACGGATGCATCCCATCTGGACCCATGGATTTATGGATGTCCAGACTATTTAATTGCTCCCTAACCCAGTCCTCATCAACTAAAGCAAACTCCTCCATTGACCTGGCTTCACCCGGGGTCTCAGGGGTACAGGGCTCCCCAGGACAGCCTCTGGCAGAGTAGACAGAGACAAAGAAGGCATTCAATAATTCTGCCTTCTCTGTATCTTCTGCCACCAGGGCACCCACCCCATTCATCAGTGGGCCTACATTGCCTCTGGTATTAGTTTTATCTGCTATGTATTTGAAAAAGTTCTTTTTGCTGTCCTTGACCCCTCTCGCCAGCTGTAATTCTAAGGAGGCCTTGGCTATCCTAGCTGCCTTCCTACATCCTCTAACAGCAGCCTTAACTTGTTGCTCAGTTTGACAATTTCAGCATGAAGCAGCTGACAGGAACTTAGTGATGTAACTCAAAGCTTCTTTTAAGCCATAGTGCAGTCATTAACCTTCCACATGGGCTCCAACAAATGCAGTGCTGGAGGGCTCATGTCAGGTCTGTGTTTTATTTCCTCAATGACACCATGAAGCCAAAAAGGCCTATGCAAAGTCTCAAGCTCACTGAGCCTTTCAGAGAGGTGGTTGGACCCAAGGCTCAGGTGAGGTCACTGTGAGCTGCTGATGGACCAGGCTGTGTGTGCAGGCATCTCTCAGGGTCTAGTGGGTCCTTTGGTCTGAAGGACTCATTGTGGAAAAGCACTTAAGCTGTTTAACAGATAAAAGTCTAATCTAGAAATGGAGACTCTCTCCAAAGTAACACTGTACCTCTGCAGCACTAGTCACCTCTATTGCTGCGTGGTTTAGCTGGTGTTGTTTGCTTTAGGTTGTAGTTGCTTTCAATAATGTCTTAGCTTACTGTCCCCATGGCTGAACTTTAAAATGTAGAGAGTGGCAATATATACACGACTCAATAAATACAAAAACCCTGTGCTGAAGGAGTCTCTGAGTCATTCCAAGGTTTTATAAAACTGCACAGTGAACAAAGCTTGACATAATTTTAGTCTGTGTTTGTATCATGTTGCTTTTTTAGGATAAATACAGATTAAAATACTTTCATGTGGATAATCTTCATTTAAGAACTTATTTACTTGTTTTAATTGAGACAATACTGCTTCACATGTGGCTAGTGGAGTCCTGTTCAATATGATGTTACCCCCCCCAGTACTGACTTTTGGGCTGCCAGTGCTGTGTTGCCTGCTTTTCTCCTTTCCATCAACCAGCGTACACATCTTGGTGGGAGAACAAAGTTCCTGCTCCAAGCCAGCCCTTGCTGCTTCCAAACAGCATCAGTGAGGGGACAGCCTGACACTAACACACCAGGCTGAAGCACCAAGGAGAGAGAGACTGTGTTCAAGACTATCCTGGATGCTATCATAACTTACAGGATCATTTCTAAAATGCTTTGTAGACACTAAACATTTGATTTTTCTAAAGTATTTAACTTTATAACATTTTTGTTTGTTCTTTTTAATGATTGCTTCACCAGTCATCTGAATGTATTTGTTACTATACATCATTTTTCCAAAAGAAGACATCAAAATAATTGCAGCATTTTGAAAACAAATGAAGGAATGACCTTTAATGCAGCAGAAAATACAGACAGTAATTATATCTACAGCACACTGCCCAAAAACTGATTGTCTCCAGGACAGATAAAATCCACATTTCAAGCATAACTGACAACAAGCAGCCCTTTTTTGCACTCAGGTCATAAGAGACTCATAGTATTAGCAAAAAAATAGTAGTTATTATTAACAGGCACCACAGTTCACCAAATGGCAAGACTTCACGTTCTGCTACCCTGGTTGCAACCGTGCCACTTCCCGAAGACAGCACGCATGACAAGTTATTAGTCAGAAGTGGATCCAATTTATTCTTTATGTAAGTTGATGTATTAAATGCTAGAGTAATACTGAGTGAGGATAGATTACATTGATGCTTTTGCCTTGGGTTTTTTTTGGTATCAGGATGGATTTAGACTAATGTTAAGACCTCTGCATTTCCCCTGGTTTTCTTATCGCCAGTTGATAACAATTTACTAAAGCATATTTGGTTGAAATGTTCTTTTTTTTCCAAAGAGCATAATGATGCTCTTTTATTAGCATAAGCACTCAAACTGTGTCCAATGTCTAAAAGCAATTTATACAAATCATAATCACTTGAGAATTTTATTCTGAAATTAATGCTTTAAGAGTTTTGATTAATTCACCAATTTCAAGATTTCTGCTTTAAATACTTCAACAGTGTGCACTGGCAATCTTTATTATCCATGGTATACAGTGCATGTGACACTTGTGAAATCTCAATGCTGAAACACGTCCACAATTTAATCTAACACCCAGTAGCAGCAATGATGACTGAAATGATGCAAGGTCCTACAGCATTCAAAGATGACTTTCAGTCTAGGATGCTGTGAAGATGCTGTGAAACTTATCAGTCACCAACTTCATTCCTGCACCAAAAGTAACTAAATCCACCAGAAATTTACTCGGCTCAAACATTCACTTTCCTGTCAATACAAATCCAAAATCTCTTCTGTCTCCCTCTCTCCTTCAACCAGGACCAGTCAACCAAAAGTTAGTGGACACTTTGGTTTCACTACAGGGTGTGGTGAGGACAGACACCAGTATTTAACAGCACTTCTCTGCTGCCTCCATGCCTCCTGTTTCACCTTTGGCAGTGGCAGGCGCCTTTTGGCCTCAGTTTCCCAGGCTTCAATTACTTCAACAGCTGCCAGCATTCCTCACATGGGGACTAATCTGCAGCACAGTGAACACAGGGGAAAGGTCTATAAGAACATTTCATTATTGTGCCAGCTATAGCATGCAGCCCTCCTGGGGAAATGAGAAATGTATGGGAGAAACCTCTCAAACACTAGAGATGGTCTTGTTTTACACATATGAGGACACCATGGATGCCAGATGAGTACAACCCATACATGCCTGACCTGCTGTTAAAGATGAGTTTTATGGCCAACAGATCATGCAGAATAGACCTAGAACAACTATAATGCCTCTTTCCATTTTTCTGCTATGGGTTTTCCAGGTGCATGTCTCAGGGTTTGTGTTTTGCCCATCAGAGCACATACCCATCTGGTACATGGATGGCAAAGGGCCGAGGGCAGAGTTAAAACTCTGCCTCTACAATCTGTGGTCTCAAGAGATACATTTGAAACAACTCAAAGACCTCCAAAAGCACCCAAGAACATAGGAAATAAAAACTGTACAGCGGTAGTCATAAAAGACAGCATATGTGGTTTAACTGAATTTGTCTGGAGTCCAATTAAGCAATAAGACACGATAGGGCATGTCGTATTACTGGGCCATTAATGCAAGTCTCTGGAGCACCGTGAGGCACAAGGCCAAAGTGAAGTGCATTAATGACCCAGTAATACATGCTTCATCATGTCCCATTGTTTTTAGAGTATGATAATATTTGTCGTTTGAAAAGAAAGAATAAGAAAACATACTTGAAAAATTTGGAAACCAAAATTAAATTTCCATGTGAGTGCTAAGCAGAAAGGACGGGCTGCACTCTACACACCATAATTTGAGAGATGTAAGATGGAAGACTTCACTGGCTGCTTGGAGCTGCTTCTTACATTGTAGACATCTCACTGCCAATCAGTAGGAATCATTTCCTAACCTCTGACTGAGTTCACGTGGCTTTTGGGTGAAACAAAATCCAGCCACCATTTTAGGTGGAAAATCAAAGACAATTTATAATTCTCATTTTTTTCCCCAAAGGTAGGCGGAAATAGGTTGAAGAGCATTTAAAAAGAATAGACTTTCTTAAATCACCACATCCAGATAACATACTAGTAAGTGTTTTCAAACTTCTGGACAAGAAAACCAAGGCATTGACTGTCATTTTTTTTTTTTTTTTTTTGATACTGGAAAGATTGTAAAGGACTATTGGAAGCCTCATGTTAGAACAATAACCAAATAATCTGGTTACTATGACACCAAAACTCAAGCGAATTAATGGACCAGCAAATGAGGGGTTCAATCAATACAGATTTAAATGATGATAATAAATAATTATGTCAATCAATATGGTTTCATGGAAAATACATCTTGTCAAATTCACTTAATCATGTTTTTTGATGAAATTACTACATACGTTGATAAAAGTGGCTGCATTGACTTAATATATTTAGACTGAATGCACTTCAGCTTAGTAACACAGGAATATTCTGATTAAAAATTATCATCATACAACATCAATAT
This sequence comes from Columba livia, assembly GCF_036013475.1. Lineage (NCBI taxonomy): Eukaryota > Metazoa > Chordata > Aves > Columbiformes > Columbidae > Columba > Columba livia. The sequence goes on from NC_088603.1 coordinate 137,085,407, forward strand.
TTCAAATACTAAATGGATTGAAAACTGACTATATGACAGAATTCATAAAAACATTCTTAATGGACTTTTCAGTCCAATTTAGAGGGCCTACAGTGGGATCTCAAAGGTGGTGAGTGTGATGATGGGGTTCAATATTTTTATAAATAAGTTGGGGGAAATAATGGGAATTTTTTAGACAGGTAAATATATACTGCTGAGGAGAATTAATAAACAAACTAGAGAATAAACCAAACTAGAGCATTTGGTTAAACTGAAATAAATTGAACATCTTGTACTTTAATAAAGTCAGAGATGCCTAAAACTTCCAGAGAATGCCCTGAATGCCTGCACTAAATCTTCCAGGTGTGCACAGAAACATCCAAGCTGAGTGCCAAATGAAAAGACAGAGAAATATCTAAGTTCCCAAGGCAGTCTAATTTATTTTGCTTTTATTTAGAGTCTCTGATAAACTTGAACTTCCTTCCTGTCTGCCCACTAACAGTAGTTTCCTTAATTGTGCAAGTATGTCCAATGATACTTACAAACAGTACTGGCCTCCCCTTACCTTCCTCAGTACAAAGGCAGGGACTGAAACCAACGAAGTGGGAACAGCAAGTACTGTTGTGCTGAGGGTAAAAGGGCAAAATGTGACCAAAGCAATGTCATCTTCCCTGCAAAACCTTTGACACTCCCCTTTTTTTCTGTGAAAAGTATGAATGGGTGTCTTGTATGATATATCATTGTGTAATGGTATTTGCGTTAGTGTTAATAAAAAAATCCTGCCCCTGTGTTACATTATTTCTCTGGCTGGGATAACAACCTCACATCTAAGTTTGGGGAGATGGCAGGCTTTGGATTGATATGTTTGACAATCTCAAAACAGTTAAATACTAAATCCTTGATATTTTCAGCCTTACAGAAAAGATTCTCTTTTGAAGTCAGTCTCCAGTGTCTTCCTCCCCTAATCTAATCAATGCTGACATATTTTTGACTAAAGCCTGTCTCTGTACTTCACCTATCATAACCTGAAGGATCAGTCGAGCTGCAGCCCAGAGCTGAATATCCAACAACACCAGGACAAAATGAGACCTCGATGGTGGCTGTCATGTATTTTTGAGTCTGGATCTACCTTGACACAGGACATAATGTGATTTTCCAAAGGCCCTTTGATTCTTTATTGCTCCTGGTTTAAGAGGAGCACCGCAGGTAAGTTCTGATTTCTAGAATAGAAGAGTTTTTTCTTACTGACTCTAGCTATAAAGAAACCAATAAAATAATTCTTACAGCCACATTCAGAGAAGCATTCTCACAAGACGTATCTTTCTTTGATTTTGGCTGTTAAAATCATTTCATGATCAGCTCCCTTCTCTGTTCCCAGCAAGCCTCAGTTGCTCTGGATTGCTGCCTTCTAAGATCCTGTTACTGTCTCTCATTTTCACTGCAAGGTTTCACTCTCTGCAAATGAAATCTGTAGACTAGTCTATGACTGAAAAGCAAACACCATTAAGGAGAGATAAATAATAAAAATCATCCTGTACAGATTAGAAATGCCAACATAAAAATACTGAAGTGAGTTTTGGCATGGAAAATGAAAGAGAACATGTACAAGGAAATGGAAATTACCTTCACCTGTAAAAGAGGTGGTCAGTGAACACAAGGAAATTGGAGAGTAACAGAGTGGAGGTCTTTCCCTGCAATGAGGTGCTTACCTGCTATCACATGTGTATAGACAACACAGTACTCAGCACAACAGCACCAGCTCTCCACCAGCACTGGTTCAGCTTTCTGCTTCTGGCTTTCTTATCAGCACCTGGAAAAATCCAAGGGCTGTCTTCAAAGGCCTCAATATTATTTTGAGAATTTGTCACTGAAATTAGGTTTTGCCTTTTCTACTCTCTCAAGGAACAAAACAGATGGAAGAACAGAAGAGAAATATCAATTCTTCATAATGTGCTTAAGATATTAAATAGATACATACATATGTATATATAGAGACACCTGTGCACATAAAAACATAGGCAACATTACTATGAGAATAACTGCTTAAACCTGTTAGCATACACCCACAGCCACATGTGCATGTGAACATGCACACATTATATGACTTTGGTTATGTAGTTGAAATCACTACATGAAAATATTCAATTCAGAACTGTTTCCATGGGAATATCGGGGCTTGCACATCATTGTGAAGAAACATCTGTCCTGATTTGGGATTTCTCCAATGTACCTTAGCTTTACTTGCTTAACATTGGTTGAGATTTTACAGTCAAAAGCCCTCAGGCAAATTAAACTAGCCATGTACACCCTCAGGGAAATGAGACTTTAGTTACATGCCTGATACCAATTGATGCCAACTAGAAGAACTTTATTATATTAATGAATGTCTATAATTAAAGAACTGTTAATTGAAATGAGTCAACTAATATATTGGAAATCTCATACTATTTTTTGAACCTGGCTTTCTAATGTATTTTAAGATTCCTGAGAATCACTTGGTACTTAGTGCATTTTGCAAGGATCGAGCAGAGTTCCAGCAATCCTGCTCATTGATTTTGATGGTAGAATAGCAGTTCAAATCCCAAGATTGAGAAATTTCTCTCTTAAAAAACTCAGCTAAGCTCTTCACTTAAGTCTATATCCTAAAGTCTGTACATTATTATGTGAATAGAGAGTACTTGTATAACATGCATTTTCTCCCATTTTCAGTTTTGAAGTGCTTTATAAATGCAGATACTGTTTTAAATATCTCCTTAGGAAATAAGATGTCCATTATCTTATAACACAATCCTATTAAGGACAAGTAAGTGCTATGAATGTGTGAGCTTCTTGCATAAATTGCCATGATGCACTACCAGCTGTATCCCATGCTCATGGCATCAAAGGCCAGTGCTAAGGACCAGTAGCAGCACTGCCAGTTCTTGCTTTGAGCTGTGCACTTTTATGTTGTACTGAGACCTCCCACTTGCTGAAGTCAGGTGATTTTTAATGTTAAAAGCTCTGATTCTAACTAAAAGAATATTTCTAGCTCATACAGGGGTAAAAAGGCTGAAAATAGCTGCCAAGAGCAATTTCAAAGTCATCAAAAACCTGAAATAAAATAAGGGAAATCCCATTCAAATTCAGTTCCTGATGTACAAAGTGTAGGACAGGCTAGTACAGTTCGCTTACCTAAAGCCAAAGGCTAATAGACGTTAGACTCCACTGAAGTTTAAAAAAAGGATAGATAGGTAGTTTGCATACAAATCCATGTAAATTTGTAGCCTTACCAGTTTACTGCTTGAAAGCGAAAATGTTTGGTGCTGGAAAATGTTTGTTGTAGGGAAATGTTGCCTGATATATCCTGCTTTTTACATACCTTATTGCAATGTAGGACTAGATATGGCATCATGTTAATACACACATAATAGCTACATGCCATCCTGCCTTGTCACACTGAAGCTAAATATGGACTTCCTTGGGATTTTCTGTTCTGTTTGGCTCACTGAACACACCTGACATACTCTAAGACCAGCAGAGAAAACTAACCACAGTGCTCCCAGGTTAAAATACGTGCTCAAGTAAACTCTGAGATCCTTACCTGAATGAAAAGAAAGGTCTGCAGCCTTTCAGGTTACAGAGTGGAGCTTGGCAAGGGAACAGAAAGGTGTATGTAGGGTGGTGAGACACTGCCCAGATTGCCCAGAGAGATAGTAGATGCCTCATCCCTGGAAACATCCTAGACCAGGCTGGACGGGACTCCGAGCAACCTGATCTTGTTGAAGATGTCCCTGCTCATTGCAGAGGGTTGAACTAGATGACCTTTGAATATCCCTTCCAACCCAAACTATTCTATGATTCTATGTATGACTGAAAGCAGAATTTTGAGCTGCACTTAAAGCTTTCAGAATGAAGTGTGAAGAAGAATCTCCTCTGCACATCTCTAATGATTATCAAGATAATGAATTCTGCAATAGCTGCAATTTTAACACTTAGTTAAGGCAATTCTCAAGTAACCTACGTGAATTCAACACACAAAAATAATTAAACATGCTATGGAACAGATGCTGCACAAACAACGGCAATCAAATGATTCACACTTCGCAGACCTTACCTAGCAGTTAGTTTGCAGCAGTTCTGAGTGACTGAAAGAGAAAAACAGACATAATGTATACAGTTTTGAACACAGCACACCTGAATCATACCATTTAGGAAAAATCAATAATTTTAATTCATTTTGGTTTTGTTGGATCCTTTCATTCATTACAGTTTTTACTATCATATATATTTATATGCAGACATACATACATGCACTCCATACCCTTAGCAGTTTCATCAAAATATGTTCCATAAATTATTATTTTGTGTTTCATTTCAGCAGTGCACTGGTTAAAAAAAAAAAATTCTAAGTGCAGAGAATTCGGAGTCAGGTTTTAACACGGCTTAGGTGCACTTGCATGTGGAAAAGGCACAACCATGTGCCCATAGAAAGCTCTCATGATTATTCATCCAGACTCATCAACTGCAAGCCAAAAGAGCAATCTGGTGATTTTTATATATAATCCTGTAGACTGTTCATGGATTGTGTGGCAAAATATACAAATGTGCAAATTGTTCATATGCTGGTGGATTCTGGACACCAGCTTACTACCAAGTTATGTTATCAAGGTATGACCTTTTTATGTACTGGCTGTGTTCCAGGTACTGCAGTGATAGGCAGCAAATAGGTATTTATAATTAGCCAGAGTTTGAGATATGATCTAACCCATATTCTACCTTGCCTAGGTAAAGGACTGAGTTAGCTAGAAAGAAGCCAATTAAATGCCCTAATAATTAGAGGAAACTGTAAAATAAATTTAAAAAAAAAAAAAAAGCAAAAAGGACAACAAAAGGGAGATGATTTACATTAAACTTTTAGATTGACTGAATGTGCACAGCTCCTGAAGAAGTTTCAGGGCCAAATTCAGCAGTGAGACAAGGGATGGTGTAAGTTAGATATGTGTCAATCACAAAAAGAGTGTCAACCGGGAGAACTGGCAACATACTTTAGTAGCACTTTCATGGGGTGATTTGATGATGGATGGTTGTGTGATCTAAACTGTAATTTATGCACTGTGGCAACTGAAGTGGAGGTTGGCAGCACAGAGAGTGGATGACAAGGGTGAAAAAATAAAACAGGCTTTCACCTTTAGTGACAATATCCATGTCTTTCCGAAAAACACACTGCGAGTATTCCAGCCCACTTTTACCAGGGCTGAATGTAACCACCATGGAGTCATTCACAGGTGCCAATTAGACATATTTTGCTGATTTACTAAATGATCTTTGACACTTCCTTTTCCTGATTGATTTCACCTTAATTGGCTCGATTGTTTTTGGGGGGGGAGAGAAGTGGGGAGCAAGGGGAGGGGGCAGGGGGAATGTAAATTTGAAATTCAAAAATTTAACTAAAATGTTATAATCCTTTTCTTTCCCAATTCATTGACTTCACAATTAACATTGTGTGTGGCTACCTGGCCACCACTTGAGGCCATGTCTTGAGGACATGTTAAAGATCACAGCAACACAGATGGGAGCAGCTCTTTTGTTCTGCAAGGCTCTTTCTGTAAGAGGCACGACTCTGACACTGCCTTATGCCAACCTGTTTTAGTTGACACAGGAAGAGATGAATAAGCCAGATCTGTCAGAGTTGAAGAGACAGAGACCCACCAGTAATTCTCACCATTAGTGATCCCTTGTAGAGTTGCCAAAATTCTTCAGTAAAGCTGCTTTTTGGCCAGAAAATTGAATTTTTTACATAAATCAATACTTTTGTTAAATGAATATCTATTTTTTTTTTTTTGCCTGGTTATTTGAAGTTGTCATTGAAACACTGTATACTTCAATTTCCAAGGTATTTTGTTGCTTTTTTTAAAAAAAAAAAATCTCAGGCATAGTATAAATCAGAATCAAAGCAGTTTTGATGCAGAAATGCTGCTGTGATACCTGATTCCTGGTCAGATGCTCCGTGACCTTATTGACCTGCATGGACTAACGAGACCAGGCTCTCCATGAGGCACGGCGGCCAGAGCCCTCCCCAGGCAGCTCTGCCACAGCTCCAGACAAAGAGAAGCTGCGGTGCGTCGTATGGTCTGCACACAAAGTCAAGACCTTCAACATAGATGAAGGACTGAGCCATAGCCATCACTGGGATATATCTGGGGGTTGAAGCTGCATAATTTAAATTTCCACTGAAAATTTTTCTTCTGGAAAAAGCCTCTCCATTTTTTAAACCAGCCCTAAGCCTTCAGTTTTGACACTGATTTCCCCACATGTTCTCCTCTGTGACCCTCGCTCATAGGCTGGAAAACCTGAGCAGGCATTTGGGAGGATGGAGTGACTGTGGCAGGGAATGGAGAATTTGTCTTCCATTTTTCATAGGCAAGAACAAAAGGAATAGCATTTTCTGCTTAGCACTATGCATTTTATCTGACTGTGATGTGAGAGGTGTGCTAATGTTTTGGGTTTTTGTCATTTCAGTCCTGCAGTTTTAGTTTCTAGAAAAGAGTGCCTAGGCAATCAGACTGAAGCTTTTTTATGTTGTATTTAAATCCATAATAAATAACATTTAAACATTAATGTTGCTGCTAAATTGAGCCTTAACTTAGAAAAGCTGTTTCTTAAATTGGTCTTTTGCAATGCACAAGTGTACAAGAAACATTTTGCTCTCACTCCCACTCCTGTAAATTCAGATAAATCACTTAATGATCGCATAAAATGTGTGATTGAGAAATCAAGGTGAAAACATAGTGAATTTACTAAAATAAGAAAAATAAAAAGAAAAAAATTATAAAATCAGTCAGGAACAATTTGATGATGTACCGTGAGAAAGGGTTTTTAAAATATTTTAAAACATTTTTTAAACATTATTGAAAGCATTTTTAAACATTTTAGTACTGAAATAACATAAGAGTTTCTTTATATATATTATTAAAATTAAAAATTGGGTATGCACATACATAAAGTATCCTCCATCTGATTATGGAAGATGCTTGGCATGTTTTATGATCTGTTTACACAGAACTAATCAGCAGCAACATCCAAGGTGAAAGTGGGTGATTATTAAGTGGCAGCAAGCAATGGCCTGCAAATCTTCAGGGCAATGAGCACAGCCTTTAGCTGTCCTCACAGACTTTGGGCAACAACCTAAAAGTGATGCTGCAGGAGCTTTGCAGACCAGAGACACTCAGTCTTTCTCAATGTCCGGGTAGAAGATCCTGTTCGTTTCATTTGGAGTATTTAATATGCAAAATTCCTTCAAACCATCGTTCTGAATTTTCATTTTTGACATACGTTCAGCAAATAGAAAAAATTAAAAAGTAATGAGGAGAGTTCCCAACTGCTTTGAGAAGATTCCACATATGTGCTAATTAGCGATTCTGTCTGAAAATATTCCCTGAAAGCTGTATGGGTAGTGCAGCCTGGGATAAATAATGCAAATGCCCCATGGCACTGTCACAAACACCACAATCAGTGCTGTTTGCTATTTCAGTGAGACTCTCCAAGTTCTGCACCTGAGACTAAAATATTAATGAAGTAAAACTGTAGTAAACAAACCTCCAGCCCCACTCCCCCACCCATCTTAGACACACACACACTCACACACCCCACACTCACTGGCTTTCCTTGGCACAGGATAAGAAGCATTTCAGGAAGATGGGAGTTGACTTGTGAATGTTTCCTTGGTACAAAAAGCTACTCCTTCCCCTGATTGCTACACCAAGTATCTCTTTGTCACTGGACTAGCACCTATACAGACCTTTGATGCTAGAAATGGAAGGAGCATTGATGCACATTGATAGTAGTACCAGCAGATCCTCTGCAACCTGAACTCACCGACCACCATGGATTAAAAGGAAACCAAAGAAGCCAGTGGTTTGCACTCATTTCCAGTTCCCCCACCATACAGACACATATGGGTGCTCTACAGCCAGAGAGCTGGCAGAAAGTTGCTGTTATAGACAACCAGCAAAACTCAGACACATCAACAGGAAGGTCTGCTTTGCCTTAAGACCTGAGCCAGGGAGCGGACCAGTGCCCCGGGAAGTCCCCAGATCAGCTACACTTGTTCATAATGCCACCCCATATCTTCTCGCTGCCCACAAAGACCATCTGCATTTGCAACAGATGATGGCAGGGCATGCCAAGGTACAGCTCTCCGGTCACATAAAGGGCAGTAAAGATATAAAGATAACTCTGTTGTGCTCTTCCCCTGAACAAGCAGGCAAATCTTCAGGACTGAGTTGTCCTTTAATATACACTCCCATTTACTACAGAAGTCAAACCCATCCTGGAAAGTGACTTTGGTCTCTAGCAATGCAAATTCTGCTGACTTTCAGTGCAAGTCAAAAAGGTGCCTAAGCAGTACTATCTAGCTATCTAGCTGCATACCGGGCTGCCACTGACTTCTGAGAAGTTTAAGTCTTTAATCCACTTAGATGCTTTGGAAAATATCCTTCAGTTAAGTGCCTAAGCCACTTCTGAAATAGGAGCTAAGATTTCAAAGTTGCAGAGAGGCTTTAAAGTCTGTGACATTCTCCTGGCCACACAGATGCATCTCTCAAGTTAACTTTTGCTCTCCTACAAACACAGCTTCCCTGGTAACTGCATCACAGCTATTTCAGGTTTGTGGCCAGATTGAAATACAGAGTGCATTTCAACCCCTAATGACTATTCACAAGCTATTGTCCAAGTTAAAAATACCCATTAACCTGTCCACTCATATTTTAGTCTACGGTCTCATACTGCAAATCATTCCTTCCACGATTATAGGGACTGCATATTTTTGAAGCCTCTTTTATGAAATTACAGCCCTGCTGTTTTAGCCCAGTGTTACAATACCTGCCCACCTTCTCTAACACAATTCAGCGTGAGAAACTAGTTTATAAATGTCGGTCCGTGAACAGCATCCAGTAAAGCCAATGGAAAAAAATAACTCTTGCTAGTTTGATAAATGAGGGACAAATAGCACCATTAAGGGAGTTTCTAGCTGTCCAGAAATTTATTCAGAAGTTGAAGATTTGTGACAGAGCTCTCCACTATCCCAGACTACACCCAGAGTCAGTTCTCAGACCTTGCTTTGGCTTTGAGATCTGTAAGCTGTGGTCTGCAGAGCGGCTGCGTGTGTTTGCCCATGAATACTGAAAATCCCTACCCATCACCTACCGTCAAGCAGTGTCTGCCCATCTGGAGCTTGAGGATCCTGGGACACTCATCAGATTGAAAACAACATCATATTTTCTTGATTACTGCTACTTTACTCCATGTATCAGGAAGCAGCATCCAACATTATGTTTGTCTACGCTGAGAGCATTAGTGACAGAAGCATTGCCTGTTTTCTAGTACTTATTTTCAGAACACTTGAAATTAGCCTTAAAAACCCAAAGCGGGGCCTAGACTAGCCCACCACAATGACAAATGAATTTTTAGAGCAGCTTGAGATGTGCTAATGAAGCCTGTGTTTAGCAGACTGTTATCACCTGCCATCAGTCTTCCTACCACTGCCTTGGTGCCCGCTTTTCCCTCATTCAAGCACCTCCTGGATGCCTCTCAGCCCAAACCATGACTGCAAAATATCCCTGTTGTATAGCCAGCTTCTTAACCTCATTTAAATTCTTCCTTCAAGCTACCTCCACCATGATGCCCTCAAATTACCACCATCTTTTAATGAGAAGGATGCTATGCATACCCATTTTATCGTTATTGTATTCTCTTAGCCCAGCTGCCTTCCACCTGGTAGCTCCTGCCTGTTATGCAGATTGCGAGCTCTCTGGGGTACCGACTGCTCTCTTCCTTGCATGTCTTCACAGTGTGTACCATGAAGGAGCCCTGATCCTGGATTGGTGTCCCATAACGCAAACAACTAGATAAAAGAATAATTTGTTAGCCTGGATTGCAAATCTTCTTCTGCAAGAAAAAAATAAACCAATTTCCCCAGGCTGTCAGAGGCACTTTCATGTGTCAGTATCGTAGCTCTCTTCTGGCAATGACAATGGTACATCCAATTTCCAGGCACAAGAGGGAATGTTTGCTGCACTGATGTGAGCTCTGCATGTTGCTGCTCTACATCTAGCTGTGCCATGGAGAGCCAAATGGCTTGTACGGAAGAGACGTGCTATTGGGAAGGCAGCTTTCTGTGGGATGTTATTTTTAGTGTGGGGTGAACTGGGGAGGAGGCTTTTGATGAGATTTTTCCTGTGTGTGATCCCTTTCCTTTCAAGGAATGTGATATTTGGCTTGTGGTTTGATTCTGTACCTCATAATCATGAAGGGAGAGGCTGTGCAAAGTTTGTTTGCCTGGATTTATTATTAATTACAATTCTGCACTCTGGGTTACATACACTGAAGTGAAATCACCACTGCAGCTCTGGCTCTGAAGCAGGCAATTTATATCTACATTCGAAATTCATACAAAGAATATTATATTATCAGTAGGTATGTGATCTGTCTTCTACCTGTCTGGAGCAGTCTCAAAAATATTCAGCTGCTGTACCTTTTTTGCAGCTCACTCCTTGAGTAATTGAATTCCACTATTAGCAGCCAGGTACTAAAGTTTTTGTCCCATAAGGATTTCACTTCTTGGTACAAAAAAGGTCAGCTCAGTCAGTAAGAAGCATTGATCTATACTGTCAGCACCTCGCATCAGTGGTTTCAAATACTCCAGGGTCTGACCATAAATACATTTCAAACAGGATGTAACCAATGGCATCTCCTTCTTCTGCAGAAAAATATAACAATTTCCACTCAGCAAACACAGCACAAAGATGTACTTATCTAATGCGAGGCAAGTTATATCTGCATAATGTTTTACAAATAATTCATACTTCATTTAGGTTCCTCGTGTGCTAACTTGACATGCTATTTCTCATTTTTAACTGAAAATACGAAGCTCAAGTATAAGCAGCTTCAAAATAAAATCCTGAATTTCTCTCTTGCGTAATGCTTTCTAAGTGTCCTTTCCCACTTCTGACCAGTACATAACTATTATACCACACATAGAAACCTATAAATAAGAATTGCTGTTTTGCCTGCTGCATTAAGATACTTCAAATAAAAAAGGGCAAACATTTTCTTAAGGTTTAAAGACATGCAATTATCCTAAACCCATCCCAGCAATCTAGCTAAATTTATTTTTAAAACAATAGTTAAACAAGTAATTGATTCAGCTTTGCAAAAGAAAAATTACTGCAATGTCTACAGGGAAAAAAGAAAGTTTGAGCAGCTCTACAAAATGAAAGGAAAATAGACATCGTTCCGACTCCATAATCTCAAGTATCCCTTCACTGATACCCCTGAGACTCGGCACGACTGACATCTGTCAGGCAGATGTTTCCACCTGCCTTAATATTTTGTTCCAACTTTATGCATAATAACCTTCCCTGCCAGGACTGTACTGAAATCAATAATAGTTGCCCCATCAAATCAAAATCTTTAGGCCATTTTCCACTTATTAACCAGAATGTGGTCATTAAATTTCTTATTTTAAAAACAAATTTATTAGGGATATTTGAGCCTTTGTTATTGTATCAACTGCATCAACTGCACCTGTACTATTTCCTTAGTCTCTGATTTGAGTGATAACATAAATAATGGCCTCTGTGGATGTTTGTATATGTTCTCTTTTATACAGAGGAACCTACAGGTATTCATACATGTATTATACTATATCTAGGCTGTAAGAGTATTGCTTGAACAACATTTCATTTGTCCACACAATGCTTTAACTGTGTGGTCCAGCTTCAAGTGCTAGTGCTCCACTCCGCTAGTTCTTCCCGAGTTACTGGTGCTTTAATGATCATTAGACCTTTAAAATTGATGCCTACCATACAGAAACTAGACCGCACATTTCTCAAGTCAATTTATAGTTTCAATTTTTGAATTTTCAATTCAGCTTAAAATGATGAAAAATGAATCTGTCACTTATTTAAAATCTGCCAAATACTTAGGACACATGTTCACGTTGCATTCAAGGCAGGCTGGACAACCTATTGCAAAAGGAGGTGCAGTTGCCTAAAAGCTTGCACAGCTCATTTTGCTCTGGCTTCAAACGATTTGCAGTCCTGCATACTGCAGATACTGTAGTCTCCAGTGCATGCCAGTTTGAGTGAATCCTCACTGACGGCTCATTAGACCAATTTTGTATCCTAAACATTGATGAGGTACTGCAGACCTCGCTCCTCCATTTTCCCAGAACTTCCACTGGTTAACTTTTGTTTGAAAATTTGGCTAAAACTTAAAAAGGCCAACCCACGCTGGACATGCTGCAGAGCCTGGTACCCCGACCTCAGAGATGGTAGTGTCAGAAGCGGACACAGGACAACACTAAATGCCTAGATGCTGCCCCAGCTCCTGATGTGTCTCCTTGTCACTTCGATGGTGATGTGGTTCATGTGTGAGGATCTCTCAAGTAACATCTCAGACCAGCTTTGTGTCCCCACTGTGGCAGTGGGAAGCTGGGAACAGACCTGCTTATTGCCTAGAAGGTTGCCAGGTTTGCTTTTGGTGCTCCCAGCTCCACAGACAGTGGGAAATTGTTCTCTAAGGGCTCTGTCCTTCCTCCTGTGCCACCTGGGCTGCAATGTCCCTACATCCAGGACACTGCTGTCTAACAGACCATGTACTCTTGCTCAGCCCAGCTCTCACGGCCAGTCCCAGCAAAGGGAATGAGCAAATGAACACGTCAGGGAGTACTGCAGGAGGAACGAGCTCCCCGGGAGAGTGCCCAGAGTTTGCAGAGACCCCTTGTCTGGGTAGAAAAGAAACAGAGGGAGAGACTATTTCTCGGGGCTGCAATTACTCACAGGAGGTGCTGAAATGAGATGATGAATGTTAATACTTGGACTAGCTGTGAAATGGCAACCTCTCAGTGTAAATGTGGGTCTATTAAAGAGGGAAATCACCCTTCCGGGACTGAGGCAGGGGAGAAGAAAGGGAGCTGAACTTTCAAAGCAGGAGGTTGAGCTGCGGTCTATATTTTCTCCTCTACCCACACTGCAGTGCTTATTTGCTGCTGGGGCTTATTAATTTTTCACTTATGCCACGCTAAAAATAGTTAATTATTGAAAATGCATATCCGTCTGATGGTGAAAGGCTGTCTCTTCCAAACAGGTGACTGGTTCAGATAACCCCAGAAGGCACTTCTGGGTCTTCTAGACCCTTGATCAAAATTTCTCTTTTAATTTGAAAAGAACAGAGGTGATTAAAACTGAAAATGATGGTGAGTCTAATGAAAGCTTCCTCCCTCCTTCCCCAAGAGCTGGTGTAATGGGCTGAGGTTTCTTTCTTCTTTCTTCCTTTTGCTCCTTATTTTGTTCTCCTTCCCCGCCCCCCTTCTCCGCCCCTCCCTCCCCGCCCCCCTCCCTCCCCAAATATTTTCTGTGTATATATCACGCTGGTCGTTTGATTTAAAAAAACCAAAACACTCAGATGTAGAGGTTTTTCTGTAACAATAGAGTGAATGCGTGTGGATAATATTACTCACAGCACTGGTGAGAGTTCAAAGGCTGGAATGTCCAGACTAAATATGCAACAGAAAGATCAGTTCTTTAATATTTCAATTAGACAGAAGCATGAAACAACAGGCTAGTGACTTCAGCTTCTCAAAATTAAACAGTTTGACACTGCACAGAACATGCATCGATATTCATTATGCCTTCACAGCTTAAATGTCCTGCTGAAATAGTGCTGGGAGTCATTCCTCAAACATAGGAGCTGCTTTATAAATGTAGAAGGTCCTATCTTTACTCAGGGAAAGTTATTCTTCATATGGCAAAATCTTCACCAAGAGCCTTTTTGGAAGAAAGAGGTCCACAAGGATCCTGCTGTGCTGGGGAAGGGCTGGAGCCTCCCATGTCCTGGGCAAGCTGTGGGACCAGCAGGAGGGGAGCACAGCCCATGCAGGGACTGCATCCTCTCCCCTTCTCCATATTGCTGTCATCCCTGTGGTATCTGCTGGCTCTGCTGCAGGATGGTCATGGGCACATCTGGCTGCATCTGGCCACAAGTTGCCCTGGAGGACGGAGCAGAGTGTGGTCATACGGCCCAGCCTGCTCCTGACCCCTTCCACCCTGGTACACACCTGGGCTCATGGGCACCAGGAAACACAGGGAGACTTCCACTGGGGTGGCCATGTCATCTTGCTTTAGGGAAGGGAACCAGTGGATGGAAACAAGGCTCTTCCCTCTACCGTCCATTTTTACTCAGTTCTTCACTGCCATGCTTTTCCCACAGCAAGTCCCTGACTGAGCAGTACCGCTGTGCAAAGGAATCCCTCACCCATCTTCAATTACAGGGTTGTCAACTCACACCTCCTTACCTGCCACCTCATCTTTGACCATAGTCATAGCATAGTTTCATTGCCCTAGTAAGAAAAAAGGTTAAATTTTATGTCTAAGGAATGACAGGGAGATCTTCTACTGTCTTGAAGCCCACCATTCAACTGGTGGTGTAACTAATTAAATGTCCAGTGTGTGTCTGAGAAGCAATTGCCAATAAAGCTTCTGCACTGTATCAGCTCAGTTTCACATACTCCTCTGACATGTTTTCAGTGGCAACTGAAACATTATAGCTCCCTGAGAAAATATTTTTATTATAAGGTATACACAGAAACATATATGATCTGAGAATTGCTTTCATGTTGGAAAAAGGGTCATGGACATTGTAAGAGGAACTGTTATGGAAAGAGAATATATCTTTCCTTTTAAAGCAAGGTGTATAGAAATGATTCAATTATCTCAGGAGAATCAATTACTATAATTGCTATTTTATGAGCCTTACTCATGGACCTGCAGCCTTTGTCCCTAAAAGTTTCCAATCTCAGCACAAACCAGGGGATGACAGATTGCTACAGAGAGAAGGGAACTAAAAAGGGGTTGAAAAGGCAACACTGCCCATGTTAATAAGCCAGAGTTTTAGCTCTCTATAAGTCTTGAGGATATCTTGTAAACATCACAAAAAGGACTTTTGAGTATGGACCTCAAGAAGAGCAAAGAAAAGACACCAAGATGTGTAAAGGGAGCTCCTTTCCTATTGCAAGGGACAGCAAGGGAGAAAGAAGAAAGATATTTTCTTCAGAAATTAAATGTTTTAACAACCAGAGATCAGAAGCTGACAAATGTCATCTCCTTTCCTTATGCAAATCATTCACGAGTCTGCCACAGTTCTGGAAGATGTATTGGTCATTCATCATCCGAGAAACCACAACCAGATGAACAGATGGTTCACATATTACTTAAGCCACTCTCTATTTCTCAAGGTTTCTGTCTAGTAACCCCAGGTTCAGGATATTATTTTGGCTCCCAAACATGTTGAATGAGAGAATCTAATGACAAATAATGACAAATAGATGTCAAACACCTCTTGTTCTCATAGGACTATGAGACTGAGCTTTGCCAAATCTTCATTTTCTTTTTTCAATATATTACCAGTAATACTGAAGCAAATTTGAGGATGTGGTCACAGAGCTCCGAGGGTTTAAGTCAAGCTTTTAGACAAGTTGTCTCATTTTAGACTTCTCGGTTTCCACCAGAGCTAAGAAATGGGCAGTAACATAACTCCATGTGAGAGCCAGTGCTCACGCAATAGCAGGACAGCTATTCCTGCTATGCCTCTCACTTCCAGAGAATATCAAACTGACAAGCCTCAATGTCCTCTGGATGCTATGTAAACCCATTTTTTCATATTAATCTTTCCCCAAAGAAGACCACTGCCTCATACACCAAAAAAAACCCAAACCAAACCAAACACCCACACCCACACCCACACACACAAAACAAACAAACAAACAAAAACACATAAAGACAACTCTGAGGAAATAATACAAGATTACAAAGGAAAAAAGGTTATTTGTTAATGATTCCCAAATGACAGCCTAAGCACTCTGACTAGCCAAGCGTATTACCTCTTCACCTATCATATGACACAATAGCCTGATCGAGAGACCAAACAAATATGGGCAAGAATGCCTAATTTCCCCATGCTTACACAAAATACTGACTGTTAGTCACAGCATCATGTCAGCACCCCACTTCTGTTTCCTCTTCGGGAGAAACCAGAGATAATAACACTGACTTAACTAATCTGCCAGGTACCATTGAAATTAATCAGTTTTCCAGCCACGCAAATCACTAACCGCTATGTTTTATCATTACATTCTCCCCACTCTCCAAACTCCAACTCCTTTGCTTCATGAGACTGTCTCCTAAACATCTCAGTTCCTTCTGCTATGAGAGTATCTACAGCAAACCGAAGGTCACTAATCCTACTAGCATGGCCAAATTAAAAGTTGAGTTCAGCTTGCTATAATGCGCCTAGAGAAAGAAACAACTGTTGAAACAAAAATGGAACCAGAGCTAATTCAGCTTTTCAAAGTAACCATACTTCAGCTTCACACTCTCACATATTTCACTGTCTCTTGTCATCCATATCAGACAGATACCTAACTATATTTGCCAGAGTACTCTTATGTGGTACATAGCCCATGCTATAGTCAAAGCCATCTGCTCAGACACATTTTCCTGAAGAACTGAGACTGGAGAGTGAGAATAGGTAATTAAAACCAATTCTGTGAGCAAAATTTGCTTTTTAACCTGACCCTTTACAAAAATGCTGAGACAAGGTTAGGGGGAGAGGTCTTGGATTTTCTGCTTTAAAAGAAGCCAAATTCAGATCCCATCATACCAAGCTTATTTCTAACAAGACCCATTATGATCATTCACACTGAGCTGTTGGCTGTGAGTGCTCTCTCCATAGCTCATTGGCTTCACATTTACCATGTGTCCATGGAAAAACTTGAAACATCCGCCCCCCAGAATAGTTTTAGTTAGCACTGGAAATCAAGAGGTGGGCACAGAGGAGAAAGTATACGCTAGCTGAGGCACTCCAATTATCAAATATATATCTTCTTGGGGAAAAACTAAGGGACTATGCAAGGACAGATACGAATTTGAGTCTAGTCTCATCAGATGCCCGATTACAGTCTAGTGAGGCACATTAATGTGAACAAATGTGATCAGTCTGGCAGCACTCCCATGCAAGCAGAGATACTAGTTTCACAGTGATAATTAATAGCCCTTTTTGCCACTGGGCTAAACACAGAGAAAAGGAAAAGAACAAGGTGAGATGAAAAGAAAATACAAGATAGATGAAGAGGATACAAACTTGAGTTTGGTAATGACTGTTTTCCATAAGGACCTGTGCTGAAGAAAAGATGGAGCTAAGCACAAAAGGTATTGTGAAATAGTCTAAACAGGATTTTCGTCAACCAAGAAGGAAAATACAGGGGAAAAGCCAACAATAACAACCTGAAAAGTACCTCAAAATCATAAACCAAAAGGCTTGGGGTGTGTGTGTACTTTCCTAGATGTCCAGACTGAGACAAGACCAAACAGCAAAAGAAGTGAGAAACAGAAAATATTACTGAGCAATACCGTCATTTAGCCATCTGCTGTCAACAGTCTAATGAAGAACTGACTTATTCAGCCTCATGATGGGTGTGAAATCCCTTGGATAAAGTTTTCCATATGTACATGCCCCTCTCTCCCACAAATAATCAGTTCTTCTAAAATAAATCAATGAGGTCCATTCTTCCTCTCCAGTTGAGATTCCTATTAGTCCCACAGCATCCTGCTCCCTTCCTCCCCACCAGGGCCAGACTGGTAAGTGTCCAGTTTCACAGGGAACAGAGGGGGTCAGTGCCTCAGGCTGAGCTAAGGTACAGCAAGCTCCAAAGCCTCCATGGCAGTTCTAACAGCCAGGTTATAGACTTCTGAAAAATGTGAGTTCATAATGAAAATACTAACACACCAAATCCTATAATACTTACATTTACTGCATGAAGCTTTATATTATCCCATAAAAATAAATAAAACACATCAGGTATCATATAACCATGGGGATTTCTTCTTAGGTTTTTTTGTTTGTTTGTTTGTTGTGGATTTTGTTGGTTTGCATTTTTTTCTTTGTGTTTTTTGTTTTGTTTTGTTTTTTTTCTCAGATCACTGTTTTGCACACAGAGGAAAGGGGCAATTTTTGTTTTATCTTACAGTTTAATGTTTTCCTCTTCTTTTTTTGAACAGACTTTCACTGTGATGTCTGTAATCCAGCTCTCAGGCTACGTAGTTTCTTCTGATATACTGTGATCAAGTCCCAGCTGGTTGGTCTAGTTTCTTCACATAAATCTCTTTAGATAAAGCCTTTGCAGGAGGGAAAAGATAGAAATAGAGTTGCCACAAGCCTTGGATTTGGCTAGTTTATCTTGCACCCTACTTCATTTTGCTAAAGGACATTAATTGTCCTGAGGTCTCCATGGCCTACACATTTTTTTCCATTTTTTCCTCTCTATTACCCTCCTACCAGCAGAAATCATAACTGTACAAGCAGCAACTGCCAAAAGGCAGCAATTCATAATCAGCAGAGTGATTACAAAGGAGCCAGCAGCAATGCTGAAGTTTACAGCACTTCCTGCACACAAAACTACATGGTAAAAATATTTGCTGCAGAGAGTAAACAGGCTTAATGGGCTCCAGTTTAATTTCTTTTTTATGATCCTGTAGTGAAAGTATATAGTGCTTGGAAAAAAGTGCGATGCTGATGGCACAGAAGATGCAAGTGCCCTGCTTAGCTGCACAGCACGTACAACATGGACACCAGAAAGTGCCTGAACTTGTCTGCCCAGGTTGCGTTGGGCATTGCCCAAGGCTGACCTTGCAAGGCTGACAGCCCAGCTGCAGCAACAGCCTGACCCCCACCCCGGGGAATGCCCTGTCACTCTGACTACCCAACAGCGAATTTGCATTACTTAAGATGAAACACGAGCAATACAAGGCCACTGAAAAGCTTTGGCGATTTTCCTGCCCTTTTTTAAACAGACTGTATTTCCAGAGTCTAGGTTCCGTCTGGAGCTTCACATATGCAATGTGTTTTTCTCTTATCCTCCCTGTGCTTCCCAGGAGCTCTCATAGCCAAGGAAAACTCCCAGCTAGTCTGGCTCCAGTGCAGACCAGCAACTGGGAGGAGTAACATCTTACAGAAGGCTAAAACTTTTGAGTGATCTGACATGTTCAGGAGGAAAAAGTCATCTTCTCCTCCATACCCTTTGCCCACTCCAGTCTTTACTCTGTATGTATCAGAATCTAGAGGAAAATTAGTGCCACCGACAAGTGGCTATCTTCTACACAGCAGCAGAGAACCATGGAGATTTATCACTCTCCATCACTGATTTTAGTGTGTGCACCCTTACTCATACTTTCGCCAGGTACAAAAAATGAGGCACACGAAGTGAGACTCCAAAAAAATATCCTTTTATAAGAGAATGGAAAAAGAGGTATCAAAGGGGAAGAAAACAAAACGCACATCATACTCTCCATAAGACAGATACATTTCAACTTGTCACATCTGGAAATATATTTATTTGTCAAACAGACAGGCTGCAAGGGATTCCCTGTCTTTTTAGCTTCTAGGGTGAAAAGAGTATAAAACCTCTCTTTTTAAACAAAGGCCTTTACCACAGTCTAAGTCTGCTTTCATAAGAGATCAGGACATTTATACTTTTAATCTCATGTGATAATCATGGAGCTGCTTAACTCTAAATGCTGCTTGAGACTGTGAGTTGAATTCATCACGGCCTCATTAATTGTTTAGGGCTGCCTTGATATCCTAGCCAGGGAATGGTGAATAGAGTTCCTAAGGCTGTGCAACAGTCTGACTAATTTCCCCTATAGTGATGTGGGAGTACTGGGCAATGCTTTCATCAAGTCTTGTAAATTCAGGAGCCTTCAAAATTGTCTTTTGCATTTAATACCTCCAAAAAAAGGCCTTATCCTTGGAAGGCACCAGGGATGGTAGATGATCTGCCTCAGTTTCCCTGGGAGCAGAGGGAAGAGACAAGAAAACCTTCAGTCTGACAAGGATAATGATCCAGACACATGTTCAGCTTCATGAGCAAGTTAGAAAGGGGGGTTGATACACTCTTGCATCTTTCATTACAAATAGTCTCCATTGCTGGGCACAAAATGCCAGAACAAACACTTTAGAGAAGCTGACCTGTATCCCAGGGGCCACTAGAAGAGGAGCTATATCCCACAGTGGCTGTCACTCCCAGGGAGATGGTCCTGCGGAGAAGTCACAGACTTAATTGCCAACTAAATGTCTTGTAGGCTTTAGTTTTGTGACCTGAAACAGAGTCAGTGTATGACATCTCCTGTTGCACCACCAAGAGATAGACATTTAGCTACAACAGTGAACACTAGATACAAGAGATAACTTCACTCTCAACCTTCAACAGCTTCAGAGGAAGACAACGCCACAGGAAAAAAAGACTTGGAAAAAATGGTCAAAGTAAAGCATCCACCATGTGAGGATTCACTCAAGAAAGTAAGTTTCTGAAGCAATGAAAAGGCCATCAGAAGCATTTTGCCTCTAAAAGTAGGTTGTCTAAAAAGAACAGCATGTGATAGACATGGCATAAGTATACGGTATGTCTACTGCAAGAGCTATAAGTCTCCAGTTTTCAATGTTTTCGGAGAATATATATCTGCAATGGGTATGGGAATGTGGACAAGCATTGACAAAGAACTTAGATATTCATTTTCTACTCCAACTTTCATGAAGCTGAGATATCTGTGTACACAGATATGGAAGGTATCTGCAGGATCGGATTACTATGGTTTGTATAAATCTTTTTACCAGTTTCACACTACTTTAGTTTCACATTCACAAATTGTTATTTCCTAGTGAAAAAAAGCATGAGGATAATTTTTTTTATTGCTGACCACTGTAGGCCATCTTCAAAGTATGAGCCCGCTTTTACTCAGAAACTCAGCCTGACCTGGGGACATTTCAAAAGACTAAGCCATAGAATAAGCCTCATGACTGACATCAGGATGAAAACCACTGAACAGCTCATGAGGTGTTGACAATAACTCTGAAAGTACATAACCTTGATGACATTCTGGGTTGTTTCTTTGAATGGCTTCACAGCTTCCAGCAGCTGCCTAAAGGAGAAATGGACTGTGTTTTCATTTTCTTTGCTAAAGGACAGAGCCCTGCAGAGAGTTGACAAGAATGGGGGAAATGCTAAGAAAAAAATAAACAAAACCAAAAAATGAGATCTCTTAGAAATTTCTCAGCAATGCTGCAGAATTATTCTGCCATCTGTTCAAGAGCTTCTCAGACTGCATTGTCCAATCTGGACCCAAATGCACTTCTTGCAAAGATCCGAAGCAGGTAAAGTGGCGAAGCGAAGAGCTGTGCAGACAGACCCAGCAGCACCAGAACTATATGATTCAGAATGTCTTCATCACCCCTTCAGGTAAGTTTTTAAACAACTAAATTTTCTGACATGCTGTAATAAAGATCTGCAAAAGGAAAAGCACCAGTGAGGCAGATAAAGAATTCTATTTCAGAGGCATCGCCTGAGAATAATTTAAAGACCTAAATGAAGGGATTCCAGGCCGTTATAAATTATGATTCACATCACAACCTTTAGCAGTCACAGTTCAGAGTGATAAGAAGTTCATTAAGGAATGTCCACTTTTAAGAGATCATAGAGGCTGAAATAATTCTCATACAAGGTTATTTCTTCGATTCACGCCTCTAGTCATTGGTGAAATAAATAGAGAAACCTGGGAGCTGCCGTTTTGGAGTACGAAGGGGAGAAAATTGCTCCGTGTGAAAATTTCCATATTCTTTGGTCTAATACCTAAAACAGTAGTCGTGGCATGCTGCATACTTTTCTACTTAATGAAGGAAGGGATGGTAGAAATGTCCTATTCTGCAATACCCCAATTCTGGCTGCATACAGATCTTTCCATACTGCTCCACTGTCTGGAAAGTAATGGGACAGAGGGAACTAAGAATAGGATAAGGCAATAATTACAATAAAATATCAGCATTTTTTAAGTTACTTGTCTGCACTTAGGAAGAAAAAAAGTATTGTGTTTCAAAGATACTATTGCAGGCTTTTTAAACTGCATGCAATAATACTGAGAAACTATCATGCTGAAGATCTTCTGCAAATTTCTTAGGGAAGATTTTATGCAGCAGTTGACAGATATTAATATATGTATGTATGTTTGTGTTCTATACAAAAATTCCCATGCTGCGGTATTATGTTACGAGAGCTTGTGAGAATGTGGTGGAATGGTGAACACTCATTCATCACCTCCCAATGGACTACTCAGAACTCCATTTATTTATGACAAGGTAAAATCATTTTGCTGTTTTCTAGCTAGTAGCAAAAAACCAGAACTACACTATACATTTATATTTGTAGACCTCCATTTCAAAAAATGACAACTTAGATGTCCAGTGTGAGAAACTTTTTATAAGTTGCTTCATTTTTCCCCCAGAGCTGGTTGTCTACTCTGCCTTCCCAAAACCAGACCCTTTCTGAAGTTTTTGGAGGGGATACAAATCATATCTCTTTCAATGTGTAGGACCAAAAATCCAGATAATTGAGGACAGTTTCATTCTGTTGTCTCTTCAGTACCACATTTTTCTTAGAGAAATTGAAATATCAAACTAATATACACAGAATCACACTACTATTATTAGTAGTAAGTTTAAACAGGAACACATAAAAAACAGAGAAGACAGCACAAAAGTTACAAAGCTTGTATCCACTCAAAAAAAAAAAAAGAGATAAAACAAAAATCTATCATGATAATGACTTATGATAAGAGATTTCTCTTTGTCAGGAACTCTGTTACCGCATTTACTATTTGCCTTTTGGCTCAGGTAATTTTATTTTAAGTTCCTAAAAACAATAATCTTTCCAAACTTCTTATTTGTTCTGGCAATTAACTCCAGCCTATTTATTTTCTTCAAATGTGTATACCTAAGGTAAAAAGACAGAGAGGCAGATTTTGTTTTCCAGGGTCTTTTAGAGGTTACAGCAGTAAATTACAGATTCTAAACTAATACGCATGCTAGAAAGTAACAGGACTTGGAAAGTGACACACTTAAAAATATTATCAGCTAAGGACATAATAAAAATTCATAACAAAAAAAGGCACAAGATGTTGTGATGCTTCCTCAAGGCTGGTTTTCTGATTTCAGAAGCAGCCAAGATTGAATGCTCTGGAGAGCAGGGCAATTCATCTATTTCTACAATACTTTGCTAGAAAGCAAATGTTGGCCTGACCCCAGCTGGTGATTAGGTTATACTGAGGAGTTTAAGGATTGATAGCCCTTGTCATTTTAAATTAGCACTAAATGTAGTTGAGAATGTTATTCTTATTTGGGTAAATATTGTATTCTTTTTGCAAATCATCTGTATTAAGGTATTTGTCTCATAAAATAGATTGAGGTCCACTATTAAACTGTGTGCAGCATAAAAAAATAGCAGATGTAATTCATTTTTACAAGCGTTGCCTTTAACTTTCATCAGTGAGAGCTCTTGACAGGCAATGCAAGATCTTCCAAGGCTCTATGAATTCCTATCTTTTTCTTACTTCCCCTTTCCATACTAAATAGACAAGACTTCTGGTCTAACACCAGAAAATTACAAAAAGCATTCATCTGGTCTGTGTTTGGAATATGTAACATCCTTCTCGGAGCTTTCTCTTTTATTGGAAAATTTACTGTTATTTTACATTTCTCCAAAACAACCTATGCCAAATATGACATACACATATATATTCTCCATCCCCCCCACCCCAATTTTTTAAATCCATCTAGTCTTACTTGTGAATGTTAAATACTTTGGAATAGTTTCTTCATATCATGTGCAGGGGGAGGTTGTTAGCATTTTCCAGCTATCAGTCTTGTTTTATTTAAGTTTCAACTTATTTGAATAACTGTAGAGAGCTGTGTTCCTCTTCAGCAGCTTGTCATATTACCACAGCATGATAAGGCATTAGGAAAGCTTTTGTCCAGTTGTGCTAAGTGTGAAAATCATGACCCCAGGAATGAAATAATTGTTTGCACCCATTAGAGACCACTTGAGTGCATTTTCTGTGACTGGAGTTTCTCCAGCTCCCCCTTCACTACAGGTCTGGCCCATCTAGCAACTTAAAACAAAGTGCACCACTTTACTGTGACTGACTACACCAGCATTTAGCTTTTGCTCTAATACAATCCTGGAGAAAATGTTTAATTTTCAGCACTGGAGTAATTCCATTGATTTCAACAGAGCTATTTGTATGCTTAGAAGAAAATACGTATACAAGTGTTTTGTTGTATTTTGACAATAATAGGCAGTCACTGAGGCATTAGATGATATAGATTAAATATACAAGCCAGTCATCTTCCACCAACTTCCTTCTCTTGCAGACAATTTAAAATTGTGTGGCTGATGCATGGGAGATGGGAAAATACAATGAGGAAAATGTCACGCATCTCCTCAGAATTGCTAAATATCTTCAGCTAGCTTTTCTTATCATATCTGCCCCTTTAGAAACATGAGTCCTACTAATTAAGCAAGGACTGGAGACTTGTCAAGATTATGAGAGCACTGCTATGACATAACCATAATTCTTGATGACATTTCACTTTCCCCATCCAGAAAAATCTATCACACTTTCTGAGATGTGACCTTCATCTTGTTAAATGAATACTATAGCAAAGAGCTCGTTTGACCTCTTACCTGCCCTCCCCTCTCCACCCCCTGCCTGGCCTCAGTGAGTCTGTCAAGCTTGTTTGCTTCATACTAATTAGCTTGATTTCTTTGGCTATTTTTGCATAGCACACTGCCTCTGTTTTTGTCTCCCTTTTCACTTTGTATGTAGCTCTTTGGACCACACACTTTCTCCATCCTGACTATGTAACTTGCCCATCAGATTGCTCTCTTTCTTTCCTCAACCTTGGTGTGAAACTCCTTATTTAGCCACGCGTTTATCTTTTCTTGGTACATTCCTTACCAGCAGAGGAGCGGTCCACACCGCTTTCTTTCTCCAGTCTTTAGTTCTTGGGGTTTTCTGTTCCGTTAGTCCCACTCCTCAGCCCATTTGCCTTTTTTTATGGCCATGTAGCTCATCCTCGGGAGAAACGCAGGTCTGACTCCAGCATCTTTTTGTTCTCCTTCTCCTCATTTAGCATTCATTCTTGCTGCAATCTCAGACCTAATGAGATTGTGATCAATGCTTCCCAAGTTGCCCCCTGCCTACATGTCTTCAATCATACCTTGGCTGTATAATCTACTATGTTCTTCCTTTTGTCAATTGGTAAATATATATAGTTAATGTTAAAAGCAATCTGAAACCACAAAACAAAGCTTTATTTCCCCCTTCACTTAATAAAGTGGAATCTACCTTGGTAATCACAGAACTTCCTTTCCACTCTTTCTCATGTGAATGCTGTGATTTATGTGTTTGTTTTTTATGTGGAGTCACTTTAGGATTCAGCTCTTTCTATTTTGGAAATGCAATATTCCAGCTTTCAGCCTACTCAAGGAAAAAAGCAAAACAAGTATGACAAAATACCCTTTCACACACAATTATCTACCAGGCAATCACTATCCCATAATATTATCTCACAAAATAACCAGCTCTCAGGCAACATTAGCTTACTCCTGCAATGTTTGTATGTATGCCTTTCTTTTACAAGATACCCTGGGTTTCACAGGTGGTGGGGGGCACCTTGGGATGCCGTGGTTGGTTACCATTGTAATTAACCAAATTTAATCAGCACTTGAATAAAAGCCCGGAGCAGACATGAAAGCACTGCAACGCCAAGCGAAAACATTGAGCCAAGTGGAAACATTTGGCAGGTGAAAACCCAAAGCTAGAGCTCCTCAAGCTATCCTGATTTACAGCAGCGTAGGGCTTCTCTGCTTTGCTCAAAAGGAGAGTCTCCCTGTGACCTGTTGGCTGTGATGATAAACTGTCTCCCTTCAAAAGAAACCAAGGTGAAAATCACCTCCACACCTTTGGCTCAGCCAAAGGCTGCCATTTACCTTCCAGAAGAGAAACTTGGCATTTTTCTAACCCAGTCATAAACAAATGATTTTTGCCCTAAGGACTGACAGCAAAACGATGAGTCCTATGTCTCAGAAGATTCTGAGGTTTTAACTTTTTTTTAAGCC
This sequence comes from Columba livia, assembly GCF_036013475.1. Taxonomy (NCBI): domain Eukaryota; kingdom Metazoa; phylum Chordata; class Aves; order Columbiformes; family Columbidae; genus Columba; species Columba livia. Next base: position 137,111,424 of record NC_088603.1, read on the forward strand.
TTACTGTCTCTGCTCCATCATGTGCCTTTTCTTTGTACGTTATTTGTCCTAGACTGGTAGCCCTTTCTGACATCTTGTGTTTTGTATTTGAGTGTGTTTTCCACACTGTACGAGCTATGACAACGCAAATCATCTAGGTGGTTACAAGACAATAGTGCAGTTCATCCTCTTTACACCACAAAGGAGGGGCAAAGGGGCTGCAGCTGAGGGGAGGCCACTGGCTTCCTCCTGCAGGATCCCCCTGCCCAGCCTGGAGCACTGGGGATCAGGGGAAGAGCTGGCATTTCACTTCCAGGACTTCAGGGGCTTTGGGATCCGCACAGGCGACGAAACCAATTTATGATCAGACCTCTGTACATCTGTGCCATTATGGAAAGGTAATAAATATGAGGGAAGGAAAGGATATCGTACACTTGATTTGAGAAAAACTGAAAGTCCTATGCCACAGGCCAAATATAGAACTCCATTAACTATTGTGAAGCACTGTTGATGAGGAGAGTAAAAGAACAGCCCAGGAGGAAATTAATAATTCTGTATTAAGTGCAGGGCTTGGATGGTGTTTGGTAAATAAAGCCTGGGGTCATGCATTGACTGATGGGGGAAAACAAAATATTGAATAACTACAAGCTCAGCAAACACCATCTATCCTGTTCAGGGAAGAAAGCATTTTGCCTATGGATTAAAGATAATATTGTCACTTGATCAAAATTAAATTATGACATTATACACACAAAGAAGTCAAATAAATTTCCATAGCATCTTCTGTTCTTCTGTTCCCTAATTTTGGGGCTCTTCATAGTTTTCTCTGCATGTAGTCCCTTTATATATCTTCTCATGTAGATGGTACCTTTTTGTTTTTGTCATTGTACTAAAAAAGTTTAAAAACAAGCAGCTCACATGAACCTATGTCAGCTTCAATATTGTGCAAGTTTACCTACATTTCTAAATCTTCTGGTTACAGAAAGGCTCACCAGCTAATTATAATATATTGCAGGAGGAAAGGGCTTGGACCTTTGCCCTGAAGGATAGAGAAAATCTGTCTCTAGGCTTCTAATGACTTAGAGCTGTCTGATTCAAGCACTTCTCCTGGTGCTCCTGCTGAAGCCTCAGCTTCTGCTGCTGCTGCTCTGGGTGATGGCAAGAGCATGGCTCTTCTCAACACCCACATTCAGTCTTTCCAATATGACAAACCTGGACCCAAGTCAAGAGAGCAAAATTTTCGAAATCTGTATCTCAGCTAAATCTCTAGGAAGAGCTGGAAGGGAGCACAAGGAAAACAGCAGTAGTATTCCCTCTGTTATCAGCCTTTTTCTTGACAAATTTCAAAGGTCTTTTGTGCAAGACAGACAGCTTAGAGCTTCTAAACACAAAGATGAAAACAAAGATGACAAAGAAGAGGAAGGAGACACATGAGTAGAAGGAGGAAGACAAGAAGAAGAGGTTATCACAGAAAACCTCTTGGAAAAGTGCATAAATGGTGTTTTACTACTTGATCCGCCATAATTTCCATGCAAGTCGACAAGAGTGACTGCTTAAACTGGGGCTTACAGAGACAAAATTGCACATAATAAATGACTCACGATGAAAAATTAGAAAGACATACCATTAATGGAGAAGCCTTTGTGGTGAGTGTGGGAAACTGATAAACAGGCATCAGAGGTGAAAGGGTTGGTGAAAAGAACTGAGGCAGTGCAGGGCTGGAGAGCTGGGAAACTCAGGCAGACACCAACCCGTGAAAGTGGTGACAAGAAACAGAAGTCTGGCCCAAAAGAGCTGCTAAACTCAGTGGGTAACTCAAAATTTAAGGATTCCAGGGACTGATTTTACTACATGAGCAAACTACTTGGAATTAATAAGATTATACAAGGAACAATGTCATTCAACACAAAGACTGGAAACAATAATCAATATAAATCTGTGCTGCCACTTTCAGAGAAGTGATCATAGAAGCTAATGAAATGTAGGTAAGAGCATTAGGTTTTCCTCTTTTTGTGCACCTTCTTATCCTGTCATTTAGAAATCAAAATCAATCTGAGTTACCTTAAGTGGCAATACTGTATCTTTAATGCTTGATTCATTTGTTGTGAAATATAGTCAAAATAATAATTTGAAAGGGAAATTTGAAAATGTCAGATAGTAAATGCATATTTTACTTATTTTAATGTTTGTTGATTTGAGGCTTTGAGGGCAACATAGTAAATATTCGGTTTGGCTGGCACAAACTGTGCAGGAATCTAATAGAAAGCAATATTGTTGAAAATGGATATCAATTGAAAACAGAGAGCAGTGTCAACTATTCCCCACTGGGAGCAGACAACAATAAAACCAGTCAAGCATTACACAGTTGAGCCTGCCAAATGTCATTAGAGCGTACAAAAAAAGTAAAGGCACATACTAGGAGGAAAAAAAAAAAGAAAAAAAAGGCATTTGCTTTATTTATATTTTTCCCCTGGACAATTTTGTAAAATCAAACCAGGGTGGTGGGGGGTGGGGCAGAACCCCGAAGTTTAAATTCATTGCAATGCTGTTGTCAGATAATTCAGGGAAACATATCAACCTATTTGGAATTAAGAAAGCTAGAAAGATAAAGCAATGCAGCTTAATGTCTCTCAATTGCAAAGACATCTCCCAACAATTGCACAGCAAATTACATTGGAGTACAATTTTAATTTTTAAACTTTTTTTTTTTCTGAAGTCCTAATACTGAGATTATAGTATTAGGTAGAATAATTAGGAAAAATTATTTTAAGCTCTGCTGAAACAATTGAAGAAAAATAAAAATAATTTTAAAAATAATAATAATAATAATAATAATAATAATAATAATAATAATAATAATAATAATAATAATAATAATAATAAACAAAAAAAAACAAAAAACAAAAAAAAAAAAAAAAAAAACAAAGCACACCACAAGAGGAAAGGATTTGTATCCCTCATCGTCAAGGGGAAGATTCAGTGTTGGAAGCAATCCCTGATTAAGAGAACCGCGGAAGGAATGACGCTCTGCTCCGCAGAGCCCCGCGCCCCCGGCCCCAAATCCTGCGCCTCCTGCCCGCTCCGGCCCGGCGTGGGCGGACAAAGGGCGGCGGGGGCTGCGGGCGGCGGGCTGCAGCTCCATCTAGTGCGGGGCCGGGGACGGGCTGGGGAGCGAAGCATCCCGCAAAACAGCCCTCACCAGAAGGCAGCTGCCCCGGCCCGACGTCCCGCCTAGCAGCGGCTCTCACCCCGTCAGAGCGTTTGGAAGAATTAAAATTAAAATTAAAAAAAAAAAAAAAATCCATGGAGTTAAAGGTACATGGACTTCACAGAACTGCACAGGTAGATCACATGTTAAATCCAAAAGGCCCCAAAATATCATCTCCCAGTGCCAGGGTGCCTCTGTGAGGTACTTCCAGATGAGCTGCCGTACCAAAAACTTCTTGCTCAGCCCCTTACAGAAATACTGTAAAATGACCATGTTTTAATTGCAATTCTGACTCTTATTTGTAGGCATGGAAAGCAGAGGGGGGCTTCTTTGAAATTAGCCTTCTCCAAGACACCTGGATTTACAGGTCTCAGAAAACATGTACTTTGGCAGTGTTTCTGCTCGGGGCTCCAATGTTGGTGTCTGGTTTTACCTGCCATACAGGTAATCAGGTTCATAATTTTCATTGCCCCTGGTTTTTTTACATGTGCCTATGCATGCTTCTTGCAGATTCGGGTTTTGCCCGTTACTTTCAGCATCAAACAACCTTCCAAAACAAGCATTTCTGCTTCACTGACTGCAAGTTGAATTTAAATAAAGGACCTGGCATTTGTTTGAGTAACCTCCTCAGATATATTACTTTTTACTTGCATATTTAATGTCTGGTGAGAAAGACACAGTCTAGAGAAAGCTTAATTTTTCTGTCTGCTTCAGACAAGAGATTAAAGTTCTCCCTTTCACCCAACAACCAAATGTGCTTCCAAGATGATCACTGCCCATCTCTGCCCTCCTGCAGATCCCCACTGGTGTCTCTGCAACTCAGGCAACCAAGGGAAGACCTGCCTATCTAAAGCTCATTCTGATCAGCTACTGCTCTTTCTTGAGAGTACCTGATCTGTGAGTTTTATAGTATATTTGGGTCTTTCTGAAGTGCCTGTCCGCAGACACCGTATCACACAAATGTGTCACAGCACTAAAATCAAATACAATCATTGCTCCAGAAGGAGCTTTTTGGTCTACCCAGTTCAAAAACTTTGTTAAGATAAATTACAATCTGCTGAGAACTACTAGATATATATTTGCATGGTCAGCCACCTAGTTGCATAGTAAAATCATTTAATCACAGGTCAGCATAGCTGGGTACATATTCAACGCATAAAGCAAAGACCAAAAATACCTTTACCATGTGTTAATGTAGTTAATAGATCAGAACTACTTCTCTGGAACTAAGAGAAGCTGCATCCTGTTTAAATTCCCACATCCCCATGGCAAATTTTATTTCCTTTTGAATTCAGTTGTAAAAATTGGAAGCAAGGAAATTCACAGGCCGAAACACTGTCTAGATAACATTAAGGGGCATGTTTCTTCCAAAGCCTTGCGTGGGTTTTAGCCACGTCTCCTACTGATTTTAATGGGATTTGCATGGCTAAAATCCTGTGCAGTGCTTTGAAAATGTATCCCTGAGGGTCTGTCATGAATTCATAAAGTCCCAGAATTTCTGAGTTAAAACCAAAATACAGTGTTGGCTGATTTTAAAGGCTTGTTACCACTCTCCTCATTAAAATACATCTTAGTTTAGTAAAAGGTCTATTCTAGGTTGTGTATAGTGTATATGTGTATAATATAATTCTAGTATGTGTATAATTTAAATGGTTGTGTTATTTACACTACAAAAGGGCTATGTTGCATGTACTTTCTAATTTTCATAACACTTTCATTATACCTTGGGTAGTGAGCCCAAACAATGAATAAAATTGCTACTGTTCTTTCAATGAGCTCGTAAATGTCACCGAAGAAATTGCTGTCATGTTAAGGGTGAGTTGGTTTTGTGGTACACTCATACTACTTATCGACAGAACAGTTTGTTCCAATATGAGACTACTACATTTTTTCTTTAAAATGTTTTACATAGTACTATATTATTAAGGATCAAGAAAACAAGCAACATAATATCTCACAAAATGTTGGGTTTCTGACAAATGCACAAAAATAAGTCAATGGGAAGGCTGTTTCTCTTTCATTCTCGTGTCTCACAGGAAAGATCTCAGGTCAATATCATCATTATATTAAGCAGCCCATGAACAGTCAGTATGACAGGTCAGTGGTAGCAAACTGGTGCTACAGACCGCAAGACAATTCCTTAATGCTTTTTATTACCATGCCCACCAAATTTGCAGACATATTTATCTGCATTTTCAAAACTCCAAATCTGTTCCTGCATACTGTCTTCTCTTTCATTCACACTCATTAGAGATGGATAACGTTATATTTGATAACCACCAGATAGAAAGTATACCCTAGTCTCACATAGCTACCAAGGTAGGCAGGCATTTCAGTGCATCCTCATTTGTCACGTTACATATTAAATATGTGTTTGTTGAACACACATAAACAGATCTGATTTTGTGTAAGCAAACAAGTACACCTGGAATGCTTTCTAGTAAAATCAGTAGGTATAAGAAATTGCAACCCAGCTTTGTAATTGTGTCCATTTCTTCTGTCAAGTTTAAAAAAACATCGAAACCATCTTTGCCCCAGCTAGAAGGTACAATAAGTCTTGGGAACACTGGTTTTAAAAGCAGATTCAAGAAAGAACTGGCTTACCAGATTCCAAGTTAAGCAATAGTAAAGCACAACAAACTTTCTTGATGCCATCAGCTGAACTAGCTCAATCACAAAATCAAATAACTTCCTAGTGATACAGTCCTTCTAAATTTATTATTTCATGTTTTCCTAGTGTCAGGACTCTTAATGTATGGAAGTTACCCTGAAGGATGAATAATCCCTGGCAGGTGTTGTTTAATGAGGACTGGTTCCATAGCTCAGTGGTCCACAAACTATAGCACATGGCTCTGTAGTGGCCCAAAAGCCCCAGATAAACAGTCACAAATGGACTACGAACATAATAAACAGAAAAATATATAAACTTACATAGTGTCCAAGCATTCTATGCTGCTATTTTCCATGTAGTTTTTCTGATTTGCCAGGAGGAATTTTTCAGCAAAGTGCATTTTGCACAGTTGCTCTGGGCCCTGCTTTAAAAAATGCCCTGATAGGTTCCTCAAAGGGCACATGGCAGCTTAGGGTTAAAGGTGGTTCACTGGTCTAGAAAAGCCTTGGGGGCCACTGCCTTAGCTAGTTCTGGACAATGTGTCTTCTCTGAAATCATCAACCCTTACATTTTAACTCCAACACTCATTACCATCCTTTTTAAATACCACAAAAATTAAAGGTAACAGTGCATGAACCCTGAAAGGCAATATCCCTTGGCCTCACATATGCATAAGATTTCTCCTCCTCTCATTTTTTTTCTTTTCCTTTCTTCCTCCCCTCTAATCTCCCTTCTCGTTGATTTGTCTCTGATAAACAATAACATACAAGATGCAAAACTCACACAGGCAATCAAACACACAAGAGTAAAATTATACAAGAGGCGGTGTCTATGCACTGCTGTGAATTGCCATCTTCTGAAATTTTTTAATTCTTAATTTGAATCCCTGAGGAATTTTTCTGTTTGCCAGAGACACACTGGACCTTTCTGATTGAACACATTTTAATTCTTCCAGGGGAAAAAAAAAAAAAAGTCTTTGATTTTGAAAGAGAATTATTATGTGTATTATCACCTCTGAGCTTGTCTTTGTCAGTGAGGCTGGAAGAATATGCTCTGATCAAATATTTGGGTGTGTGCTTTTCACTCTAGAGCTGAGGACCTAAGCTCCATGACATATCTTGGATGATGGCCAAGTTTAGATCCCTAATAATTTAAGACAATAACCACCTGCTTCGAAGGGGGAAAAAAGACATTTCCTTCTTGCTGTTCGCTAGTTTAGGATCAGCAAAACCTTTTACTGCATCAAATTGAAATGTAATAGCTGTAAGGCTGAGAATTGAAATCTTGCACTAAGAGCTTCATTGCTGCAGGCTTTTATTTCTTTCTCTTTTTTTTGTTTTGTTGTTGTTGTTGTTGTTGTTGTTGTCGTTGTCGTTGTTTTCTGTTAAAATGGTAGCCATACAATGCCTTTTCAGATCTCTGAGTTAGATACTTTGCTCGGAAGGCCTGTCGCTTAAAAGATGTAAAGCCTATAACTATCAACCTTTTGATGAGGTCTAAATAGAATGTGTGTGTTTATACAAATCCATCATTAGATCTGTACATTTGCGAAGCAGAAACGTCTATGTATCTGTTCTGGAAATTCTTATAGCTATAACACTCATGCAACTCCTACAACAGCATCTTAGTCTAAAGACAGTCCCAGATTAATCTACACCCATTTCAAACCCAAGCAGATTTTGAACAGCATGTCATCTGTCTTTGAAGAAACAAATAACCTTTTTTTGCCCATGAACTGGAAAAGGAAAAAGTGTCTTTGCACATGCATGAGATGGAAGCTGGGTTGAAGACCATCCTCACAGAGAAGCACTGCCACTTAGATTGATTTTGAAGCCACGTAAGCTTCCCCCAATACTGTTTCACTGCAAATGCAGCTTGTCACCCATGTTTCCACCACCAGGACCATCAGACTCTCTTTCATTCTCCAGGTGAAAGAACGTTTTGATTGCCCGTATCTTGAGTTCCTTTCATATAGCTCAGCTGGCCTACAGTAACAAACAACCAGGTAGATGGTTTGATGGCATTTTTCAGGCCACCAGTAGGTCCCAGGAGATGGGCTGAGAAGCATTGTGTTGTACAGGATGAGCTCGGTTCAGGTGCTTGGAAAAACATGAAAGCAATGCTCGTTTTGTAGGCAAAAGCCAGGATTTACTGCCTTAGCAACAGGGATGGGGCTGAATCTCAGCAGTGGGACAGGGACTCACCTTGCAGAGAAATTTCAAGTCGTTAGAGGGTGGCATTAGGGGGTTGGGTTGCAACACCTTGCCCAGGGCAGGAGGGCTCAGGTGCAGGTGGGGCAGTGCGACCAAGCCCTCCAGGGCAGGAGGTGCATTTCTAACTTCTAATTGGAATTTTCTTCCCAGATTCCCTAAGGCACTGCCTGAGGATTGCCCTCACAGTCTGCTTTACTGGAAAAGCACCGTATCTGCTACAGGAGTTGGTATCTCTTCTCCAATCGGGGTCTGAGATTTGAGCTTCTTTCAGCTAACCCAAGGGACGTCAGCCTGACACCCCCTGCAACTCCCCAGGGAAAGGGAGTATGTATATCTTCATATCTGTGGGCAACAGCACTGAGTCGGATACTTTTTATTTATCCTTCTAACATTATTATGTCTCTTCCCTTTACAACATTCTAGGCAATAGAATTATTAGTTTGGGGAAGAAATAATGAACAAATACTAAAAGAAATATCCAAAGCTGTAGGATCTACTTATTTTACATACTCAAAACAATTTGCTGGGAAAAAATAGAAAAAAAAAAAAACTTTATTTTTCCCCTTCACAAAATATAGAGGACATGCCTCAGAAATGGTCTGAAATAAATTGTAATAGAAGGGGGGTATATTGTGGCTTTTAATTTTTGAAGGCTTTCATGAATGGTGAGAATGATTGTCCATTCATGTAGATTCAAAGATGGGCTTTTTTTCCTTAACTGCTCCTTGAACAGCATAGTCCATATTTAACAAGTTAGAAGCATTAGAGAATACATTCACAAAGATGAAAATGGAATTTCCAAAAAGTTTTTCTTAGACTTCAAAGCAGATAAAAAGGATTCAAGGAAGTTTGATCTTTATTTTATAAGTATGTACAAGAAAAGGAGAGAACGAAGGAAACAGTCAAAGAAAAGTCTAATTTAGTATTTCTCTTGTGGGCATACGTAATAAGAAGTGGAACGCCACAATTCCTCAGTGTTCATAGGGTAGCAATTCACTGCCATGAGATGATATCTGGTTTCTTAGAAAATACCTTCACTTCTCTGTGCTTGTCTGAGGTATGACAACTTGCTCTTGAGGCTCGAGAGTGTTGAGCAGTAGTGGATAGATTACTCCTAGAAAAATTAAAACCTACCAGAGATGTAATCTTTTTTTAAACTTTCCACCTGAAAGGCAGTATTTTTTCTCTAGAAAAACTAAGAGGGAAATAAATTTTTAAAGCAAAACCTTCTAAAATCTTCCAGTTTTCAAGTAGTCAGACAGAAAAAGAAAGAGTGTATTCTTATTTGAGCAAAAGAGCATTTCAAAACTTTAGTATTTTCAAAAAAAACTGATGTAAGTGAATGTTGACAAAATGGTGAACAATGCACAAAAAGACAAGGCTGCAAAAAACTTCAGACTCAAACAGCATGCTTTATTCTAATGTTTTATTTTAAAACTGGATTTTATACACAGTTAATGGCACATCAGGGTAATGACATCCATACCAGAAAACTAAATAATGCCAAGGAGTGTTTCCCGCTATGGCATTCCATCATCTGTACACGTAAAAGACACGCCAGTTGTATCATACCATAGACTGCTGCAAAGATCACAAGACTAGCACTAGACAAGTCAGCTCTGACCTAGACCGCATTGGTGCATTACTGTCCACGTGGACAGAAGATGCTGGAGTCGGCACCAGCTCAGGTGTTTCCAGCAATGTGGACCCCCTTAGTGACCAGCCAATGATCCAGAGAGTGCTCCAGTGCAACCTGGAGAGCACAGGGGCAGGTTGCTTGCACAGAGATTTTTGCTGTATGAGAGCTCAGTTCTGAAAGCACCTGAAGTAAACGTTACTTTTGTTAGTTCTCCCATCAGAGTCATTCAATGAATAAAGTGTTTAAGGACTGATCCCTAATTTTGACAGCTAATTAAATATCTAGTTAATGATTCTCTTGGCTCTAACACTTAACAAAATGCAAACATTTGTGCATTTTGAAGTATAAATTCCTTCACCAAAAAGTACAACTGAAGAAAAATGAAGAATGTCTGCAGTCAGTCACAGACTGCTGTCATAGCTGCAGCGAGACAGAAACTCTCACATCTTTTGTTGGTAAGAAGGACTTTGGGGCTTGTGTGATGTGAACAGCTATGTCTGATTTACCCGGTTATGAAGCTATTTTGCTGATAGACATGTTACTCATCCAACTTGCATGAATGACCGAGGGTTTTATTAGGCGTATTGGAAGTGAGTGTTTTGAGCTGTGATGATTTTTTGAGGCATGATGAAGGGTCCCATCTACCCTAATCAACTTTGCATAGCCAGGGCTCAACTTCCAGTGTTGTTTTTCATCAGTGCAAGTGTCAGTCACTGGCCAACACGTTGCCCACAGCCCTCTGCCCTCATTTCTTCATGGCGGGATGCATGTTGTTCTTTCAGGACAATTTCTTTTCGCCTGCTTTCCCAGCGTGCCTGGCCATGACAGGTCTGCCCCGGTTATGGCATTCACCATATGGCTGGGCTTGGCTCCACCCTATCTTTTAATAATTCCATCTCACTGACCACCCCCCTCGCATTACTTTCACCGAGGGCATTTCAGAATTCAGCCCCAAACTATTGGTTCTGACTAGCTTACCCATGTTAAATCTGAAAATATTAGCATTCATTTTCCGCTCGGTGATAGCCCCTGAAGTGACCTTAGTAGGTTATGTCTCATTTCATATATTTTCCTCCTATGGTAAACTGATACAGTGTTGATATAGCTATAGCTATTAAGTCACAGCTTGAATTCAGACAAATGTGTTTGGAAACACGTTTTAGAATATCACGTAATTCATAGGCATTTATTCTGTGTCTCTTTTTCTGCATGTTTAGGTATCAAAAATAAAAGCATATATTTTAAAAATCTACTTCAAATTTTCCAGAAAACAAAGATATGGAAAAAATAAATACATGTGATTATGTACAGAAAGGATTACAGACCTCCCGCTGTTCTAAGGAGTTGATGCAAATTCACATTTCAAATTAAAAACCAAGCTGGCTAAATATTTGTAAGATTTTTTTTCATATAAACCCTACAATTTTTTAAGCTGTCTAAAGGTGGAGAGACAGTGCTGCTTACTTATTTTTATCTATGAGAGAGCAGAGCACTTTAAAAAATGAAAAAGATTCAACATTTTATCATTACAATACCTGCAAATACATTTGTTGTATTATAATGTTTTTACTTACTATTTTTACATATTGTTGATACTATGCTTAACCAAATTGCATTTTGTTACTTACGTGTATTGAGCTAAACACTTGGAATCACAGGGGATTGTTACATGCATAGTCTGAGCCTCATGACGAGGCCAAGAACTTTCCTACTGCACCGTTTTGGAAAAATTGCCTACAGCCATATTTCAGCCTACTTAGGCATATACAGCAATATAGTTTTAATTACCTCTGTACATTTTTCATAAGGCTCTGGCCTCACACAGTGCAGAGGATGAATAGCGATTACTATGATTGCAGTTGTTCACTATTTCTTCTCAGTCTTTTATTTAATGTGACCAATGTTTTGTGTCTTGTGCAACAAGAAAACAAGGGAAGGATTGTTTCTTTTTGATTTTTGCCAGGGCACTGATCACTTTAATATGAAACAAAGTTATAAAGCTAGAAAGGTAACAACACAAACCTTCTTGGATAGGGTGGGATGGAGAGGAATTTACTCCTGTGTGCAGTCAAGAGGGTGAGGTACAGGTGGATTAAGCAGCATCCATCGATTTAGGGTGCCCTTGTTTGCTACACTCAACACCTCATTTTATCTGAGTTCGTACACATCATATGTCAAAACCCAGCTCCTGTCCGCAACTGGTCCATAGGATAGTATTGCCAACTCCCTGTATTCTCATGAGGAGCAGGACAGTGGTGAGGACTGTGGTCAGTCTCGTGATGATATAAATGCTTGGAGGCAGTGGAAGGACAACCCTCTTGGCCTGGTTCTCTGCCCTGTTTGATCTCCTCCCTAGGCCTCACAGCCAGCTAGGGATGCTCAAGGACAAAAATGCTATGGAGGGCTCTTTCTGCCCCCATCCTTTGTACAAGGGTAGGAGAAGGAGAGAGGATCTCCTCCCATCCCTGTCCCCTCTGTCCTGGGGAGAGGCAGCACTGCTAGAGAGGCTGGGATGCAGACAAGGACAGCCTCGTAATTGTCAAAAGTCCAAGCGCCAATCAAAAATATCTTTCTCTCCCTTTGTTCTTAAAAAATCACTGGGCTGTTTTTGCTGGGATAGGCTTTTTCTCTGAAAGTTTATTTTTAATAAAAGACTCCCTTTTAACTCGCATATCCTCTTTTAAGTGACAGAAAAACACTGTGCCAGCATTTGAAGTCTGGCATAGTTAAAGTAAAAAGAAAAAAAGATTATTTAATGGGTAAGATAGAGACCCTGAAATCAGTGCAGCTCTGTACACATAGCTACAGATATATGTACACAGTGCACCAGAAGTATAGATATACAGTAAGATAACCAAATTCCATGTAACTATATATTTATAATTTAATGGTACAATATTATAAGAACCTGTATAAGAATCATAGGCTTTTTATCTGGCACCATTTGACTGCATGTGTTTCTGTTCTGGTTTATTGCATAGCAGCTAATCGCATAATTCGGCTGGATGCATATTAAATTGAAGTCCAAATGCTGTTCACCGCAGTGTAATCCCTCTGGATAAATGAATAGTCAGTATACCCACTGGACTGCATTCCTCCACCGCTACTTTGTAAACAGCTGTTAGCATGTGTTGTAAAATATAAGACAAAATCTGTTATTGCTACATATAAAAACGTGGTTGCTACATTAAAATTTTCACTGCAGTTGGTAAGAGGAATGTGCAAAACATTCAGATGAGCTGAGAAAGCACTAAAATGCTCAGTTCTTTCTGTGGTATCTTCAGATGAGGGCAGGCGCTGCTCCAGGAGCACAGGCAGAAGAAGCACCAAGCTGGTAGGAGGCAAGGGAAGCCCTTGGGGTCCCACCAGGGATTCCTGCAGACCAAACCACAGCTCCAATAAGGTCTTGGTGGACTGAATGGACAAAATATAGCACCTGGAAGTCCTTTCCTGATTTGTACATGCTCAGAAGATTAAACAAATCAAAGTAAAGCAAAGCAAAGAAAAATCCAGTGTGTTTTCCATCCGTACTCCCCTGGTGCAGCTTCACCCTACCTGCTTCCTACCCCTGACAGCACAGAGCAAGCAGCAGCCAACAAGTATGGTGCTTTGGAGGAAACCATACCCAGCCACTTTGTGAGACAATGTTTTCCTCCTGACATTTTGACTAGGTGGGCAAGGGGAGGCAGGTGTCACCTTAGGGCAGAGGTGGGACAGTCACCACAGGCCAGTGAGCGTCTGTGGGCAAGACAGGCATCCATGGGAGGCCTGCACATGGAATGGGAGGGAGCCCTTGCTGCTTCACTCCCCAGCCTGCAAAGCATGGTGCTGGCTGTGGGCTCCACCGTGTAGTCTGCCATCTCTCCAGGGTTGCCTTGCGGTAAAGCTGGCTGCATCAGCATCCTTGGCAGCGGTGTGAAGTCTGAGTAACTGATCGTAATGGTCCCCTTCTGGCCTGAAATTCAATGAAATCTTTATAATTCTGTCTTTCTTTGGTAAGGGATATTGAGCAGAAGAAACAGTCCCCAAACACTCCCCCAATTCCGTGCTCTTTCTTTAGTTTTAATTTTCCTTTGATCCTGTGACAAACTGGTGTTTTGTTTACATTTTTTCCATCCTCACTTTCCCTTCTTTCCCCATTAAATAAACTTAAGTCTTGAAGCCAGATTTGAGAGATCTGGAGTTTTCCATCTCAGGAGCATGGGAGGGCTGAGTGCCCCTCGCACTTCACATCAACCCCATCTGTCACTCCTCCTGGGTCTTCCTGAGGAATTTCCAAAGGGGGTTCAAAACTGTCTTAAAAACACGGCAAATAATACACAGATATTTAAGTAGCAGTGTTAGAGGTCTGGTATTTTATCTTACTCTTTACTTAGTATCAGCAAATCAGACCTGAATGCAGCCACCTGAAGCCACCTGCCACTGCTCAGGCTGCTGACACGCTCCAGTGGTGAAAGGAAGGGATATAATGTGAGATTGCTGTAAATTAGATTCTTGTCGCTGAGGCCAACACTGTGGCAGGATTAGAAAAAGAGTTATGCTCTTCTGTGGAAAATTGATATAATCACACTGATATTAGAGAAGACAGAAAAATTAAGAGAAAGATATTCCCGTGCTTCAGGGCAATATCTACATGGATAGTTAGGAAGAAGAAACTTTCTCCAGAGTTCGACTATTAAGAAATTATATTGCAAGATTTCCTATATGTTGCTCTGAAATATCTCCTATAGCCACAGTTTCAATGCCTGATGGACCTCTCTTTGGAGGCCAGGTGGGAAATCATCATCAGCTTCTGATTTAGAAGTGGCTGAGTGTATCATGGAAATTAGCTGTGTGCATTCCCTATAATTTGTTTTGTTTCAAGGGTGTTCACATCTCCACGGTTCTATTTCCACTGGCAATACAGGAAATGACTTCACTGGTAGGAAAGCTCATTAAAATGGTGAGATTTACAGGAATATCAGTGACCACTTTCTGAAGAAGTCGGATGGAAGTTGTGACTATTGGCCCAGGCAAAGCTAAGGAGCATCTGGAATGTCATACACTGAGCATTCCTGATGAACTGCTTATCAACAAGATTCAGAAGAATTCGGGATAAAATCAGCAATATATTTTATATAATTGTAAGTTATTTGCACATAGCTTCAAAATGGGAAAATGGGTTGCATTTGTCAAAGATTTTAGGCAGAATTTGTTCTGTTAAAAAATTCCAACTAAGTTCTTAACCTGTAGCACAATCTTTAAAGGTATCCACCTTTAAAACTGTATTAAAATAACAAAAGTGACCAGGAAAATCCAGCCAGGAATTCTGTTGTAATTTTAACGCAGCTGTATTACATATCTTACGTATTTCACAACATGCAACCTTAATTCTGCAAAGAGCTAAGCACGTGTTTAAATTTATACATTTTGAGTTTTAATGAGAACTCATAGAGTGTAAAGTTAAGCATACATAAAATCAGATTAAGAGTTAGTGTTAACACTGCAAGTGGTACATTCAAACACTGGAGGGAGAAAAAAAGAACATATACTGTAGATGAGAGAAATTTGATGAATTAACTTTAAACTTCAGATGCTCTTTTATTTTTTAGAACACAGTCTTCAGCCCCAGAATTGCAATAATACTATGCTTTCCTACTCTGTATTTCCTCTATATTTAAGCTGAGTTTTTTGATACAATCACTTCATACAATCCGTCCCTTTTTATGACAAAGCATATTCCTAAATGTGTCTGTTGCTGGATCATATTTTTCATATTAGTGTATCACCTGACTTTTTTAAGACTCCATCTTATTTGATCACCGTTCCCAAGGCAGTCCATTATTCTGCCATTGATACTCCTATTATGAGAGGGGTTTTTTTAATTAATTGACTTTAGAGTAAAAAGGAGATGGTGGTTTTAAAGAGAGGTGAATATTTCAGAGGGGTGTGAATCATATCCTACTTAAGGAGCACATGCTAGCAGAGAGAAATGCAGTCTTCTCCAATCAGCATACCTAGTGTGTATCAACTCCAGCATTTTGTTTATCTTATCCTTCTACGTGATCCATGTAAAATCACTTTTGGATTTATTAAATGTCTGTGCTGTTTTTTCTGATATTCTTTAAAAAATATACGGTTTCTGCACCTTGCAACATACCTGCCTGGCACACTCTTCTGTCTTTGAATGAAGCAGAGGCAGACAAAGAGGGTTTGTTTTTTTTTTTGATACTTCCTCACAGAATGTAGCTCTTTTCTTCCAGGACAAAGTAATTTGTGTGCTTAATCTCAGTTCTCTGGAAGAGAGTTTTCTGCCAGAGGGCTGGCCAGTGCTTGAGGCAGCAGTACCTTCATTTTCTGAAGTCTTGTAGGAGCTTCTCTAACGGGTTTACTCATCACAGTGAAGGCAATAACTGCAGTTGAACACAACAGCTCTGACTGCAGGTAGAGACTCATGAGGAACTTCTCAACACATCCCCCTTTGGGATGCTTGTTGGTACACTTGTGCCGCAAGATTGTCCCACAAGTGATACTTCCAAAGACCTTCACTGCCACAGATATTTTCCTCTGGCCTTGGCCTTGGTCACCATTACTTGAGGTGACCTCATCAGTCCAGCTCTGTGAGCCTCCTTGAGAGGTGTTTTCTCAAGCATGTAACCTCTGGGTTACATTTTAATCCAGCAGCAGCATGAGTTAGCAGTGTATGCAGGTAATGCAGTATTTCAACCACAGGTGGCTGCAGCAGATTCACTCTTTTTTGGGTCTCTGAGACAAGTGAGGGACAGTTGGGGAGAGTGGGGGGGGAGGAGGGTGACGGTGCTCCAGCCTCATGGGCCATTTCAGGATTTCATCATGTAGGTAAATAATAAGCAAAATTTGTGAATATGTCAAACAAGTCACATTTTCTCAGTAAAATATTTACTGGGTTTTGTCTTAAGGAGATAATGCTGACCTTACAAACAGGGGTGTGATCTCAAATCGGATTCCTGGCTTTTAACTGTGTATAATAATTCAGTTCACCCATTTATCCCTTTAACATAACATTTAGGTTAAGCAGAAGGCCTAAGGGGAACATGTTATTACTAGCCTGTTTTTTATTTTTCTTTGATGTCTTCAATTCTATTCTTATTCATGTATTGGGGTGTGCAGCAAATGAACCTTTAGCATTTATTTTATTTACTAATTTTGCTTACTAGCATTATCAAAAGAGTGAAGCAGCTGCAAGCTTCACAGATTGAGCATACATCTGAACATTTAACGGCCCCAGTTTATCCTGGCTTCAAGGCATCACAATATAATATTCACTGACATGAAAGCTGAAGAAAGGATGTCATGGGAAGTCTGAGCGTCATGCTGTGAGAGGGTATGTACTGCGAGACCCTCAATCCATTGGCTTCTAATAGGCTAAGTATTGATATGAAAATAAGAGAGGAGCTTGTGTGTGGCCTAAAGACCAGTACAAAAAAAAAAAAAGAAAGGAATTATTAAGACCTCTCCTCTTATATTTCTAACCACAGGTGCACAAATCCCAAAATGAAAGCTTTTTCACTCAATTTCTTTGAACACAAATGATGCCATCACTGAAAAATCGTTCCTAGGACCTGAAAGCCGAAAAGTTCTGTTCCAAATTTCAAACACCAATGGCTGAGGTAAGCTGATAAGCAGAAGTGGGCTAACCCATGGAGGGAGGTTAAAAAAAAAAAAATCAGTTCCTTCATTCCTAACATGCCTCCCTGGGAGCAATACATGTGCCTCTGGAAGATTAGGTGCTGGGTTGTCAACCCAGAAAATAGCAAAATGTTTGCAAGGTAACAGAAAGAGAGGCCCAAAGGGCATCTCCAAGGAGGTTTTGACTCTTCTGCTTCTGACACACACAGATAATTCCCATTTCAAGTTTGAAGCAGGAGCAGCAAATGAGAGGAAAGCAGCTGTTAGTTTATCTTGTAAACAAGCCCCAGCATGCCGCCAGATTATGGCATGGCTTCAGACTAGAGATGGCCCTAGACAGAGTTAAGCATTTAAAAAATAGGATTGCTTCTGAGAGCACCATTGCCCAGCTTCTTTGGGCTTCCTCAAATAGTACAACTGGCCTGAAAGCCCCAAAGTACTGAGGATGCTGGAAGCTCTCAGTCCCATAGCTGGAAGGGGCTGTGTGGTCCTCCCCCAGGAACGAACCACTGGGAAGAAATATAGATCAAAAACTCCTTTATGCTCTGAGCTCACCTTGTCCAAACAAGCTGTACCAAAACTGGGCTTTCAAGCAAGGCATCCTGGAGGAAAACCACAGCTTCACATTAAAGGTGGCACCAGGTTTACCACATCTTGTCACAGCATGAATCTCACACAGCATTTAATAGAAGGCTCAATGGCCAAAGGATGCCCTGGTAAACGTCACTTTGACCGGGCTCTTTGTGCAGCATCTCTGTGTGGCTGAGCTCCATGTACATATGTTAATCGCTATTAGCATATGTCAGCTCCAGCTGCCCACATGCCCGTGCGTGACTGTAGCTGACGCCAGAGGTATCATGAATAGCCCTGCCTTCATTTTTCCTCTTGCTTCCAGGCCTGTCTGTGTGGGAGTTTATAACAGTGCAAGATAAGATGCTATATTTATATTCCTGTAAGGCCCTCACAGATTCACATTCTAGAATGAGCACATTTTTTCCAGCTTAACTTAGGCTGCTTTGGAAACAGCTCAGACTAAGGAAGAAAAAAACATTATTTATTCCCAGATAAGCATGTCCCGCATCAGCAGGAGTGCCAATTTGCTATTGACCCTTGTGATTTCCCACATGAAAATGCAGAGGCACAGCAGGGCAGGGCAGACCCATGCCCACAGAGCCACGCACCAGCCACCAGATTCCCCCAGACCCCTCAATGCTTGGGCTCCCCAGTGCCCCTCCTCAGCATTCCCTGCTCCTCCAGCTGCTGGTTGCACTTCTTCCTGCAGCTGTTCTCAAATGGGTGCATGGACTCAGCCTGCTGCACACACATAGCACCTCCTAAATTCACCTCATTTCCTCTATATGCAACCATATTCACAGGATTCATCTTACCTGTCTTTTTCCACATTGACATTAAGCAAATAAAAGCAACATCAGGAGAAAAAAAATGTGGCAGTTGACTTAATACCTAGTGGACATAAACTGTTGAGATGCTGTAATACATACCTGCATACACACAAACTCATGCATCCACATGAATCTTTGTAAGAAGAGAAATCACATGTCTTTCTATTATAAAACACACTTCTCTTTCACTACAATCAGCAGGGAAACTACTTAATAATGAAGACTTGAAAGTCTGCTCTTATTTCTCTAGGCTTTAAATGCTCAGCTCAGCCTTATGTTGTGGGCATCATCCTTTCTGGTATGGAACACTTATGAGGATTCCCAGAGACCCCGTTAATGTTGCTCCTTAATTGGCTCAAGGCATCGCTGCTGATCTCAGCTTGGTACAATCTTAATTTCCCATGCATCACTCCAGGTCCCCGCCAGTTCAAAGACCAGAAAATCAGGAGTAAAACCTGAGAATGACACTTAAAACAAAAGCTAGAACTTCCTTAGCCTGAGAAATCACAGCCTTCATGGGTAAATATTGCTTTCACAAAACTAAAAAAGACATTTGACTACAGCTTTTAATTCTGGATTGGTGTCAAAGTGTTTAACCTTTCACTTACCAGTGTACCACCACCATAATATTATTTTTAAATGTGATTAAAACACATATTACCTTCCGCTGTTTAACTGAGCAATATGTAAAGAGGAAAGTGAATGCAGGTGTACAGAGGTGTATTTTACACCCTTGGGCTGTTTGGGGACAAAAGTCATACCAGTAACAGCAATTCCACCTAACTCACCTGAGCTCTGCAGCATCAGAGCAGGTAATTGCCCTAAATCAGCCCATGTCCTGCTCTCCACAGCGTGGAGAAGATTAATGGCAGCAGATACTGGAGCAGCCAGCTCAGACGATTTCTGTGGTGGAGCAGGGACAGCTATGTGTGAGGAATTTGTGACAAAAAGCTACACTGGGACTATCATAAAGTGACAGAAAGACACTGAGGTCCTCTTTCATAATGCAGACACATTAAGGTCTGTCTGATTGTGGTGACAGACAGGTGTTTGACTGAACAGACTGGTAGCCATTAAAAAAAAAAAAAAAGAAAAAGAAAAAAAAAGAAAACAGAATAGTAGTTAAAAGCAAATGTCAAAACATTATGTAGGCCTGTTATATGCTATCCATAATAATTTTTTCTATCACCACTTGCTGGTAAGGAGGGTAAAGGAAAGGGACTGGCCACCTGTGCTTTGTGGGCTTTAGAGGCACAGGGTCTGCAGCCACCTTCCCTCATGGACACACAGCAACTGGGCCCAGACAGCAGCTCTCCCCAAGAGAGACTTATCATCTCTGCTGTTTTCCCTTGACTTGGTTAGGAGAAAAATGCTGCTGGCAAGAAGAGACTAGGAATGTGTTGCATGGAGGTAAGCAGAAGCCTAAATACATCGAATAGCAAATTACATAGGGGTAAAAGCATCACGAGAACCTTTAAAAGAAGTATGCAGAAGGACTGCTGGACAAGTACTATTTTGTAGTAAAGGTTTCTCATGAGCTATACAGCAAGAAAAGCAAGCAGAGGAGAAAAACAACTCTAGACCTTTCCCTTGCATCCATCCTTTAGCCATGCCAGTGGGCAAATGGTGCCAAGAGGTGCAGCGTGAGGCAAGTGGTCCTGGCTGATCGCTGATCCTGTCCTGTTTCCCTCTTGCTCCCCAGCAGCAGTGCCACCGTGACAGGAAGAGGAAAGCCTGGAGTAAAAAATTAACAGCCAAACCTTGTTTTGTGACCAGCTGTGCCTCTTGTTTTGTAGAAAGCTGCACCAAGCTTACCAAATCACCCTTAGCCGCATCCACAAGAATAGGGCCATAACCAGGCACGTCTTCATTTGCAAGAAGAGATTTAAACCTCTGTCCCTCATTCCTCAAGACAGGTTGTTCCATTGGTGTTTACAGGGTGTTGTGGCTTGGGCTTCTTTCCAGTGGCTTTTTCAGGAGTGAAGGCTGGGCTTCATGGCTCAGGAGCTGCAACTATCAGCCTGATTTCCCAAATGTTAAAGTACAGCTGCAATGGCAACCTTTTTTCTGCTCTTTTAATGAAACTTTTTAATTTCAGACTGGACACTGCATCTCTGTGCCCAAACAGACTTCGGGTCTTTTTTCTCTTCTGTTAAAGAGTCCATTCCCTGCCAACAACCAGCTGTTCCTGTTTATTTTTATATCTTATTCTTCATGCATAAAGCTGAGTGCAGCTTTCTCAGGACCAGTTTCACCACTAAAAATGTTTCCCCTGACTTCAGAGTTAAAAACAACATGGAAACTTAAAGCAGGAATGAAACTAATCATCTGCCGCTGTTAAAACTGGTGAGGCTTTTAGACTTGCCAGCAGCAGATCTCTGATGAGATCTTTGTGGAGTAACGCAGCGGAGGCGGCCGTGGCTCGCTGTGACAGATCCAAATGTGTCCTGTCTGTCCAAAGGGGGCCAGTGGCTCACAGCAGCTGTCGAGCTGCTTTGTAAACAAGTGGGGGACATAGCTGTTTAACCTAGAATCATGCATCTGAAAATATGCTTTGCCTCTCCAAGGATTTTGCTGGAAATGCTTCAAAGGATTCTGTTTTTCCCAGAAAGCTGCATCATGTGGTGTTTATCAACTCCTAGAAAGAACTCACAGCCTTCTTCCATAGGAGAACAGCACTTTGCAGTTTGACAGTAAAATCACACATGATTTGTTAAGCATAACTTCCTAATGTAGCTCCCTGTCTGTTGCAACAGTCTCCCTGGTGGTAAAAAAATACAGTACATTACACTCGCTATAGAAACTGTGATGGCAATATGCAGATTACATGACCGTATCGCTCTCCAGCATCCAAAAAAAGAAATATTTATTTTAGCATAGTCAGTACTCTTTTCACAGTCTCTTCTTTCACTGTTCTTTTGTGTTACACTCTCTTAACTTCATCCCAGGCTCTCTCTGGTATTGCTCAGTATCAACCACTTTCTTTCTTCTACACACTCCTTTATATCTGAGCTGACCCTTTGTATTCCTCGGTCATCCACGCTGACCTCTGTAGTCCAGTGTCTTTATTTCTAACTAATACGCATAACCCAAGTTCATGGATCATTTTATCTTACAATACATGCCAATTCACATACGTGTTTTCATTCTCTCCTGTGGTTTATCCTATTCTTCTGCTTTCTTCCACCTATTATATATTTCTTTCAAAATGTACTCTGATGAAAGACAATTTTTCCCTATCTTTTAATTGAGTTTTTAACAGAACCAAGAGTAAATTAGGGCTATTCTTACTTTGGAAACCTGTTACTAACAAATTCCCATCTTTTGCAGATTTTCTCTAAAAAGCTGTTTTTCAGGTCAAGGACTATTTTCTCCTGATCATCTTTTATTCATTGTGTAAAGGTGCCATAGGGAAATGTGTGTTATTTGAGCTGCAGCTACAGACTCGTCATAAAGCCAAGAATAATGAAGTTCTGTTTTGAAGATTAAATGTTGAGTCATTCTTCTTTAGGACTGAATTAAATAAACTAATTGTTTTTCCATCTCTAGAACAGCAGCAATATTGTACATCTTACCTTACAGGGTTGTGTGAGGTTGAAATAATGACAATGAAGTCATAAGCTACCCCAGACCATCAAAATCAGTCTTGAAAAATGTATTGCCATGCTTGTTTTCTCATTTGGTATTGTGGCTTAGCCTTTTCTCAGCAAACAGATTTGCCAAGTCTGGTCTGAAGCTTGCACACTGCTGAAAGGATATTGTATTGAAACAGGAGAGCAGGTGTCAATGAAGACTTCCAGAAGCATCTCCTGTTACCCCAATGAGAGAAAATGACAGCCAACTTCCATATATCCTGTGGTCCGGAAAATGGTGAAATACCATCTTTATGGCAGTGATAAATGGATAAGCCATAGATAAAAGCTAAATGCAATGTGAATTTTGTGAAAAAGGGCACAGATCATGAGGAATTAGAGAAGCCAAGAAAATGCAGAGGGATAAATAAATGGAGGCATGTCACTAGTCCAACATCACAGTATCACAGTATCACAGTATGTTTGGGATTGGAAGGGACCTCAAAAGATCATCTAGTCCAATCCCCCTGCTGGAGCAGGAACGCCTAGGTGAGGTCACACAGGAACATGTCCATGCGGGTTTTGAATGTCTCCAGAGAAGGAGACTCCACAACCTCCCTGGGCAGCCTGTTCCAGTGCTCTGTCACCCTCACTGAGAAGAAGTTTTTTCTCAAATTTAAGTGGAGTCTCTTGTGTTCCAGCTTGATCCCATTACCCCTTGTCCTATCATTGTTGGCCACCGAGAAGAGCCTGGCTCCATCCTCATGGCACTCACCCTTTATATATTTATAAACATTAATAAGGTCCCCCCTTAGTCTCCTCTTCTCCAAACTAAAGAGCCCCAGCTCCCTCAGCCTTTCTTCATAAGCCACTCCCTTAATCATCTTTGTTGCCCTGTGCTGGACCCTCTCCAGCAGTTCCCTGTCCTTCTTGAACTGAGGGGCCCAGAACTGGACACAATATTCCAGATGTGGTCTCACCAGGGCAGAGTAGAGGGGAAGGAGAACCTCTCTCGATCTACTAACCACTCCCCTTCTAATACACCCCAGGATGCCATTGGCCTTCCTGGCCACAAGGGCACAGTGCTTAAATAGCTTAAATAGCACAGAGGAGAAATCTTTAGATCGATGTTTTCTCTGTACCTGACTGACATTCATCTGCATCATCACAAACATACCTCTCCAGTACTGGCAGTGAACAGGTCAGTCACTCATATTGAGCTTTTCCTTTAACTAGATATTGCCATGTGCGGCATGTCCTGCTTTTACAAAGTAGAGCCTGTATCCAGGTAGCACTGTCTGAGAACATACCACCTTTCTTGCATAGGATGCACACACATATAGGTTTTTTAAATCCATGGTTTTCATAAGTGTTTTGTGAGAAGATATATGGATGGTTTGCTTAAAATTTTAGCACAAGATCCAGCAGGAGAAAAGGTAGTAAAGGTTGTAGTGAGTATCTCTACAACAGAGTAAAAAAAGAAGAGGAACAGACTAGGGATTAGGTAGATGTTTTTGTGTTAAGTAATATATGTAACTTGAGAAGAAATATGCTTTTCCGTATTTCTTTCTCAGTGTCATATGGAATTCAATTCCACTTTAGGGTTGTATCTTTTGGACAGAAATACCAGATTACAGGTACATTAAGAGAATGGAAAAAATCAAAGGAAAACTTTTACCAGTTTAATTTGGCCTTTTTTTTGAAAAATGCAATTTGCTTTCTTTTGCATTGCTTAAAAATTCAATGCTGATTTGAGGATTAGTTGGGTTTTGGCAATGCAAAAATATTAATTTTAAAAGTATGGATTTCCATATTTTACCCAACTTGTTTTTCAGTAGAAAAGGAGGGGAATATTTCTAAGAGTGCTGAATGGAAGAAAACATAAATACAAGGTCTTTCTTCCTTTTTTTAAAAAACTCTTCTGTGAGGAAGGAAATGAGATTCCTTCACTTTTCCGTGTGTTAACTCCACACTTCTGCTGTCCTCTCTTCATTTTCCATTTGAAATGAATGGGATGAGGAGATAAAAACAAAATCAGCAGATGAAAAGAAAACAAAACTGGCTAATTTTAATTTTTCAGAAACTAAATTACTGAAATTTTTGTTGATATATGAAATTAGAAACAAACTTCCATTTCATATTTTCCAAGTATAACATAAAAAACTGTCAAAAAAGGCTTTTGATTCCAATGACACCAAAATGCATTTTTTGGACAAAAATTTTTGCTCATTCTGCCATAGTCATTGACATTGACCTTCTACATGTAGATTCAAAGAGATTAATTAAAGGCAAGCAGCATTGCTAAATTGTCAGCAGCTGGGGGATGAAAGCGATTCTGGAGAGTAATTCTCTAATGACACTGTGGGTAAGGCAGGACATTTAGTGGCTAAATTATCTCCCCCCCGAATTTAAACCAAGAAATGGTAGTTTTCTGAAACTCCCTTTATGGTCAAATCCTATTGCCGGTCGCATGACTTTTTCTATAAAGCAAAAACAAAATATAAAATAAATGGTATAATTAACATTAAATGGTGCAAGTACACAGAACTTACTGTGCACTAGGGATTATACATAAGATAAAGTTTATTGTTTTTACATTTCAGTTTTATAATTATTTTTCCCCTGTATTTCTCAATATGTTTCACTGGCATTTAAAGAGCAAGAGTAGAGTTCCCCTGTGGTTAATTTAACCCTAGGAAATTCCCCAGAGCACAATCAAAGACTGCACAGTGGCTAACAGTTCTCTCCTGTTTCAAAACCAATGAAGTTAAAACCTGCCGGCTAAGACAGTATTTCTAAAAGTCTATTACACTTTAAATATAGTAGCTGAACAGACATCAGTCACAACTACAAAATGCATTTTTTACCACCTGCCTAAAAGAGGCAGCACAGACACAGAAAGACTTCATCCACAGGCTTGAACCAGCCTCATTACCGCTTGTGAATTAAATTGAAAGTGCCAAAAGTCACAGCAGTGAATTCTAGACATGACAGTCAGACCATTGCCCATGACACAGGGGTGAAATGCCTTTCCCAGGTCTGGCCTGGGGTTTGCTTTCTTCATACCTACCCACGTGGGACTAAACTACTTCAAAGGGTGCTCAAGTGGGTCACAGGCATAAGAAATCTGCCTATCTTAAGCAATTAGGACTGTTGGAAACAGCCATATTAGGGAACAAATCACTGTTTGAAACACTCTGCTAACAGAAACACTGTTTGAGGCGACCAGGGTGAGCAAAGTGGTGTGAACCTCAGTAGTACTTTAGTAAATATCTGAACTCCAATTTCTTGTTGTACTTGTGCTAGCCTTGGCTGCGAAGATATCCCGGCAGGGGAAAGAAAAATGGGAAACTCATACACATGCATTTTGTTCAGATATTTGTGCAACTACTTGAACTTTGCATTCTTACCTGAATGCTGTGAGGTAGGAATCTTCTAAGCAAGGAGTAAAAACACAAACTATCAGTACCAACAGACAACCCACAAATAGGGCCAAGCAAAATTCTAAACTCAGTAGGGTAGTAAGTGGTTTAGGTACCACTCACTTAATGTTATGTGCATATGTTAGATTTGCAAATAGGATAAAAATAATTGGAAATTAGAAAGTAACTAAAATGGTTCATTTTAACAGAATGAGCAAGGCAAGCATATTAGTAATTTTTCTCATTAAAAAAAAAATATGTATATATATATTCTTGAATCCCTTGGAGGCAAATGTATTGAAGGCACTGGACGACATGGTTCTCTTTAGTTCATGGGAGCCCTTCAAACATGCCTTGTAACTGACACCTCTTTAAACCCAGGCTTCATTTTTTTCTGTCATTATTTTAAAGCTCTATGCAAACTGATTAGGAAAAAAAAAGTTGTTTTCATTTCCTGTTCAGAACTGCAACCAGCTCTGTCGTTACTGTGTTTTTATTGGTTAAATGATTGCAAATGAACCAACTAACCCTAAATTACACAAGGAACCAAAAT
Organism: Columba livia; assembly: GCF_036013475.1. Taxonomy (NCBI): domain Eukaryota; kingdom Metazoa; phylum Chordata; class Aves; order Columbiformes; family Columbidae; genus Columba; species Columba livia. The sequence continues at coordinate 137,137,671 of NC_088603.1, forward strand.
AAGAGGCACTTGATGATTCCCAGGATTTGTTTTAAGCCTGCTTCTTTAGGGAAAGATCAGATTTTTATGTGTTAATACATTTCTACCATCCAGGCCACTTCTGCTGCTGTTTTTTCCATTGTCATCAGTAATTGGATTAAACCTTGATAGATCCCTCTAGTTCATTAAAGATGGGAGGAAACAACGCATACTGGGGCAAAACAATCCCTGCCCTAACTCCAGCAAAACAACTCCAATATCATCACAAATTAATTTAGCTCACTCTGGTTCAATACAGTCAGTGACCTCTACACCCCACCTACCAGCAGAATTGCTACATGTTTTTCTAGCCAGGATTTTTATAATTGGAGAGACAATACCTTAATCTTGCCTTTACTCACTGCTAAGGCAACTGGAGTATAACAAAGCCAACTGAACAGCTGGGGTCAGGCCAACTGAATCATGAAATTACCCAAAATTAAACTTGGGAGCAGGTAGTTCTCAGTGCATGCTTCTCCCACTTTCTTCTGTGCTGTTGGTTTACACAATGGACTGCTTGCAGTACCCAAGTTTAACAAGAAGATTAGACACTTTCCGTGTATACTTGGAAAGAATTGCATCCAAACATGGTGATGGGGCTATTTCGTTTTCGTTTGTCTGTTTGGTTTTTGTTGGTAGGTTGCTGTTGTTTCTGAGGATACTCTGTTGATATTACATTAACCAAAAAGTTCACATTTATTGCAGTAATTCATTGCAGTATTAAGGGCTGGAGAACATAGTAGTATTCATGGTTTTGCAGAGTTCTTGAGCTGTTTTCAGGGTTAAGTCAGTCAGCAACTTCTAACACAGTTCTCTACGGAAATAAACAGGGAGTAGCAAGAGAGGTACCTGGCTACATCTACAGGCTCCAGGGAGTGCAGAAGCTGCACAGCTATCTTTTGCATAGATATCTCAAAGTTTCTGGCAAGAGTGGGCTGCACTCCACAGAGAATTGCCAGGGGAAGGCCAGAGGCAGGCAGGTTGGAGGCACCATGCAGCAAAGCCACGGGCTCTGGGAACACAGCCTGCAGGACCTGTGCCCAGCTGGAGCAGGGGGAGAGGACACGGGTCACAGCAAGGATGCACATGAGACAGCACAATGACTGGGAATGACACAGCCCTTCATGAGGGGTGTCCTGACACCTCCAGAACTCAGGTACACTCTCTTTCCCCCTGTTGGGTTCCCACCCAATATTCTCCTTTTTTTCCCTCACCCTTTGCTTCAGATCTCCCACAACAGTGCTTCAGGCTCCTCCCAGTCCACCTAAACTGAAGCTTGAGACCAAACAGAAAGGACACGACATACCTGGAGTGTAGGGAGAGGAAAGAAAGGCTATATGCAGTAGCCCAAGCCTGGGGTACTCCATAATGAGCTTTAAGGCAGATCAGAATAAATGCCAAACCAGCCCAAAAGACAAGGGAAAAGATCTCACTGTAAGCAAGAACCTACATTTTCCCCACATGTTCTCTGCAGGAAAGCATCAGGCTGGGTTGTAAAGATTTAAGAACTGCATTTGTTTGCTGCAGGAGAGCACTTGGCAAAGAAATAAATGGGAGGCTTGTTTTTCTTTGGGGACAGTTGTGCTGTATTTGATTTATTCTGAATTTATGACTTTCACAGAGACAATTGTTAAGGAACACTACTGCAGGAAAGGACAGGGGAACTGATTACACATTTTAACATTTTAAAAATAAAATAACTTAATTGATTCTGGTTTAGAGCCACAGCACTTCACCAGCAGTTTTACTTCAGTTTGTATACACCAAAACAGGTGAGTCTCAACATAAGCAGCACCTGTCTTTCCAATTACATTTATATGTCTTTAAATGCCGCCATCATACACCTTCCATTGCACCTGGGCAACAGTTAGTTCAAATCAATCTGCTTCCATCATTTCCAATCTATTTCCTGAGGACTACCTACTTACAACTCCTTTGGTGCTGTAATTATTTTAAACTCTGCAGAGCAAGGTTTTCTAGAAGTATTTTATCCAAATACTGCTGTAGGGCCTTAATTGCATCAAAACAGGTGTTATACTTGAATATGTCTTTCCCCCACCCCAAATAATTTAACTGCAATTGTTAAAACCTGCATTAAAAACCCAGATTTCCATATTGCACAGTGTGCTTTTTAAAACCATAAGCCTGAACCTGGAAGCTGAACAGAGTGTGAGCTGCAATTTTTCAGATCTGCAAACCAATAAATTAACATAACAGGAACTAAAGGAGAAATCTGATTACATGAAATTGCCAGCCAGATGCCAAGAATGCTGTTGGAATAGTTTACAAATATTCATTACTCTTAAACCTCTGCTCTAAAAGTCACTCATTTTTTCAGTATTTCTACTTTTCTAGAAGCTTTGTGATGCCTTCTTGGCATGGGACTCAAAAGCACACATGCCAAGGGCAAAAAAAAAGCTCCAAAGACAGTTCTTGTTTGATTCCTCTGGAAACCAAGAGTCATGAGGCCATGCGCAGATATTGGCATGTGAACTGGGGCTTCCTCAAAGGTGGAGGATGGAGCTCGCTGAAATCATCCAGGCAAATAATTTATTGGTTGAAAAATGCAAGGTAAAGTCAGACAAAATATGCTATACATTTGTGACAAATATAGTTGTAGTTCCAGTTTAAAAAGTTGGAAAACATTGAAGTAATCCAGGATGCCATCTTTTCAATGAAAAATTTCAACAGCACTATCCCAGGGATACACAAAACCAATCACTCCTTCTTCTCTTCTTTTATCATTTCAGATTTTTTAATACTTCTCCTTATTAATGAAATGAACAAGGACTTTTTGAGTTAAGTAAAATATTATGTTAAACCCAAAATTATTGCTCTTCCTCATATTTTCTGTTTCCAAGCTCAACCTGAAAAATCATTAATGTACCTTCTATACTCACGGCTTCTATTTATCAGAAACATTTAGTAATCAACCTGAATTGAACAGGAAGCAACAGAAAAGATATTTAAACCAGCTTAGAAAGGTAGCCTGTGGCTGTAAACAAGATTTTATGTTCTTTCACCACAGTGCAGAGTAGATCCTGAGGACAGACTATGGACAACAGACAGAAATCCCACTGTCATTCCTAGGAAAATGTTGTCACACACTTCCCAAGAGACAGAGTTTTCTAATAAAAGCAGTATTTGCAAGAGGAAATGGCTGAGGGGAGACCTTACTGCTGTCTGTATTGGAGGGTACAGAGAAGATGGGAGCCAGACTGTTCTTGGAAGTGTGTGGTGAGCAGCAAAGGACACAAGCTAGAGCATTGGAAATTATGATTCAATATTAGAGGATTTTTTTTTTTTTTACCATAATGGTGGTTGAACACTGGACCAGGCTGCCTGGAGAGACTGTGAACCTCCATCCTTGAAGATGTTCAAGACTGGAGAGGATGCAGACCTGAGCAACCAGACCTGGTTAGTCCTGCTCCAAGAGAGGCTGGACTAGGTGACCTTCAGAGGCCTCTTCCTACACAAATCACTCTGTGTTTCTATGATTTTAAGACTGAATGATGATGTATATGGACAGCAACATTTCTCAGTTCATATTCTTAAAGACTTCCCACCTTGGGGAAAGTTCAAGGGGAGTATGTGCTGGAAGGAGGTAGCCTGGACTTTACACTGGTCCACTGAGGTTCGTATTCCACTCACCAAGGCTTCCTTCCCCATTGAATGAGGGACTTTTTTTTCGTGGTTTGGCTACAGCTCTGCCCTCTGCACCTTCTTTGGAAGCCAAAGTACAAATGGAAAGAAATGTCATGGAAAATCTACCCTTCGGAGGAATTTGAGGACTTCAGCAGCGCCTGGGCCTTCTGTATATCTAACCTCGCTCATTCAGTTGCATGAGAAGAACACTGGGTTGTGAAACTCATTAGGAGGTGCACATTCTGTCTCCTTCTGACTCCTTTTCATCATGTTTGCATAAATAAGGAATTCACTGCATGTAAAAAGCATTAAAAAGATAAAATTACTTGGATGTTTTTTTTTTTTTTCAAACAGAAAAAAAAATAGCAATTTCCTTTAATTGGGGTCTCTTACAGAAAAGGACCAGGATGCTGATTGGAAACAGATTTCCCTGGAAGAGTGACTTATGTTTGAACACTGCCACCTGGAATACTAGACCTTCAATTCTCTCAAGCAAAGTACTTGATAACATTACATCTTTCAGATCTTGTTGCACTCCAAAAAAAATTCTAACTCTTGCTGTTGGCATAAAGTAGATGTTGTATTGTCATGTACCAATAACCAGGTATTAATGAATGCATTATATAAGAAGGCATCTCTTTCAGGCTCAAATCCAATTTCTTGAAATATAGATGTGCTAAAAACTATCTGCAGATCTTTGTATTCCTTTGGTGATTGCAGCAGTATTTTGGATAACACTCTCCTTGTACTTACAGCCTTTCTCTTATTGCTTTTCTCAGGAAATTCTGAAAAAAAAAAAAAGCCTTCCCAACCAAACATGCACTAATTGCTCTTGGACTGGACAAGATCCCTGAATTCTCATCTCTACTGGAAGTATATGTAAGTGTATTGTTCTTTAAAGAGAAAAAAGGTATAAATTAAGTTCATAAACTCACTTTCCACTTAAACACCACTACCTGCTCACATGCAAGGTAACAGACCCAAAATCCTCTCTGCATATCATGCTTTTTATCAGTTTCACATGGGTTGGATTATGAAATGGCAGAGAGGTTCTTATTCATTGGAGTGTCTATGTAGATATAAATACACTATGTCTCTTACAGTGACATTAATCCCAGGTTTTTTTGCTTCTTTATTGCTCTGTGATCATTGACCTTCAATTATGTTATCTGTATTACTGTATCAAATACATTCATCAGTAACACAGATCCAAATTCTAGGGAATAAAACACGATGGCATCTGATATTGCCATAGCAGAGGGATAACCTAAATCCATACTAGATTTGCCAGTTTTAGATCATCAGTGATATATTCAGGTAAATAAAACCCCAAAATCTGCAGCATGTCTCAAGGGAAGGTGATTGTGTTTCAAGGTCCATAGGTGACTGAAAAATTTAATGCATGCTATATGTTTCATAGCTTTTTTTCCCCAACAGTTATCTTTGTTATCTTTGGATAAACAAATGAATAGGTTGGCACAGGGATGTATGTTGTTGTTGTTCATGCTGGACCAGAGATGCCACCAAGCAGAGGATGTCACCTTGCATCCCTACTTTTCCACAGCCCTAGGTTTGCTACCGCAGGAGCCAAGAAAGGCTGAAAGGCTTAACAACTGGAAACGAAAGCACAATCAAGTCCAAAATTTTCTGTACTTACTACATGAGAAAGAACAGCACAGACCAGTTTTGCACCTCACAGGGACAGATGTCTACACTAATATATAGCCTAGAGAAGAGAAAGTGGCATTAAAAATCCACAGAGTAAAAAAAAAAAAGTACTACACTTAGTTAAAAAAACCCACCACATTGATTGTCTGGAAAAATGTTTCCTACAGTTGTGAGACAGCCAGCCTCACAAAAGCAGAGGGAAATCAAGTGGCTCTCTCAAAGCATAACTTCTTTTGGCTGAATGGTGCAGCAGCGGCTCACCCCCGCTAACACCAGTCCCAGCCTCCTCCTTTTCCCTGGCAGCAGCCAGCCCTCACCACCGAGGCTGTCTGCAGTGGCAGCAAGGCAGCTTAAATGGGCATTTATCCCACACACTGGGATATAAATAATCTTATAAATACATAAAATACATAGTCTGTGTGAGTATGCCCTAAGGGAGGACAGGAGAGAAGTGCAGATTTCCAACTGCCTCAAGCTCTAACTGGCAGTGAACCTTCCCAATTAAAAGTCATGGAAAAATATCTGCTCCCCAGATCTTTTGGCAAGCTCTGTTGTTGGTCAGGAAAGGGCACTTTGAAATGTTCTTGCTGAGGAAGTATGGATTCAATTCTTCTAGTGTTCGTTTTCAAGTTAAACACATGCACAGTCATTTTTATAATCTTGAAGATGTATTTTAATTGATTTCCCAAGTATTTTAAGGTCTATTAATTCCAACGAATCTTGCAAACGCTGCATTTTCTATATTCCAGCTGCTGTTCTAATCATGTTCATTAACAGAATTACTTTTACCTGCCAGCAAATATTTTACATTACATTAATAAATCTTCTGTTTGCTATCAGAACTGAGTGGACAAATAAAATAAATTACTCAATAGTGTGAGTTTCCACATGGGTCTAACACTGTTCTATCATATCATATCATGCTACCAAGGGATTTAACCAGATTTGAATATAAAGGTGACAAAATGAAAAATATGTGAACACTATTTTTAAATGTGTACTTTTACATTTTACAAGTGTCTTCATTTTTCACATTAGAAATTAGCCATTTTTTCTGATATGCTTTGTTGCGGTGAAAGTCTTATGCAAAACGTGCTTTCACCCTGAGGTATAATTGGCAGTTACAATATTCAGTAACTCAAACACTGTATGATCAATTCATTTCCCCACATTTTATGAGCAATATAAAAAAATACAAATACTAAGCAATACATTATGACCTTCCTATTTCAGACTGTATACCCCTTAACAGCTAGCAGACCTGATGCAAAAGTCTTTTTTCCTCTGTTATTTCCCCATAGTTTTCAATTAATTTTTCTAAAAGCTCTGAAATTCTGCCAGCACCACACGTGCACGGAAGATAAAATGAAACAGCAATTAATCCAATCATCTTTGATTTAACATTAATGTAACTCAGTGCATTAGGCCTTGTTTTACATGCAACTGTGTTGTTCCGACTACATTTCAGAGAGCCCCCAAATTAGGCAATTCACAAATCATAATTGAATGGAGAAGAATGAGGGCATTCCACTTAGTATGCCCCTTCTGAAACATCTCTCTTCCCTGAGGAAGGAAGGCAGATTAGCAAGACTAGCAACTCTTCACAAGCCAACAAGAACTGGAAATGTGAGGTGCAGATCAACCTATGCTCATACATTCAGCTGTGTACGGGTTGTGGTAAAGCTGCAGCCGAAAAGTGGGATGGTCAGTACTTTCAGGGAAGAAACTCTGGATCCAGCGAGTCTCTTACTCTGTAACCCTTGTCTGGTCCCACTGAGCAGGGTCAGAGTCATGTATGCAGGAAGAGTTAAGCACCTGGTCACATATTTGTAGTGTGAGGGAAATGACTGGTTAACATTCCTCTTTACCGCACTATTAATACTAGCAGAAGTCAAAATGATTCATAAAATCATGGAATCACAGAATACCAGGTTGGAAGGGACCTCAAAGATAATCTGGTCCAACCTTTCTTGGCAAAAGCACAGTCTAGACAAGGTGGCCCAGTGCCTTGTCCAGCTGAATCATAATAGTGTCCAATGTTGGGGAATTCACCACTTCCCTGGGGAGATTATTCCAATCGCTGATTGTTCTCACTGTGAAAAATTGTCCTTTTGTGTCCAATCAGAATCCTCTTGGGGGTAAGCATGGAAATTAAGAATTATTAGGACTAGTCATACCATGGTATCATTGCAACACAACCTGACTTGGACTTTTGTTTGCCTGTCTGGTCACCCTCAGAGTTTTTCTGCATTTTGTTCTTTGTATATTGAAGATCTGGCAAGAGAGATGTAATATTTCCTGAAGATATATCACTTCATTGTACTCCTACTCTGAATGTGGTTTTTATTTTAGGGGAAGGGTTGGACTTAAAGATTGTCTCTGTCACATGGACACCAAGCAAAGTTCAATTGCAGTACAGCTTTCGTTAAGGATTCATTAATAGACACTTCGCATAAAGTGCTACCACACTCTCTTTCATATTTTTTTCCTCTCCCTACCCCCCTTTTTTTTTGCAGCTGAGAATAATTAACCGTTCTTTTGTGAATGTCATTTGTTCTCAAGGAATTAAATGCCACCTTATTTCTGAGAACAAGAATTCAACTGTCATAATTATAGCTTCATTTCAGAAGGAAAAAAAAATCATAATTTATTACAGATTGTTCAGCATGTGAAATCAGTTTAAATGTCTTTGAAAGTAAATTGTGGCATGTCACAAAGGACTTTTGCCATCACTGTAATTGATTTATAATTTTGCATTTAAAATTAACAACATTCATCCATTGTTCTCCTATTATATAAGGTTCTGGCAGGGAGTTTAGAGTTTTGTGTTCAGTTCTGGTCACCACATTACTGTAATGATAATAATAAAGTTGTAATTGTTTCAGAGATAAAAATGATATGAAGAAGTGAAGCAAATAACAGCATAAAAAATATGCTTGAGACTGAAAATAGTTGTAGAAAAATACACTGTGTCCAAGAAAAAATTTTTAAATGGGGGATTTTTTTTTAATTATGTTAACTTTGAAACAAAACCAAGCAAGATTTAATTCTAATTAAAGATTGCACCAAAGTGGTCTACCTAAAAACCAGGAAAGATATCAAAATTAAATTCAAAATAATTGGGCAAACCTACTTCAATAAAGTTCCTACAGGTGAAAAATTTGTTCTTCTTCCTTAGCTTAGAAAGCTTTAACCCGCAGGTGCAGAACTGCGTCCTATCTTTCAAAATTACCCTGTAGTTGCAGAATTGCAGAAAGAACAATTTCATTTTGTTCTGGGCAATGTTAGTCTAGTGGTACAGTTAAGCATCATAACTGCCCATCCATTTTTTGAAGTGGCTGCATTTCTGGGATAATGACATTGAACAATGTGATAATGTCATTGAGCAATGACAAAACTGAGATAATGACATTGAGCAGTGCTGCACATAGCCAGAGAAAAAACATGAGGTCACTAGGAATGCATAGGGAATACAAAGGACCACAAGACTCTAGATTCTGGATAAAAGGTTGTTTTTATTGTTTTTCAAATACTGTCTGTGATTCTGGCCTCAGCAGTTTCTTCAGGTTTATTTGATTTCATTGATCTCATCAGGTATCACACATAATGACATTAGTGTAAATGAAAACAAAATTAGGCCCATTACCTAATTATTCAACACACAGTTATGGGATAGAGAGAGAAATTAACGAAGAAAGATGAGAAGACTGAGTTTGTCAGTTCTGTGAGATAAACAACAGGAAAGAGATTTCCGGTTGGCTGTGCAGATTCCTTTTGCGGTCTCTATCCTTTACACCACACAGCCTTCATGAAATCACAGGGTCACAGAATGTTAGGGATGTTAGAATGAAGGGACCACAAAAGATCATCTAGTCCAATCCCCCTGCCAGAGCAGGAACACCTGGATGAGGTTACCCAGGAAGGCATCCAGGTGGGTTTTGAATGTCTCCAGAGTAGGAGATTCCACAACCCTCCTGGGCAGCCTATTTCAGTGTTCTGTTACCCTTACTGAGAAGAAGTTTCTTCTCAAATTTAAGTGGAACCTCTTGTGTTCCAGTTTGAACTCATTACCCTTTGTCCTACCGTTGGTTGTCACCAAGAAGAACCTCGCTCCATCCTCGTGACACTCACCCTTTATATATTTATAAACATTAATAAGGTCCCCCCTTAGTCTTCTCTTCTCCAAACTAAAGAGACCCATCTCCCTCAGCCTTTCTTCATAAGGGAGATGCTCCACTCCCTTAATCATCTTTGTTGCCCTACGCTGGACTCTCTCCAGCAGTTCCCTGTCCTTCTTGAACTGAGGGGCCCAGAACTGGACACAATATTCCAGATGTGGTCTCACCAGGGCAGAGTAGAGGGGAAGGAGAACCTCTCTGACCTACTAACCACCCTCCTTCTAATACACCCCAGGATGCCATTGGCCTTCCTGGCCACAAGGGCACAGTGCTGGCTCATGGTCATCCCGCTGTCCACCAGGACCCCCAGGTCCCTTTCCCCTACACGGCTCTTTAACAGGTTGTTCCCTAACTTGTGCTGGAACCTGGGGTTGTTCCTGCCCAGATGCAAGACTCTATACTTTACCTTGTTATATTTCATTAAATTTTTCCCTGTCCAACTCTCCAGCCTCTCCAGGTCTCGCTGGATGGCAGAACAGCCTTCTGGCTTGTCAGCCACTCCTCCCAGACTGGTGTTATCAGCAAACTTGCTGATAGTACACTCTAGTCCCTCATCCAAATCATTGATGAATACACTGAGTAATACCGGCCCCAGTACTGACCCTTGAGGCACTCCACTAGAT